>NC_137458.1:44939666-45443822 GCF_964235325.1 Thermobia domestica
AAGCCATAGTTCCCGAGTTGCCATTTGCTTAAATTCATTGATATTCGAAGAATTTATTCAAACACACTATTTCATTTCCTTTTAGGACAAGGGTGATTTTTGTATGCATGTTTTAATACAGCAAAATATTCTTCCTTGAATTGCCCAAGGAGTGAGAGTTAAAACCCGAACCCGCATTGCCTACACAATTGCTTAGATTATTAAGCAAGTTGTGTCTTTTTAAAGTAACATGACAAATTCCGTACTTTCCAAATGATGCCGGAAATCCTGTTAGGACCCCAAACGTAATGAATCACAAGATCACGTATAGTAGAGGCTAAAAGTTCTCATCCTCTGATTTCTTGGAAACCTGTTGGTTTATCACTGTACACTACTTACGCGCCTTCGCTAATACTGTGTTTCTTGAGCCAATCTAACTTTGTCATGAATAATCCAGAGTAAAATTTAATTCATACGATCCACAAGATATCATAATCTCTTGCACATCCATTCAACTATCCCGAAGAAGAAACGTGCTGTAGTACAATGAAACATTCGCTCGATAAGAGCAAATGAACTATGATCTGCAAGTTTTATCTAACAATAATCTGCAACAACATATAAAAGATTTCTTTAACGTTTGTTGCTAAGCGCCTTATTAATAAGCAATGGCGGCTCATATATGTGCTTGCAGGTTAACATGACTACCATTGATAAAGACATATTTTTTTGCCGTTCATTTATTAAAATGTCCTTGATTTTATTAAGTATTATTTTTAATTATGTTGTGCAAGGTCATTTCATTCATTTTCACAGAAAATAGAATGGAATATGTGGATTGATTATATACATACATACATACATATATACATACATACATATATACATGCATATATATAGAATATTACTTAACAATACACAAACCGAGAGAATCTACGTGTGAGGAGTAGAGCAGGTTAGTGGGAAAGGGTGAAGTAAACCTTTTCTTTAAATTCAACAAGGTTGAAAAACGTCCAACTCTAGAACTCTATGCAAATGACAGTTGTGTATTGTTTCCTTCCATTCTTTGTATCTTTGTGGTTGTAGTAAGTATTACCAATTCCATATTTTGAAGGGAAAGGGGTAAATCAGTGGCGGTTCTTGAGGGAAGTCACAGTGGTAAATAACAATAATAACTAACTCTATTGCTTGTGCAGCTCAGAGGTTCAACGCAGCATTCACAAAAGCTCTTCAGTGGTTTCTCTACTTACCCAACTGGATCTAATTTCTACTTTATATTTCTATTTCCGCGAGATTCATCATAATATTGTTGTTCCATCTATACTTAAGTTTTTGTAATGGTTTGGGCTTCCAGTTAATATTTTGACAGTTTCTACTTTCTTCCATTCTGGCTACATGACCTGCACTCCTCAGTCTCCTAGATTTGATTACTCTAACAGTGTTTGGTAAACGGCATAAATTATGCATTTCCTCGTTATGAAGTTTCCGACATTTCCCATTAACGTCTCTCTTGAGTCTGAATATTCGCCTCAGAATGTAATAATAATAATAGGTAAGTTTTGTTCCCTTAGTTCGTAGCGATTATTGTAACTTTACTGACAAGAGTTCCATCACGATCCGCCACTAGGATAAATATGATTCTGAAAAGATAAGAATGATTGCAAATTATTTCTAAAACATTATATTCACAAAACTTTAGATGTTTTTTACTCTTTTGATATATTTATACTAACTCTATAATATGGTAACCCTTTCTTTCCAATCTAATGGCTTACGAGTGCATGATTTTCATCATAAATTAAGTTCCCGGATTCGACTCCTGGGAGAACATCGAATGCAATACAATGGTTTACATCCAACGTTATAATATTAGGTCTTGTTCTATATAGCCTCGCTGCTGACAAAAGACGTAAAATACAAATCAATTAATCAATCTACAATGCGTGAATACTACTTATTTACCTTAACTATTCGAATAACCTCATTGAAATCACCAATGTCCATTCGAATTTAAGTAAATCTCCACCAGTATTAATCGGAATTCAGGCAAACCTCCACCAGTATTAATCGGAATTCAGGTAAACCTCCACCAGTATTCATCGGAATTTAATGAAACCTGCAATCAGTATTCACCAGAATTCAATGAAACCTGCACCAGTATTCATTGAAATTCAATAAAACTTGCACCAGTATTCATCGAAATTCAACGAAAACTGCACAGTTTTTATCGGAATTCAATGAAACCTGCACCAGTATTCACTGAAATTCAATTAAACTTGCACCAGTATTCATCGAAATTCAATGAAACCTGCGCAGTTTTTATCGGGATTCAATGAAACCTGCACCAGTATGAATCGGAATTCAATGAAACCTGCACCAGTATTCATCCGAATTCAATGAAACCTGAACCAGTATTTATAGGAATATAATGAAACCTGCACCAGTATTCATCCGAATTCAATGAAACCTGCACCAGTATTCATAGGAATTTAATGAAACCTGCACAGTTTTTTATCGTAATTCAATGAAACCTGCACCAGTGTGAATCGGAATTCAATGAAACCTGCACCAGTATTCATCCGAATTCAATGAAACCTGCAATCAGTATTCACCAGAATTCAATGAAACCTGTACCAGTATTCATTGAAATTCAATTAAACTTGCACCAGTACTCATCGAAATTCAATGAAACTTGCGCAGTTTTTGTCGGGATTCAATGAAACCTGCACCAGTATTCATCCGAATTCAATGAAACCTGAACCAGTATTTATAGGAATATAATAAAACCTGCACCAGTATTCATCCGAATTCAATGAAACCTGCACCAGTATTCATAGGAATTTAATGAAACCTGCACAGTTTTTTTTATCGGAATTCAATGAAACCTTCGCCAATATTCATCAGAATTCAATGAAACCTGCACTAGTATTCATCAGAATTTAATGAAACCTGCACCAGTATTCAATGAAACTTGCAGCAGTATTCATCGAAATTCAATGAAAACTGCACAATTTTTATCGGAATTCAATGAAACCTCCACCAGTATTAATCGGAATTTAATTAAACCTGCACCAGTCTTCATTGAAATTCAATGAAACTTGCACCGGTATTCATCCTAATTTAATGAAACCTGCACCAGTATTCATCGGAATCTAGTGAAACCTGCACCAGTATTCATTGAAATTCAATTGAAATTCAATTAAACTTGTACCAATATTTATCGGAATTCATAGAAACCTGCACCAACTGACACCATCGGTCATACACATCAACAGACACTGTAATCACATAGCGCCACAGAGTAAATTTATTGTTTCTTTGCAGAAATAGTATCTAAAATTAACAACAATGTGGGGCAGATATAGAATGTGGGTGCGTCAATTTAAATATTATTCACTTACTACGGAAATCGTGTTATAGTGCCTTAAGATTTATTTTTACGAACGGACACATCCATTCTATGATGTCCAATACTTAAATGCATAGTACAGTTAGGAAGTCTAAAAGAATCAATAATCTGAAAAATAGTTTTAACGATATTCTTTATTTTTAATAAATCAATATTTCATTAGCAACGCTACAATATTGTAGAGATCATTTCTCATGAAAACAATTCAAAAGAGATATTTTTAACTCTTTTATTGGTTCGAATTTGTTCAAAAACGCTTATTATAATTATTCATATTTCATAAATGATTGTGTCAGTAATAACTGTAAAATGACATGATTCAATTTTAGAAATGGAAATGAGAAAGTTTAGTGTGGTAACATGGACCCTTGATTTAACCCCCTATTAATACTTAAATAAATATCAATATTCATCGAGTGTACAATTTGTCATTATATATGAACATTAAAATAAAATAAAGATGCTGAACATTTTCTGAACTTACAGTGTTATAGAGAGGAACTCTCACCTGCTTGAAACACTGAAAAAAATCCGTTATCCGTATATTGTACAAATATAGGGAATCATTATTTTTAGTATGGAAATCTGTAAGGAGCATACGTTATCCATATGGTACTTACATACTGCCTCTTTCTCGCTTAGATGTTACATTATGCTACGGCAGGATGTCTTACATCTAACAGTTTCCCGTATACTACCTACGTCAGCTACGGTATATGTTATATACGAAAATTACCTATAAAACATACTTTTTCAGCTATACGTTTGCTGCAGCATGTTACATAGGGTTGTACGTTAAGTCTAAAAACTACAGGATTTACGCATGTAACCTACGTTTTTAAGCACGACACACTTTCTTTTTGTCAGTGAAGTCTGCCTGAAACATTAACATTGACCATTTCAGTGTTTCCTTCCTTTCACCTATAATTGCTTACGAAATAAAGACCTGAGACTGTCTCATCTCAAAAATTTGTCGTGAAAGAGATGTCTCGTCTCCGAAAGAGACGAGCTATGTCTCGTCTAGTAACCTCCTCTTCTGAACAACCTTTTTTTAAATATTGCTTCGTTTACCAGTCATATTTATACATCTAATTAAGCGCAATTATGTGTATCTTGTAATTGTAAATTAAACTTAGTTCGTTTTCTGAATTGCAACCGCGACTGTTAATGATTTTGATTGTTTAAAACAGCACAGAAATAAAGTAGAGTGTGCATGACGTCATCGTATGTGTATTGTGAGAAGAATTCTCAATACTGGGAAAGAGATGAGAGGATATTGCGTGCAATAAAATGAAGTTAAAGTACATAAAAATATTAATGATAACCCACAGTTGCTACACTATATCTGTCATAAGCACAAAGTAATTGCGAAGTAATGAAGTTTTTAGCCAGGAACGACCAAATGATTTTTTTCCCAGCTGGGAGCAAAGGACACACAAGCGAACCCGCGATCGCAAAGATGCACCTAATACTTCATGTATGATACTTACTATTGATACGCATTGCTTAACTTGATTAACTCTGCAGCAAATATATTAAATACTGTAGTGGGTGTGTCTTATTAAACGTTTGCAGGGACATGGGTTTTGAAGTAAATGCAAAGAAAACTTAATGCATGGAAATTTGTGGGGATCGTAATAATGCATATTATGAATGAGTTAAAATATTAAATAATACTTTCGACAAAGTGGATACTTTCAAATATCTAGGATCAATATTAACAAAGCAAACCCATATTCACGAAGAAATTAAATATTGACTAAAAGTAGGAAATTCGTTTTATTATTCAATTCAAAATATTTTGTTGTCGCCAATTCTGTCGAGGAATTTTGAAGCTTAAAATATATATAAAACGATAATCAATGCTTGTTGTACTGTATGGTTGCGAAACATGGTCGCTTACTCTGAGGAAAGAACGTAGAATGAAAGTATTTGAAAAAGAGATTCTGAGACGAATATTCGGACCCAAGGGGAACGGGAATGTGGAATGGTGGAAACTCCTTAACGAGTAATTACATATTTTGTACCGTTTATCAAATATTGTTACAGAGTTATCAAGTCTAAGGAGACTCAAGTGGGCAGGTCATGTAGCCAGAATGGAAGAAAGTACGAACACTTTCAAAGGTTTAACTGGAAATCCAATCAGGAAACGACCATTAGTAAGACTTGACAGTACTCGAGAAAACCCATGGAAACGATGTTGTCCACGACAAACTTACTTAGCCGGGAATCGAACACCACGCACCACAGGTAAACTCTCTACCACTGAACCACCGTGTCTCCCATGAGAAAAGTGGGATAAAATTTGTACGTTACGCCTAATACATTAAAAAGTGAACAATGTTTTCTTTTAAATACACTATAACAGTTATTTACAATATCTGGACATAATTCTTTTAAGAGTCTTCATCCCGGCGAAATTAAAATACCGCTAATTTTACAGTAATTATGTGATATCTTCAAATAGATAAAATATAATTGAAATATGGAACAAAATCGCCCTAGACAATATTATTTTGCGTGAGGTACCGTTATCACAAGTCACGTAGTGGCTTTCCGTTTTCAGCTGTTTAGAAACGCGAAAATAAATGCCGATTTTCAAAATGGCTCGAAATCGAAAGCAGATAAGTGAGTCATGATAACGGTTTCTCATGTAAAATAATATTGTCTAGGGCGCTCTTGTTTCACATTTCGATTATCTTTTATCTATTTGAAGATATCACATAATTAACAGTTACTGTAAAATTAGCGGTATTTTAATTTCGCCGGGATGAAGACTCTTAAGTCCTGAAAGATCTTAAAGAAGTAGGGGAGGCTGGGGCTGGCTGTCGAACTTTTCATTCTTTATTTCTTTTATGGATGTTTTGTTGCTTACAGTTTTCGAGAAATAAAATTTTCTTTCTTTTAAAATGTAGTATGCCAACCGACCCCCAGTAAGGAGCAGGTTGGCTGATATTGAGTGGCTAATTGGCATACTTTTTAAATATAGCAAAACACAAATAAAAATTGGATGTATTAATAATAAATGTGATTTTTCTAAATTCTATTATATATATATATATATTGCAATGAAGTAGGCTATTTGAAGTTTGAAATGACTTTTATTCACAACATTTAAAAGAATTAGCATTATGAAATATGAAAACTTCTTTTTTTTTTATTCTAGCTTGGCTTGACATTGAAAGATACAAGATTATCAAACCACAACACTTTTAATAGGATTTGGAGTAGATTAATTTTTCATATTATTTCAAAATGTAATTAAAATAACTGAACTATGAAGAAACGCGGTTTATTTCCTACTGTTCACAAAGTAGTTAAGAGAAACTAAGATATGTTTTAACTGAATTATCGAGAAATGCAGTTTTTTTTTTTCCTACTTTTCACAAAGAAAGAAAAAGCAATAGTTCTGGTTGGATTGGCGGTTTATGAGATAAGAATCATTGACGAATTTTTGTCTTGTGAATCTTTAGTTGCCTTCAACTATAGAATCAGTTTGTTCATCTGAAAATTTGTTTTTATGCATCTGACAGAGATAAAACTATATTCTTTGTAATTTATGGCATGTGTTTAAGTACATTAATTTTAATTTTTACATTTTAGGATAAACTAACATATATTACCCGATTCGCTGGGTTGAAATAAACAATTTAAAACACACACTGATAGTGGCCATTTTCGATCAGTAACATATATATATATCCCTCTCCCAAGTTGCGGGGTTGAATTTGGTTTTAAACGGGATCGGAAGTGTCACTCTTCATCTCAGCGACCCTAAAACCTACGGATCAGACACTAATATCGGCCATTTTTTAAAATCATTTTTATATATCTTCCAATCTCCTCTTCCATGTTACGAGGCACGGCATCTGAATTATCCCCGGTCATCTCAGCGACCCTGGAAACTATGGATTCGACACTAATATGAGTTATTTTTGATCAGTTTTATGTATTTCCCTTTCCACCTCCTCCAAGATCTGGGGCTGAATTTGGATTTAAACAGCATCAGAAGTTTCACTATTTATCTCGGCGACCCCAAAAAAACTACAGATTCCACACTAGTATCGGTCATTTTTGACCATTTATATTTCCCCCTCCTCCATGTTGCGGCCCATAGCATCTGAAGTGTCACCGTTTATCTTTGCGTCCCAAAAAAAATGTGGATTCAGCACTAATATAAGTCATTTTTGATCAGTTTTAAATATCTCTTCCTCCCCCCCTAAAGTTGCGGGGTTGAATTTGAATTTAAACGGGATCAAAAGATCACTGTTCATCTAAGCGACCCAGAAAACTATAAATTCGACACTGATAGTGGCCATTTTCGATCATTATATATATCTTTCCCCCTCTCCCAAGATGAGCGGTGAATTTGAATTTAAACGGGATCGGAAGTATCACTGTTCATCTGAATGACCCAGATAACTATGGATTAGACACTAATATTGATCATTTTCGATTATTATTATTATATATAGCTCCCCCTCCTCCGTGCTGCGTCACACGGCATCAGAATGTCACTGTTAATCTCAGCTACTCCTAAAACTATGGATTCGACACTAATATTAATCATTTCTGATCATTTTTAAATGTTTATCCCACTCCCCTACGTTGTACCCTCCCTCTCCCCAACTATCAGAGCTGAACTTGGATTGAAACAGCATCAGAAGTGTCACAGTTTCTCTCATTGACCCCGAAAACTATGGATTCAACACTAATATCGGTCATTTTGATCATTTTAAAATTGAATACGCGACAAAACGTACTAGCGACAAAACGTACCACCGACAAAAGGTACCACTTACCCTGAGGGCTGCTTGTGAAGGGTTTTCTAAAAACACTTTAAATAATGACAAGCGACAAAACGTACCACTTGCCTGGAGGGCTACTTGCGAAGAGTCTTTCAATCAGCCATCAAATAATGTCAGGCGACAAAACGTACCACTTGATAGGACGGTATATAAGTATATATATATATATCGGCCAAAATAAGGTTAAAAGTTGAACAGATTGGTGCTAAGAAAAATACCGATGCAAGACCAAGACTAAGACTAAGGCTAAGACTAAGACCATACCTGCAAGATTCTCGCCAAACCAAGACCAGCAAGAATCTTGCATGTGCAATATTTGAATATTTGCTGATTTCCATCACACTTTATCCAGGCTTTGGACCAGAGACGGATAAGCATTATTAGAGGGGCGCTGGCGCTTTCTCCCACAAAGGCCATCAGCATCTCAATGTCACAAATCAATTGCACAGTTTTCTTTCTACAGTAAGTCAATAGTATTAACAATTGACAATTAAAACCTGATATTCTTTCATCAGTATATTATTCTGAATTGTTCAAAATATTACATGAAGTTCAAGGAGAACGTATACTATATTACAAAATTAGCAGATGTTTTAGTGTACTAGTTTTTGATGCTACTGTATCTATCACTTTTGCATTCGAAATATTTTTTTAATAAGTCTTTTTCAATAGACATCAACAAAATGTTTTCAGATGTTCCTGAGACATGGTACTCGTTAGCCTATTTTTAATGTATTTCAGTTTATTTCAATTTTGAAAAATTTCTTTCACATCTTACCTGAGTTACGGGCAAAGTCAATAAAAATTTGTATGCTGGAAACCTGGATAAGTATTACTGCACAAATTACAATTCTGCAAAATTAAAAAGCAGCACATTGGACAATTTTGCAACACGTTTTGCATTCGCTTTCCTTGTAAACAAATGTATTTTCTCCTAATTCTGAATCACTTGCACCATCAGCACAGTCATTTTTCCTCGGTTGTGCTCGTCATCAAGACTGACTTTCAAGGATATCCACGTCCTTCAAAAGTCCAAGAGAATACATTTATAGTATCCTTGGAAACTTCTTAACTGAAGTTTTTCAGAAAATATGTAAGTTTATTGAAAGGCACGTCTGGAAGTTCTGTTACTTGCTTGAAGTGGCTAGGGTCCAAATAATCCAAAAATACATTGCTTCTTGAATCTTGAAGAAATACTCAAAACTACCATGTCCAATATTGTGTTGAATGCTTCGATGCAGTACCTGGTCATTGGATAGAAGTAGCTTCATCTTCATATTCACAGGAAAATTCTTTGTCCATCTCTGAAGGCGAATTGTCGACAGGTCAATAGAAGAAAAGAAATCACGTTCTAAGTCTTCAAATTTGTTACTGGTCCATTCTGCAAAGCTTCTCTCTACTCTTTCAGTTGGAACAGAGTAGTCTGCACCATCCGATAGGACTACACTAGCAGCACCCTCTATTTGGAAATAGTTTGACGGAGAGGTCGTCACTTGAAATATCTTAAGGAACATTTTTGCTGTCCGAATTGTTTTGAACTTGAGAAGATCTTTTATATATCCTTTCGCTTTACACCTAGCTTTTGGTTTGATATTTTCTGTAAAAGCAATTTTCTTAATTGTTATGGTCAACTCTATATACAAAGCACTTTTTTGGTTCGAAAAATGACCACTCTTTTTCTGAAAAGCAGTGTGTTTTCTACCATCTTGTTTCCGCAATAACTGTAAGACGCCTTTGTTAAAATTTGATCTTCCAAATGTACATTCGCTGATAAGACTCACGCATAAATATCGCAGTCATTCAGCAGAACAATGACACAGAATCAATGCAATTTTTTGGCAGATCACATATGACATGATTGAGTATATGAGCGTAACACCACACGTGTAACTAAGTTTCTTAGTAGTTAAACGGTTAGCGTATGCGTCTTTGTCGTGGGAGACCTGGGTTCGATTCCCGGCGGGAGCTCATGTGCTTCGGATTTCCCGTAAATCAGTATGTCCCGTCTCATATAGCCTCGCTGCTAAAAGGGCCGTTAAACTCAAAATCAACTTAATCACACGTTCGGTGACCTTATCTAAATTACTTTTAAGCGGAAGATCAAATTTGCTTAAGAAAGGAATAATATCCAAAAAGTTTCCATGATCTATAGCTGTGTCTTTCAGTTTATAGGCTGCTACATTTCCTCTGTAAATGAGCCCTCTTTTACCAATGAGTTTCTGCGCTTTGACAACTCGATACATTACCTGTCTGTTCTTCTCAACCTTATACTGCCGTTGTTTTACCTGCTCATGAGGAAGTAGTTTCTTAACATGAAGTAGTACGTTTTGTCGCGGATTAAATATCCGAAATGTTTTAATTAGTCCATGACAGGTTGTAATTTATATAAGTGGTACGTTTTGTCGTGGAATAAATATCAGAAATGTTTTAATTAATCCATGATAGGTTGTCATTTATGACAGGTCGTCAAAAGTGGTACCTTTTGTCGCGAAAATTCAAGTGGTACGTTTTGTCGCTGGTACGTTTTGTCGGGACACCTTTAAAATTTCCCTCCCCTCCCCCTCCCCTACATTGAATCGTCAAAGAGCCTAAAAACCACCCCAGCCTCGAACCTCATCCATGTTACAAATTTGATCGAGATCGGTCAGGCGGTTCAGAAGATTTAGAGTTACAAACATAGTGCTCTTCAATTATATATATATTACATTTTTAAAAAATCATTGCCCCTAGTTTCCATGAAATGCATTTAGTTTAGTACATAATTCGTAAATCGACAAATTGTCATTTACTTGAAACACTGCACTAAAAGATCTTGTTTAAGATTTTCTTATTTTTACATACTTTTCTTACACTGCATAGTTGCTATTGTATTAACACAATATTCCTTTGTTTTCTTTTTAATTAATTACATTGAAGTTTTGTAAACTGAAATTGAATTGTAAGATGTTTTCACTATATTCTTTGTTAATTTATATTTCTCATGAAGGCTCAATAAAGAACAGTAGAAACTGTCACATTTATCTGTCTATATTTTTATTTATACTTTTTTTTCTAACATAAGTAGTAGCGTGCACGTGTACTTATAGGTTTACAATAAATGATAATCACACTTATAAACCTAGAGATAAAAAAAGCAAATTTAAAATGTAGCAAAAAATATATTTAAAAGATAAGAAAGAAACATGCATTTATCTAGTAAGCACCTGCATGGTTATTACACTTTAAAAAAAATAAATATGAATAATAATAAATATATATAATAAATATAATTGGTTAAATTGATGTTATCAGTAGAGAATGTGAACAAGTTTTTATGCTATTATAGACAGCATTTGAAATAGTTATTTTGTCAATAATATCAATTCATTGTTAGAATATGGAAACGTTGAGTTACACGGAGAATATGGAAACGTTGAGAATATAGAGGGCGTTGTTGTGCTACCTGCTCAGGGCTCGCCCGGGGCAGGTCAAAGGCTCTCGAACATAGAAAATGAGATTTTCCAACTCCTGCTCTAGTGCACGGCACACCCTTTAGCAAATAGTGTTCTAGTACAGCCCCCCCCCCCCATCACATTTTGATTTTATGTCCCCCGGACAAAATTTTGTATAATAGGAGAAAAACCTGGTTGAAGGAAAGCACGCGGAAAGTTCCATTAAAATAGGTACACAAGTACCCAGGGTTGCAATTTCAGTGCAACTTGGTCTTTTATCTTTATTTATTGATTTTCCTTCTACATACCGACATTATCATCTTTTTCCTAACTTTTGTTTTCAAAAATGAGGTGTCTTCAAAGAAGTTCATCTAGTTTATATTTTGATGTGCCATATCGAATTGTTTCTTTCTTATGTATGTGTATGTCTTCTTGCCTTAATGCATACAAATGTCATGTTTTGAGCATGAGCGGATTTAGGGGTTGTCTGCTGTGGGGACGGATCTTCAAGGATTTGGAATACTCCTTACTCGAGTGGAGTTAACGCAGGAAATCGTTAATATAGAAACTCGGTTTTTTAGGATTTCCGTCTATAATTGTCTATAATACAACATTGGGAGATTTTTTATTTTTATTTTTTTCAGAAAGTTGTTGACGCGGGATCAATGTCTCTCAATGTCCCTTCCCCGCAGCTGAGGAAGTTCTCCAATGCTTTTCAGTCATTATGTAAATAGAAATGCAATTTTTTAGGCAACATACCCTCACTGTATTTCAACATAGCCGGTATGTCAAATCAAAATCGTAATAAAACATACCGCCTCAGTTTTTTTTTTCCACTTCGAGCTCTGGTGCTTGGGGTCCGGGGTTCGATCCCAGCCCCTGCCAAGTGAACTTTGTGGTGGACAAACACCGTGTGCGTGGGTTTTCTCGGGGTCCTCCCGTTTCCTCCCACTTTCTTCATTCCACCATTTTATTCATTACTCATCATCACCGTCTCCTTTATCCTAACCAGGATAACCGTGGGACGTAGGCCTAAAACTCAAAGGTTTCATTTCATTCCATTTTTTCTAACTCTAGTCCGCTACAAACTCGCTTGGTCGAGGATCAAAGGATACCACGAATCAGAGTAAACACTTTATGACTGAGCCACCGCGCCCCCAACTTGAAAAGCAATATCACAAAGCTGCCTAATTACTAAAACCGCGCCTAATGATGTGATATTGATACCGTCAATTCCTCATGGCTATCTGATGATACTGGTGGATCTATGGGGAAGGCGGTACTTATTTATAGGCCTATATATAAATATTAGACGACTTTATTCTAATTTGATGTGACATTCCGTATTTCAAGCCCACATTAATCGTTCAGGAGGCACAGGCGATCCGCCCTCTCCAAACGATTCTTCTGGATTCCCTGTCGGATGATGTAATAAGCGTTTTATGTATAGATATTGTCTATACAATATTCATCTCTAAAACTTGCTTGCCTTTCATCCAAAAGAAAGTTGCTAACAAAATGCAGTCAGGGCCGGCGCGAGGGGGGTCGAGCCGTGCCACCGCCCAGGGCGGCAACTCCAATGGGCGGCAAAATTTGAAAAAAAAAAAGAAAAGAATATTATCAAAATATAATGCTTCGTTATAGGCCCACATGGAAAAATAAAATTGTGTTCAACTGAGAATGTAATTGAACTTACTTCACTCACATTCATGAAATTCAGAACATTCCCTTCATTTTCAGTTATCAAACTACTAGCCACAGGTATCTCATTCAATATTTCCCTTGCCGTCTTTCTGCTACAGAGCAAATGACAATAATGGTTCGTTGTGTACAAATTACACACAGTAATGGAGAATGCCTCGTAAAAATTAGCTAACACTTTCTTAGTTTCGTACCGATAATAGACACCACTGGTCTAGGACTGACAGAAGAAATAATTAAACAGCTAAAGGAAATAAACATTCCTATCGAAGACATGAGGCGTCAAGGATATGACAATGACTCCAATATGAAAGGCAAACATTCAGGTATTCAGGAGAGTATTTTAGAAATAAATTCCCGAGTCTTCTATGTTCCTTGCCGTAGTCATTCATTAAACCTTGTCGTTAACGATGCAGCCACAGCACCTTAGTACGCCGTTTCATTTTTTTTTTTTTTTGTATAGTTAAAAAGTTTATGACTTTTTTTTTGCGTCAGTTCAACGTTGGGCCATACTAAGAAGTATATTAGTAGTCTCACTTTAAAACCATTAAGCACCACAAAGTAGGACAGCCGAATTGATGCTCTGACTCTACTTAGATATCAAATAAGGGAGGCTTATGATGCCTTACTTCAAATAAGTAACGACAATAGAACAGATAGAGTAGTCACCCACGATGCTCTGTGTATAGCAAACCAGCTCCGTGACTTTTATTTTCCTTTGCTCACTTGATATTCGGTATGACTTTTTACTCCACGTAAACATAGTAAGCAAAAGTCTCCAAAGCATTCATTCTAATGTGTTGGATGCAGTCGGGTTTCTCGAAAATATATCTGAGTGCTTTGAAAGAGGCAGAAATGATGCAAAGTTTCATTCTTACTTAGTTTATGCGATGGAGTTAGCATCAGCATTGTATATGGATGATCCAAGGATAGGTACTACACTGTAAGCTCGAAGGCGAAAGAAGATAGAGTTTCAGTATGAGGCAGAGAATGAAGCAATTGAAGATCCACAAACAAGATACAAGATCGATTTTTATTACAAAGTTCTAGACGTGATTGTGTTAGCTTTAAGAGAGATGTTTGAGCAACTCAAACATCACAGCGAGTATTTCGATTTTCTTTACGATATAAGTAATCTTAAAGATATTATGCTACCTCAACTTTTGTCTGAAAATTGTACTAAACTTGCCAGCATTTTAACACACGAAGAATCGAAAGATATTAATCCCAGTGATTTGGAAAACGAACTGAAAGCGTTATCCGCTATAATTAAGCCTAAAAGTTCACCAAAAGAAATTTTAAGATTAATGAAATTAAATGAAATCTTTGAGTTTTATGTCCCACGGTTATGCTGGTGCTGGGACGTAAGGGAAACGGTGAAGATGAGAAATGAATGAAATGGTGGAATGAAGAAAGTAGGAGGAAACGGGAGAACCCCGAGAAAACTCACGAGCACGGTTTGTCCACCACAAAGCTGGGATCGCATCAGAGACTCCAAGCACTTGAGGTGAACGCTCTAGTACTGAGCCACCGCGTCCCCTTTGAAAACACCTTTTTGATATAAAATAAGCTTAAAAATTAAAATACTTAGTCGTGACTAAAACATATATTAAAAAAAAATTTTTTTCATTCGCTTCTGTATATCACAGATATACAGCGAAATCGAGCATACTGAATATTGTCATGTGTGTAGACGTTTAAATATTACATAAACATTCGAAAAGGGTAGTTCAATTGTTTATTTATTTTTCCATTTCATACATGTTTTTAAATAGGGCATCTTACTTTTTCGTGACACTTGAAGGTCTTCTGTCAAAATAAGGTTTGCGAATTAAAGGGGCGGCATGTGAAAGTTTCGCCCAGGGCGGCAAAACTGCTAGCGCCGGCCCTGAATGCAGTGAATTATATTTAACTTAACTAACTAACAATTGCTTTAATATTATTTACGTGTTCAGCTGCTCACTGAGCACTATGACATGATGGGGGAAATCAAAATACAACTGGATATTATATAATTCGAGTTAGAACAGGTGCAAATTGCTGGGATGGAACCATGATTTCCACCTCAATGATTTCAACTAAGAATGTTAATTTAAAAAGCTCAACCCTCTGAGTCATCTCAGCAAGCCTTTAGGAGAAAACTCCTGACCTCATCATCGCATTCGAAGGATAAATAATAAAAAAAAAAGCACCTGCACTGCAAACTTCCTTGCTTCCTGTTGTTTATTTCAAGGCTAGATTGTTAGATGACGCTCAAACTAATATCGTTTCTTCTGCCATCTATCGAGTGTAACTTAAACTAAATGTAGCTACATTTCTGCACAATCTTGTGTTGACACGAAAGTGCTGGAATGATTTTCTTAAAGGCAAGGTTTTAGCCCATTTACCGAGACGAGACCACTAACTTATTAGCTCAGAAGTCGGGTGGCAATTTTTTTCCCTCTTGGTTCTAAAGTGTAGTGAAGAGAGAGATAATTTAGGATTAGGAATACCATATATCCAAAATTAAGTAATTATGGTTTTATTTACGTGATACTGGTGTTTATTTAAAGCACTGTTCGTAGGTTTCCTTAAGAAAATGTCCCTCCACTGAAACAATTTTTTTCCCTTTTCTTATTAGATATTTCCCTAGTTTGTTAAGTGTCCAGTCCCTATGACAGAAGGTATGTGATAAGATTAATTTAGCTATATTAATGGGAGTGTCAATCGCATATATTTTGTTCATTTGCTTTTTGTTTCTTTTTTTTAAAAACTTTTTTGCCCGGTTCGATTCCTGGTGGGGACACTCCTTCGAAAAAGTGTAAAAGCTTTTTCAGCTCTGCCCTCCTGAATGAAGTTTTCCTGGATTTCCCTCATTCACACCAGGTAAATGTAGGGATGATACCTATCATACGAAGGGTTACTACGAAAGTTTTGAGATGTGAAATAACTTACATACTTAAAATCAATTTAACACTTACATTTTCTCAAAGTATTCACCATTACACTGTACACACTTTTGCATCCTCGAAAACCACTTTTGGAAGCAGTGTTGCCAGTCTTTTTCTTCAAGTGTTAAAAGTTCATTCTCGTAAGCCACTACAGCTTCTTCAGGGCTGCAAAATCTCTTCCCATGCATGCGATCTTTGATCCTGGGGAACAGAAAAAAATCACACGGGGCCAGGTCAGGGTTATACGGCTGATGAGTCATAAGTTTGACCTCCGTAGATTCTAAAAAACTGAATTATGATGTTGGCCGTGTGTGCGGATGCGTTGTCATGATGAAGCAGGATCCCACGCAATCCAATTCTTGGACGCCGTTCCCGAAGCTTCTGGAACACTTTTGTTAGGCAAACAGTGGTGTATCACTGAGCAGCAACAGTCCTTTGTTCTTCAAGTGGAACAGTTGCAACATGGCCAGATTTGGAGAAGAAAGTTGCGACCATCTTTTCCCCACACTTCGCGGTCGCTTCACTTTCGTGGGTGGATTTTCGTCTGGAAAGATCCAAACTGTAGACCCCAATTTATTTTCAGGGTCAAATTGATAGATCCAAGTCTCATCACCAGTAACAATATCAGAGACGGGTCAAGAATTGCCTCCATCAAATCTTGCAAGCATTTCTTCACACCATTCCACACGCATGCGCTTCTGCTGTTCAGTCAAAGTGTGAGGCACCCACCGAGATGAAACCTTCCTGAGCCGAAGATGATCATGAAGAATTTTTGTTATTTGCTGGCGATTCAATGTTCACTGTAGATTCAATGTCCTTGAAAGTTGTTCGAGGATTTTCTCGAATAATTTGTTCCACAGCGGCAATGTTTCCATCTAACACAGCTGTTGCCGGACGTCCAGATCTCTCTTCATCTTTAAGCGATGTCCGGCCTCTTCTGAATTCACCAAATCACCAAAAAATTGTATCACGGGAAGGAGCAAGGTCCCCAAATGCCCCCTCCAAACGGGCAAGGCTTTGTGTTTCGTTCAAACCACTTTTTAAATCGTAAAGGATTATTGTCCGAAAATGTTCCCTTTCGAGCTCCATTATAGACAGCCGAATACTGCTCACATCAACAAACAAGTGAAGGCGATATGGCTACGCCGATAAGCGAGGTGAGTTGAAACTTGCTTCGCTTCTTCGCTCTGGATACCACTACCGAACGCAATTATTGGAATTCAAATACAATGCCACAACAATGCGTATCTCAAAATTTTAGTAGTGACCCTCGTATAGGTCCCAGGTCGCTTTCTTCCTTCGCTTTTCTCGGATAGTGTAATTACCGAGAGACGTCATCCCTCATAACGGACTAACATAATTATAGATCTCGAAAGCCCGGAAATCTAGTTCGATTGATTTTCACTCTTTCCTTCACTTTTTCTACAAAAAATAAAAATAAAATAAAATAATAATAAAAATAAAATAAAATAAAATAAAAATTAAAAAAAACAGCTAACAATGAGTGCAAATTATGTACACACTATTGCTATTGCATTGGCTTATTTCTGAAGAACAAAGAAAAATTTAACCATTTATATTGGTCAATCAGCCAGCTCGAGAATTTCCTTGGGTTCATGTTTTATCCAAAAAAAAATCCCTTTCCCTTTTTGCTGAACTTATCTACGAAAATTCCCTAGGGTAGGGAAATTTCCCTTAAACTACGAACACACGACAAACTACGCTGAGATGAACAATAACACTTCCGATGCCGTTTAAATATAAATTCATCCCGCAACTTGGGAAGAAGGGGGAGATATATGTCAAGTTCAGTTTCAAAACGTCTCTTGTCCAAAATTTTCAAATCGAGATAATGACCGTTTATTAATCTTTAATGTTTTCTTTATATTTTTCTGAAGGGATTTTGTTGCAAATCAGTCTAGAAGCCTGTAAAAAATTATCTTAGAACTATGGATTTGGCTTCATAACGTCTCTTGTTTACAGCAATATAGCGGACATTATCAAGCAAAATAATTTTAAAACAAAATGTACATTTTAAAATAGGACATTTCAACTCAGCGGCGCTCGAAAACATGGATTCGACACTAATATCGTTCATTTTCGATTATATATATACACAGTATGGCGCTAAATTCGTTTAGCAGAGGAGTGATTCCTGAGAGTAAAACAAACAAAAAAGTTCCAATAAACATAGGGCGAAAACCCCATAGTTTACGTATTATAGGCTGCCGAAAACATGAAAAAATGAATTTTAAAGGTCCATGGCTCCAAAACTATGGGACCTACCGTAGTCGGGTCAAGATTTCACTTAGAAATTAGTATGTGCCCTATGTCCGTGTGTTTCAGAATCCTGAGGTGCTTCCACAACAATTTTTATAGAGGGAGTTTGACTACGGACCTGTGATATAAAGTACTCTGCAACTACCTCCATAAAAATTGTTGCGTGAGTACCTTAGGATTCTAAAAAAAATATTTTTGGATAGAGCACATACTAGTTCCTAAGTGAAGTCTTGACCCGACTACAGTAGCTCCCATAGTTTTGGAGCTATGAACCTTTAAAATTCATTTTTTCATGTTTTCGGTAGCCTATAACACGTAAACGATGGTGTTTTCGCCCTATGTTTATTGGAACTTTTTTGTTTGTTTTACTCTCAGGAATCACTCCTCTGCTTTTGTACAACGAATTTAGCGCCATACTATATATATATATATATATATATATATATATATATATATATATATATATATATATATATATATATATATATATATATATATATATATGCCCTTCCTCCTCCCCAAGTTGCGTTTAAACGGCATTGAAAGTTTCACTCTTCATCTCAGCGACTCCGAAAACTATGGATTCAACACTAATATCGATCAGTTTTAAAGTTGTTCCTCTCTACTTCGCCTACATTATACAGTCGAAGAGAAATGATAAAAGCAATCCCAGGGACGAATCTCATTTATGTTGAAAATTTAATTGAGATCGGTCAGGTGGTTCAAGAGTTATTAAGTCACAAACGTCTTCACTTTCATTTTCTTTTCAATGCATTTTTCGATATCTCTCCTCCCTTAAGTTGCACCGTCATAGTGAGATCATAAAAACCATGACAGGTCCGAACCTCTTCTATGTGTCAAATTTGATTGAGATTGATCTCGTGGTTCAAGCGGTGCGAAATCACAAAAATAGTCACTTTGATGTTTATATATATATATAGATAACAACTATGGTTCTCTATATCCTAGCTGTTTCCGACATAGACTTAACATTGAGAAGCAGTAGACCAACCAACTGCAAACCTTGGGCCTACGCTATGCCAACCAACTCAATTGCTAACACATTCCTTACCAAATAAATAAAATTGCGATCAGGAGAAAGAGAGGTCGAAACTGTTGGATAAATTATGGTAAATTGTGGGTTGGGCAATGTATATATTATTCTACATTGGAACAACGTATTTTGCAACTTTATTTTTGCAATTATTCAACTTTCCGACGGGGATGCCTACGAGTGGGATGAGACTCAATATTCGTGTAGCGATACGAGACAAGACCGAGGTCTTCCAATAGAAGTATGAAATGAAATGAAATGAAATTTTGGAGTTTTAAGTCCCACGGTTATGCCGTGGTTAAAGGAGACGGTGATTATGAGAAATGAATGAAATGGTGGAATGAAGAAAGTGGAAGGAAACGGGAGAACCCCGAAGAAACCCACGCACACGGTGTTTGTCCATCACAAAGTTCACTTGGTGGGAGCAGGGTTTGAACCCGGGGCCCCATGCACCAGAAGTGAACGCTCTACCATTGAGCCACCGCGCCCCCCAATAGAAGTAATATTTTCGAAACGAGACTGTATTCCTCAGAACATCTTTTCGAGACGAGAAATCCCCCAGTCTTCTTTCATGGGCAACACTAACCGAACATTAACCCAGTGGTACCCAACCTTTTCTGACCAACGACACACTTTACTAAATGCCCAGGACCGCAGCATACTTGTTTGATTTATTATTAATAATAATAATTGTATGTTATATGGTAGTGTAAGATAATAAGTGTCTACAAAGTAATGATTCTATTATGTAGAACTGAATATTATTCCTGCAGCTGGAAGCGTTGACTGGTGAGGCTAAAATCAATTTTAAATTATTATTATTAAATTAAATGCTTCTTGGCTCTTAAATTCTAAAATTTATCGATACATCCTATCGGGTGCTCTCTCGTAGCTATGTGAATAACGTACGCGCCTTTGACCCGGAAGACCCGGATTCGATTTCCAGTGGGAGCTCAAGTGATTAGGATTCCACGTCAAGCTATAGGTCCACGTCTTACATAGCCTCGATGCTGAACAGACGCTAAATTCAAATCCAATCGAACACAACATGCTATGAGACTGCGCGATACACCGGTTGGTGACCACTGCATTAAGGGCCTATCCCGGTTTGCCATAAGCACAAGACTGTGTCACGTGATCAGATCGAAAGTCACGTTACGTCCTAAATTCCTCTTTTGGTTTTTGAGATAAGTGTTTATTTTTTTATTGATTTTCCATTGAGATTAATGTTTAGGGATGCGCACGAGACAAGATTTGAGGCTGTCTCGCGTCGAAAATGTGCTGTAAAAGTGATGTCTCGACTCGAAAAATATATTCTTTTCTATTGGAAGAGCTTTGTCTCGACTCGAATTTTGTCAGGAAAATTCTGTCTCGTGCGCATACCTATTAATGTTAATGTTTCGTGCTTTTTGACTATGTTCAATCCATTTTAGAACAATTTGCTTTACGAATATAGAATCTGCATAGTCTCTTCTACATTTGAGCTTAATTTTAGCCAACTCCCTCTTGGTTTTTGAGATAAGTGGAGGGATTATTTGTTTTCCATTGATTCTCCATTGACATTAATGTTAATGTTCAGTGCTGTTTTTGAGTATGTTCCATCTATTTTTAGGACAATTTCTCTTGAAATATTCAATCTACGTAGTCTCTTCTAAGTTACATTTAAACTGAATTTCAGCCATCTCCCCAAAAGTCTGTTTACATCATGGAAACCGGATTAGGCCCTTACGTATTACCAACAGTGCTGTTATGGTAGTAACAAAAGGCCAGAGGGATCCTAGATCTTGCACTAGGGTCGATACTAATTAATACATTTTTTCTATCATTTATTATTTGACTTCAAAGATGAAGAAGATTCGTCCAAAGATGCTCAATAAAACAAACTGCTTTTTATACATTATTTTTTAAAAAATGGTGGACATTGAACAGTATTCATAAACGCCTCTTTGAACTCCATTCACGTGTCAGTAGTTATATATCTGAACCATTCTGAGATTGTCTTTCTGTTCCAGAAACAAGGCGATAGAATGAATAAAATATAAATCTGGAGACAGGTTCACACCGCTGTGTTTTGCACGAATGAGGGTGGCAAGTATCATGTACGTATAAGCTCAGGCGAGTGCGTAGCGTCACTGTATGTTCTGCTATGGTCAGTATGGCTGGACATGACAGCTGGGGATCACCTTCATTTACGAAGAGAGAAAGCTTATCAATTATTTCTGTATCAGCTTCATTGAATATGTTAGTTACTTTTGCGGACCACGTGGCTGGGAACTAAATTGCCTCTTCTCTACCAAAATGAATGCGAGAGGGAGGAAAAAGGAGACTCAGAATTAACTTCTTTTTTTTTAATTCGTTGAATTTTACATTATATTTGCACGAAATATAGGGAAAAAATATATATTGCTTTCGAAAGTAAACTTCCCAAGAAGATACATTACTTACAGGTGCGCGTTTGGGCCGCGGTGGCTCAGTGGTAGAGCTTTCATTTCTGGTACTTGGGGTTCTTGCTTCGATCCCAGTTTGTGCCAAGTCAGCTTTGTTGTGGACAAAAACCGTATGAATGGGTTTTCTCGGGTCTCTCCCGTTTCCTCCCACAGTCTTCATTCCACCATTTCATTTATTTCTCATTATCACCGTCACCTTTAGCCTAGCCGGTATAACAGTGAGGTGTAAAACTTAAAGATTTCATTTCATTTCATTTCGCACTCTGAAATTTTTGTTAGGAGGGGTCCAAGCTTTTTTTTGGGGGGGGGAGGGTCCAATGCTACAGTTCACTACGTCTATGTAGTATTGAATGGATATTATTCTGCGCCAAAAAAGACGATGTGTAATTGTAAAATACTTCCACCTATATTTTCACTAAAAATGATAGAACTAAATTGTTTTTATAAGAGAAAGAGTACAGATGAAGTGTAAAATCAAATTTTCATCCTACACCAATCATTACCCTGTTAAACAAGTATAGTCTTGTTGAGAAAGTATGCAAATGTATGTTGAGTTTTTTTTTTTTTTTTTTGCGGGAAGCAAACAGGGTGGACTCCCCATGTGTGCGCCCTTGCGTTATTAGTGTTTAACGAGAAAAAAAAAACTCCAAAGTGGGACACATATAAATCGAAAGATCTGATTGAGCTGGACTAAATTGTATGGGTACGTGTGAATCCACATGCGTAGTTTTTGAGAAAAATCAAGAAATTTGTTTTTATCGTGAACCTAAAAATTTGTTTATTAGCCTTTCCGTACTAAAAAATAATGGACTGGTTTTCAACACAGACTATACAATTATTATTATTATTATTATTATTATTATTATTATTATTATTATTATTATTATTATTATTATTATTATTATTATTATTATAGAACACTATTTGAACTCAGTAGTACTTCTTATAACTACACCACAAGTTTTACAGGCTCGTTCGATTTTTTTTAAACATAAGCTTTATTTTTGTCATTCTCACGCGTCTCTCAGAGCAACACACAGACGCACACAAGAAGAGAGAAATAAAATTACAGATATAGTGAGAATAGAGAAAAGGAGAGAATATGTTTGTTAAAAATACATTAGCACCTTTTACATACTCTTCATGTGTATGACGATGTTTCGTCGTCTTCAGGTCACTCCAACTCTAAAGTGGTTCTTTCGATGTCATGGGTATGTCCGTATCGCAGGTCGGGTCACATCTGTCCGGATCATCTGGTCACGAAATTCGTAACCTGTTCCATGTCTGATGTGTACATCTCCTGAACTAATTTGACATTTTTTCTCTAGAGAAACGACAACTTTTCGGAGTATAATATGTCAGAGATCCGTTCTTGTAAGTTTGGAATGATAGTTCTTCATAATTCTTGACCACACTGAAGCATGATATCCTTGCACGTTTCGTCACCATCTCTACATCTCCACCATTTGGTTACAGCTAAGCTCACGTATTGTTAAACACAAAGGTCACATATTGTTAAACGTTGCTTCAATAACAGTATTACGAAAGATCTAAGAAATGTTTAATATGCGTTAGTTGCTGCCCACCTTTATATATATACTACGTGACGGATATAGCTGTAACTTTAATCACAATATAGCGAGGAATTTTCTAAGAACTTATTGAACGAACCTCGCATATATCCCCATACGAGAGTATATAGATAGATAGATAGATTTATATTAACTCTTATGTGACACCTAGTTATTGAATGTGAAGGGAAAAACTATATACAGTATGTATCTATTTGTCTATCTCTATCTATCTATCTATCTATCTATCTATCTATCTATATATATATATATATATCTATATATATATCTATATCTATATATATATATATATATATATATATATATATATATATATATATATATATATATATATATATATATATATATATATATATATACTTTTCCCCTTCACACTCAATTGGTTGACAGATGAAAGAAAACATTGAGGGTGAAATATTTTCTTTAAGAAATTTTGGAAAGTAAAATTTAATTTATTGCTCTGCTATGAATTCTTATTTGTTACTCCCTATGTGTGTAAGTTGTCCAGCTCCAACTATGGCTATTTATTATTCATTGGCACGTGATGACACCAGTGGCGAAACTAGTACGGTACGTAACTCTGCAGCTGCAGGGGCACAGGAAACAAGCTGAGCTTTATTAGTTGCCTAAAATAATAATAAATAAGATAAATCAATAATGTATGAGAAAGATTATTGTAGTGTAAGCAACGTTCGATTACCCATCACCTGATCTTCAAATAACAAGGAATATGGATTTGTTATATAGGGATCATTACGAGGAACGTTCAATATGTTCTTAGAAAATCCGAAAGATGACATTTGTATCGAAAAAGGTTTGCTCCATTCCTCCGTTTTAGTAAGCTCCATTCCTCACTAAATTGTGATTAAAGTTGCAGCTATATCTGTCACGTAGTTTCATTGTCATAGTCGATTGATGAAACAAACTTGGGTTCATGTAGAAAAATGGAAAGAAATGAGTTTCGTACAGTTATTAAACGCTCTATTTAAAATTTTTAACACCGAAAGAGATCAAAGTCGAGTTGGACTAAGTTCATGGCACATCTGCCCCTGTGTTTGCGACTGTTTACAATTGGGTAAATGAGTTTAAACGTGGTAGTACAGGGTGCGGCACGTAAAACCGGCTCGTCGTAATATTCTGGTATATTTTGTTTTTGGCAACACTTAAATAATCTACCTTCCTACCAAGAGATGGCGTGTCGAGGTCGGGTCGACTTACGTGACCTGCAGCAGTCACGTGCAGCCGCAGCCAGCGAAACTTGTCGAAACCAGTTGAGAAAAAGGCCTCGTTGTGTTAAGCCGGGTGAGTGTCAGTGTGTGATAATGCCGTATTCGATACCCGAGCGTGTTGCCATTGTTGAAGGGTTCATTCTCACTGGATCTTTTGTGAAAACAAAGAATTGGTTTCGGGAGAAATTTCCAGGACGTTCTGTGCCAGCAAAAAGCACCATTCAGGAATTGATTGAAAAATGGCGGCGTACAGGATCGGTTCAAAATGCTCCCAGGAACAGACGACCATCTGTCTGCACACCTGAATTAAAGATGCAGGTGGAGGAGATAATGACAAGAAGTCCTCGAAAGTCAACCAGGAGATTGAGTCAACAGGTTCATGCGAGTGAGAGAAGTTGCAGACGTGTTTTAAGGGGACTGAAGTTAAAACCGTACCGGATAAGTGTTGTGCAAGAACTGAAGGAGCCTGACCTGCAGAAGAGGGTGCATTTCTGTTCATGGCTGTTGAGCAATGTTGCCAGTGGTTTCTTGGATCCACTAATGCTCATCATGAGTGACGAGGCGTAGTTCCATCTGTCTGGGTACGTAAATTCCCAAAACAACCGGTATTGGTCGACAGAAAATCCACACACAATCCACCAGGTACCCTTGCATGATGAGAAGATTGGTGTTTGGTGTGCCATTTCCGCCACACGCGTTATTGGGCCCATATTCTTTGAGACGACAGTGAACAGTGACGTGTATATGGGAATCCTGGAGGAGTTTTATACACACGTGACCGAAGAGGAGCGTCAGTTATGTTACTTTCAGCAGGACGGTGCAACATGCCACACATCAGCTGCATCATTGTCCCTTGTACATGAGATGTTTACACCAGAGAGGACAATCAGCAAAGGCTTGTGGCCTCCTCGGTCACCAGACTTGTCCACGTGTGACTTTTACTTATGGGGACTGTTAAAGGGAAGAGTATACGAAACAAATCCAACTCAAGACCAGGATCCGGGATGTCACCAATAGCATTACAACACAAGAACCGACAAGGGTATATATGAATCTCCTCAATCGTGCTCACATGTGTGTTGAAGTGGGCGGAGGACACTTTCAGCATCTGCTGTGAAGGTGAGTAGTCATATTCAATACATTACATTTCATTTATGTGTTGTAGTTAATCATATTCAATACATTACATTTTATTTTATGTGTTCCCTTTACGGGCCGGTTTTATGTGCCGTACCCTGTATATTCACAAATGATGGAATTGTTCGGGACGTCCAGTGGAAGTGACTTCCTCCGAAATGATTGCCAAAATTCGCGATCTAATTTTGAGTGATAGACGAATCAAAGTGCGTGAAACAGTTGAGGCAATAGGCATATCACAAGGTAGAGTGTCTTCAATTTTGATCAGGAAATTGGGTTTGAAAACAATCTTGGCAAGGTGGATGCTGCGTTTGTTCTTAGTGGAGAATGAACGAAATTATGTGGTCGATTCGGAGGCTGATTTGGCGCTTTTCGTCGAAATCCCGATACATAACAGTGGACAAGACATGGACACACTACTAGGTATACATTCCAGAGACAAAGGAATACACTCTGTAAAGAAAAAATAGCGACACCTCAATTCTCAAACTAACTTAACAGAAAACCATAGTTGCAGCCCGTTAGAAGAGGAATAGAAGGAAATGAAGAGTGGGATAGTTCATTTGCGTTATCTGTGACACCTGTGGTGTAGGACATCGCTTGTCAATTGTTTGTGTATCAGTAGTATTTTCGATAGATGGCACTGAGTGCGTCTCGTAAATTATTGTAGTAAGAATTCTGCATTGCATTTGTAATGTGTAGGCTGAGGTAAATAGCATTTTATGATTGTTCTTTGCTTTCTCATTGTTTGGACAGTGTGTCAAGTGGCAAAATTTTTGTTGTGCAGTGTTGTTTGTGTGTGATATTGTTGCTACATGTGGACTGTAAACAAATAAGATGGGTAAGAAATGTGAGTTGTGGTAAATCTCTAAAGGAATAGATGGAATTCTGAAAATCCATCATTCTACGGCAGGAAGAGTAATTCACAAGTGCAAACAGCATAACAAATCGTCCCTTCGTCAACAGTGTGAAAGAAAAAAGAAAGCATCACCCAGAGCAGATTGCTAAATGAAATCAATAGCACCGCTGATTTAATGAGTGATTTCCCCAAAAATCGCTTTTGTAGTTTGACATGAACTTGGAACTGCAGTTACTTGTACAACTGTATTGTCTTGACTGTATGAAGAGGATATTACAAAGAAAAAACCGCGTAGAAAGTCGAAACTGACAAAACACAGAGGACTTCAACATGTAGTTTTGTGAGTCGATATGCAACTTGGACTTATGACAACTGAAAGCATGTCGTTTTCTTCATTGATAAGAAGTTTAGAATAGTGGGAAACGATAGTGGTGTGAAGTTGTGAATACGAACAAGCAAGGAACTTGACAATGATTTTGTTTAAGAGATTCAAATATTCAGTTACTGAGTGATGATATGGGCATGGTTCACCGTTAAAGACGTCAGAACGACGGATATATGTGAAGGATCGTTTGATGCACGAAAATATCTTCAAATTCTGGCACGTAAAGTTCTTACAACAGCTAAAGATGACTTTTCTGAAGAAGATATGGACTACTTCCTTTCCCAGGACGATAATGCTTCATGTCACCGAGCCAAAATTGTTACTAATGGGTTCAAGAATATGACTATTTAGAGACTCGTGTGGCCTACAAACCCACCCGACATGAATCCAGTTGAAAATTTGTGGATCAATGTGAGTAGAAATTTCAATAGACAATTATCTCAAATAGAATGGAATTCAAGGAACAGATAATCCGGGTGTTATTCCGTGATATCGAGGTTGCATTTTGCAATAGCTTTGTTACCAATGCGGGAAACCCATGGTGCAAATACAAAATACTAGTTTGGTGTATCGTACTTCTCGATGTTTGCACACAATATGTCTTACCCTAAAGAAATTCCATTTCTTGTTTTCTGCTATTGTTGTTGATCTTTTTCAGTTTTTTGAATTACTCTTCCTACAAACGATTTTGCTCAAAACACACATAGCTACTTATATATGCATATAAATTCACTAAATTCATGTCAAAAGCCTGAAACTCTGGCGCAAGTATTAAGAATGAACTGCTCATTAGGAATATGCATTGTAATATTATCAGGAATTCATGTAAAAATTCATATTGATTAAAGTATGTTGAGAAAACCATATTAGAGCAAGTGTCGCTATTTTTTCTTTACAGAGTGTAGTCGAAACACTGGGTTTTTAAAGGCAATCCGGCTCCGAAGAAGGCAAAAGCAGTGAAATCAACCGATAAAGTGATGGCCAAAGTTTTTTGGGACGCACGCAGAATCATCTACATTGATTACTTGAAAAAAGGATAAACGATAAATGGAGAGTATTATGTGTTGTTACCGCACAGATTGAGAGAAGAAATCAAGGAAACACGTCTTCTTTTTTCCTTTTTTTCCACAGGCAAAGAAAAAAATATCTTCCATCAAGACAAGTTTCGATGGCGAAAATTATGGAATTAAAATTCGAATTATTCTAATCCACCACATTCATCAGATTTGATTCAGGAGACTTTGTTTGTTTTCCAAACTTGAAAAAAAAAATGGCTCGGAGGTAAACGATTCACGGCGAACGAGAAGGTCATCGCCCAAGCAGATGCCTATTTTGAGGACCTTCCGAAATCCTACTTTTTTGGACGGCTTAAAAAAAAGTTGGAGAAACGTTGGAAAAAATATGTCGAGCTCAAAGAAGATTATGTTGAGAAATAAAACCAAAAATCTACCCAAATGATTTATTTCTTTTTCTTTTTCCCTGATGAGTTACTAAACGACCCTCGTACAAAGAAATTTCACATTAACTTACACAAAGACGATATAATGATAATGTTTATATTATCTACAATGGACAATAAACGTAGGCTATCAAAATTAAGATAAAATTTAAAAAATAAAAAAGCTTTTATGAATTGGTTAACACTTGTACTGTACTCTATAGTGCAAAGTGGATATAATTGTAGTTTACTTGCTGCAGAATAAAGTGTAAATAGGTCCTTAAGTTAAATTCTTGTTGACATAAAAGATTATCCTTTAACCTATATTTTAAGGTCAAAAATCTTTCTCACTCAGCTATATCGGGAGACAATGAACTCCAAACTCCCACAGGTGTAAATGTAATAGAGAATGTTTCCTGTGTGTGTCGTGTAATGTCGAGTGTTCAAGAACTTTTAATTACGTATGATGGATTTAGCTTAATTTCAAGATAAAGAGGGCAATTCTAGTTTATTACCCGTCTTTATTATAGGCACTTTATGTATCTGGTAGTACAGATGCAACAAGCATCTTGCATAATCAAAATTTTTATATTAATTAGTAACGAGTATTTTTGCGCATTCTCTTGCAGGCATTTTTAACTTTCTAGTTATTGCTAAAGTTATTTGGATGTATATTCTTATTTAAGAGTTTGTTATATTTACACAATAATCGAATTAATTTATTAATTACAGTAGATATGTGCTGCATTCAATTTAACTCTTCATTTAGTAATAATTCAAGATTTCTTTAGTGTGGGTGAATAGTGTAAAGGTATATTCATTAGTAAATCTTAAAGCATAAGGTATCTTCTTCATCATTATCATTTTGTCCTCCTTCCGGTTACCACTTGGGTCGAGCGTTGGGTCAGATCCTACCATCTTCCTCTTTCTTTCTACATTTCTTCCCTAAACATCTTTTCAGCACTTCCAGTCATGTGCTCTTCACTTTCAGCAACTATATTATTCTTGGCCTTCCGCCCCGTCTTCTCCACTCTTCTTTTGCTTTCTAATTCTTTCCATTTTATACTTTGTTCCTCCATTCTCTTCATGTGACCAAACCATCTTAGTTTCCCCTTCACAATCCGTTCACCTACCCTCTCCACTCCCACCTTCTCCGTTGTGATATCGTTTCTGACTTTGTATCTTTTTCATTTGCCTTTATTCCTCTCAGAAACTATTTCTGCTGCACATGGACAACGATGGGAAGAGAGAAGAGCAAAATACAGGAAGCAGCAGAAATAAATCCTTATATACCACATTCTTACGCCTTGGCACAGCTCCTTGACCTGCTGTATTCTTCTTTCAACTTCTTTCTTAATTTTTCTTTCTTTGTCTATCGTATTTCCTTGGTAGTTATACTCACTCACTACTCCTAGTTTATCAATTAATATCTTTATTTCTCCACCATTTCTTCCTTCTTTCTGCTTATCACCATTATCTTACTTTTTTGCTGCTTATATTTTAAGGCCCTACTCTTCCGGTTTATTTTTCCACTCTTTCAGCCTTACTTGTATTTTCTCTCTGTTTTCGCCAGTTAACAACATGCTATCCATGTATAGCCAGCCATATTCTATCTTCTCTTCCCACGTTTTTTTCTATATTCTTCTATATCTTGTCCATTTTCATTATAAATAATAAAAGAGAGAGCATTTCCTTGTTTCAGTCTTCACCTTACTCCAATTCAGTTAATTTCTCCTTCCTTTGTTCTTCTCCAGCTTCTCTTACTTTATACTTGCGTAGTATCTCCGTAAATTGCTTTCATCATCATTGTCATCTTTCTGGTGCAACCCTTCACTTTCATTGCTTCCCACACAGGAACGTCATTTAGGGGGCAGGTGGGGACAATGCCTCTCCAAAAGTTTGAGGAATACATATACTTTAATCGATTGTCTACTAATATACTAGTACAAAACGTGAAAGTCTTAAGCCGGTGGTACTTTTGCTCTCCCCCTCCCCCTCAAGCGAAGTCTTAAATGACGCCCCTGTTCCCACACCACATTTCGATGCACTCTGTCTTACGCCCTCTGTAAATCTATGAATACTAGAGTCGCCTTTCCATATTTTTATTTCCTCTCTACCAATTGATTACTGTAAAACTTCTTCCTTTTCTAAATTCACCTTGATCTTTCATCAATCCTTCGATTTTTGTTCTCACTCTATTTTCCAGAAGGGTGCGCGGTGGCTCAATGATAGAGCGTTCACCTCTGGTGCTTGGGGTCCCTGGTTCGATTCCAGCTCACGCCGTGTGGACTTTGTGGTGGACAAACACCAGGCTCGTGGGTTTTCTCGGGGTTCTCCCGTTTCCTCCCACTTTCTTCATTCCACCATTTCACTCATCATCACCGTCTCCTTTAGCCTAACCGGCATAATCGTGAGACGTAAAACTTAAAGACTTCATTTCATTTTTTCTATTTTCCAGAACTCTTTCAAATGCCTTGGATACCTGCGGCGTCAAGTCACTCTTCTGTAGATATTACAATTCTGTTTGTCCCCTTTCTTGAATATTGGTATAATAAATCCTTCTCCCCAGTCTTCGGATAATCTCTCCTTTTTGCATATCGTTTCTGAATACTTTATATAACCAGCCTCCTGCTTCTATTATTTCTACGTCTACTTCATCTACTTCATCTTTTTCAAGTTCATTCTTCTTATAGTCTGTTCATTTTTCCCCAAGTTGTTAGATCTTATTCTACTGTATGACTCTCTTGCTTGCTACCCTACTCGTTTGTCTAATGATTAGGTCATGCACCACGTGATACTGGGTTCGATCCCCTGTAGGATAGCACAAAAAATTTTAATTTCACAATAATTCACTTCCACTGATCGTCCATTTCCTTTGGTCTAAAGGGTATAACTGTGGGACGTTAAACTTTTAAAAAATCATTTTTCCTCCTCGCTATCTGCTCTTTCCTTCTCGGTTAGGGATTTTTCTGCATTCAGTAACGATTCGAAGTATTGCTTTCATCGTTCTTTAGTCTTTCTGTGTTCTCTTTTCATCTCTTCTTCTTCCCATTTCACTACGGTGCTTACTATCATGGTTTTCTCTTCTTGAACCTTACTCTCCCTTTCTGTTTCCATATATCTTCTTTGTCTTCCACTCTTCTACTCTTCATCAATTTCTTCAGTCTTTTTCTTTCTTCTTACCATCCCTTTCACTCGTTTACTCCACTACTTTGTTTTTCTCATTTTTAATGGAAATTTCCACTTTGCTTTACTTTTGAGTAATGAAAGGGGAGAAGCAACTTTGGTGACAGCGAAAAAAAAAATCGAACTGGAGATTTCAACGGATTTTTCGTTTCATGGCCCATAAATACCGAAAAAGTTATTTTTTGACATCTGTCGGTTCATTCGTTCCTCCATTCGTTCTAATGTACTACCATGAGCAAAATAAATGACGCGTCTCTTTATTTTGAAGTTTTTTGAAAATATCTCCGTTTTCTTTATATGTTCGAAATCTCGGAAGGTTTCCCCAGCAGGACAGGTTAATAACAAACCCGTTTTTAATATTTGTGTTAGATATTAGCTTAAAATAAAGAAATTAGAAGCAAAAAACATTAAATCGACAGAAATCTCGAGAATTACCAACTCTGCTAAAATGGGAAATTTTCAAGAACGCGAGGGAATTCTGCAGTTCAACACGAAGCAGCGACATCTATGTCAGTGAGAGAAGCGTAGATTAGATCTACAAACGAAAATTTTAACGAAATATTTCTAGTATGTCTTATTATATGCATTATCAGCGAACTCCAAATATATGAATCTATGCTAAGTATTAACGTATAGATAGTGCAAATAGTGGAAATTACCTATGGAAAAAGACGAATTGTTAGCCCAATCGTAATGAAAAATCGTCTTTACTGTAGAACAGGTTCAACTTACGTAAGAAAGCAAATAGCTCAGTTAGATAAAGCAACGAGTTTGTATACCGAAGGTAGACGGTTCGAATCCCGTAAAGGACTGTTGTAATTTTTATCACTAATGTTATTTTATTTATTTTTTATTTGGGAAAGAATCAAATTGTAACATATGTGTAAAACTCATGACGATACCAAAAAAAAAAAAAAAAAAAAAAAGAGAGAGAGAGAAAATATCGTCGCATTTGCATTAGTGTCTCTAATTTTTGTTTGCAAACAGATTCGTAATTATTTCCCCTGTGCTCACTGATGCATAACGAATGTTTTCCAGTAAATGTTAATTCTAATTTGGAGAATTTTATAGTTTCACAATTTCTCACTACATAGTCTTCTATCTACGTGTTTGGATATTTTGATAACAGATTTCCCTATTAAATGTTTAATTTTCTCTATAAATATTTGTCTTAAATTGAAATTGTTTTGAATTTACTACATAAGCAAAGTTGCCCGAAGGAGAAGAGCTCAAGTAATAGATATTCTACGTAAAAGCAACCTATTGTAGAATGATGATGCTTCTTACCTTCAGCACATAATCTTTACGTTAGAGAGTCAGAGAGAGAAAAATCCTGTTTTTCCTCCCCTATGACCACTCATCTTAAAGCTCTACCTATAATAATTCGTGTCACATAATTTCGGCTCTCCAAAGACATTCATATTTATTATTATTATTATTATTATTATTATTATTATTATTATTATTATTATTATTATTATTATTATTATTATTATTATTATTATTATTATTATTCCTGAATATGCCACCATTACCTAATGTTGTAACTTTAGACATCTTAGTTTATAGTGCTTTCTTTAGTAATAATTTGAGCAACCACGTCACAAAATTTAAAATGTATGAGGGGGCACGACGTTTTATTTCCCCTCCTCTCTTTTCAGCACCCTCCAACAGAAGGTATATAATTTCTGAGAAGCAGGGCAGACAAAATGAATAAGAAATATATTTAGAGCATCCTTTCCTCCTTCGTGAATGGAATATCACGTAGCATTTTTTATTCTACTGAAGACGACCCTAGGCCGTTATGGTTAGGTAACAAAAGAAATACCTAATATATTTATAGTGCCCCTTAACTGTAATATTACCTCTTCTTTATTTGTTCGAGGCTTCCCTACACAACCAAGGGTGACAAAAAGAATAGGAAAAGTGTCTAAAGATTACAAAAGACTTTATAGCTTGTCAGAAACAAGGCAGTATATACACAACATTGCTTTCGTTAACAAGTGTTTCACCCTTGAGTCGCTTATAAAATTAGGCAGAATAACTTTTGCCGATCATTGGTTTGGTGTCGAGCTAATAACGATGAGTATGTTTATTTACATCACTGTTAAAGAAATCGCAAACTTTCTGAAAGGAACTTACTTAGGAAACAGATCTTCCTTCTACTTAGCCAGAGCCCACTCTGAAAAATTGCAACTGGCGTTCTGAGTGAAAGTTCTATGGGACTATTAGAAAAATATATTCCCGTTTCCATGCTGATGGTAGAATTTCTTAAACCGTTATTGAATTACGTTCGAAGGGTAGGCGTAAATAGCGCCCCCGCAACAATGTGGCGTGGGGACCGCACAAGCTGCATGGACAAAAAGTATACAGAAAGTACGCAGGGGCGGAGCAGGCCAAATTTTCACACGGGCAAAGTGACTTTTTGGCGCCCTTCCCCTAGTAGTAGCCTATATTTTACATTTTATCATAGTGTTTTTAATAGTTTAAACCAGGAGCGTCATTTCAGATTTTGCTTTGGGTGGGGGGCAAGACCTCTTGATATAAGTAAAATTTCGCGTTTTTCACTGATTTACTACTATTCTAATGATAAAATCTATATACATCTCAAACTCAGGGGGGGGGGCAAATGCCCCTCCCTGCCCTCCAAAAATGACGCCTCTGTTTTAAACCCATTTTCAAAAAGAAATCCTTACCTAGGAAAACTTAACAAAGAATAAGTCCGCTATAAACAATACCAACTCCACCTCCCCTGGTCTAGTGGCTAGCACGCCTGCCTTCTGTGGTACCGGGTCCAATTCCCGGTGGATTACTGTTGAGCGATAAAAGTGGTTCGGATTCCACTATAATTAGTATCCACATCTCCCTTGCCCATTAAGGCATAACCGTCGAACGCTAAACTCAAGCAAACAAACAAACAATACTTAATTCCCGGCACTCTTTATTCTACATGCCATCTCTCAATTTTTCGATACAGCCCCCTTAGTACTATGAAACTCTCTTCTTCCATAGTGAAATGGAAAAAGATCATATAATTGCCACTACTTTACAAGAATATAAACCAAAAACGTCAGTAGAAAGCACATTATAAATTTACTTTTTGAGGCTCGTTTTGGTGCCCCTCTTTCTCTGGCGCCCCGGGCAGTCGCCCGGCCCTTAGTCCGCCCTTGAAAGTACGGACGCATAACTAAGGACTGCGGAGGAGAGGTTAACCTTCATGTTATGCCACTGGTTTGATGTGTTTGAAATGTTCAGTAAGTGATCGGTTAGTGAAATAGTTTCGACAGTTACTGATGTTTAAAGTTTAGCTAAGACAAAGCTACCTAATCAAATACATTTGATATCGCGATGTCACAATTTGATTTTTCCTCACATAAAAAAGATAAAAACAATAGTAATAAAAACCCTTACTCGTACTGGGCTCCTAACTAACTAACAACCTAATTCTTACAGACTAGTTGCTCTGACCAACTGAGTTTCGATTTCTTACGCGAAAGAAGTCTGTTATATTAAGAGGCATGCTTTTTATTATCAAAACTGTTCGAAGTAATACGAACATGGCTTAAGAACAGAGACGGAACTGAATTACCACTCGATTGACCTTGAGGGCAAATCACCAAAGCGTAGCTATTCCTATCTGCCAGTCATGCTTGTTCGTAGGAGTAATATGTTACAAACCTGACCTTTCGATACAGCACAATAGCAAAAGAATAAAAGGGAAGGAATTCTTGCCCTTGTGAACGTTGGATACCACCATGTGCAATAAAACTGTCGCGTCTCCTTGAAGTGATATTTTATCGAAAATAACTCGTTTTCCTTTATATAGTCTATCCGAAGTTTTTGAGGGTTTCAAAATGAGGAAATGTTACTGACAAACAAGGACGCATTTAGGGGTGGGTCCAGGGGGTCCGGACCCCCTCTGAAACCCCAACTTTTCTGTAAATTTAGCCTAATTTTGGGGATTATCTTTTAAAATTTTATTATAATTTATCCTAATATTGAAGTCGGACCCCTCCCGAAATAAACTGCATTGGTGTCTCTGACAATTTTCAATATATTCGTTAAATAATAAAGTAAAATAACTAAATTAGGAGCAAAAAGCTTTAATAATAATAATAATAATAATAATAATAATAATAATAATAATAATAATAATAATAATAATAATAATAATTAAAGTGAGCTTAACGAGTTTCAACCGTACGACTCAACCAACGTTTGGGTGCCTGTTCGTTCCTCTCATAAAAGACATTTCATTTTAATGAAACTAGTAAGTGCCTTCTTTTAGCTCTGCGGAGTAACTATTGCTTAGAATATGAATCTGCAAAACATAAGAGGTAAAATTAACAAAATGGTGCAAGTTTCCACTTATATATATAAAACAATTTTGCAATATCAACTACGTGAATCTTGTCCCATAAAAAAGCCGAAACCCCTACACCGAAGAGCCCTCCGAGATTTGATCATTGTCCACACGGACTGAAATTGTCATTTGAAGCCAAGACTTTAATATGAAGCCAATAATTTCTTTAAAATAGACGGAAAATTCGGAAGTTATAAGCATTTTCATATTTTTGCCTTTTCCCATAAGGGAGCCGTAGCCCCCTATACTGAAGAGCCCCCCCCCCCCCCTGGAGATTTGATCATTGTCCACTCGGACTGAATTTGTCATTTGGAACCAACACTTTAATACGAAGCAAAATATTTCTTTAAAATAGACGAAAAATTCGAAAGTTATAAACATGTTAATAATTTTGCTTTTTCTCATAAGGGGGCCGTATTAGCCTACACTGAAGAGCCCCACGAGATTTGATCATTTACCACTTGGACTGAAATTCTCATTTGAAACCAAAACTTTAATATGAAGTCAAAAATTAAACTTTTACATCAATTTAAACTGACTGGGTTCCGGTTCCCCCCACTATTGTTTAGTTTAGTTAAGTGGTAATTTGTGACAGCTTCACATCATCAAAAGAATGTTTCACTTCCCCTCCCCTCCCCCAGGAGTTCGTGCTGGATCCACCACTGGAATCAATAGACACTCTTCCTATTCTTTTTGTCACCCTTGATTGTGTAGGGGCTCCCTCGTACAAATAAAGAAGCGGTAATATTACAATTAAGGGGCGCTATATATTAGGTATTTTTTTAGTTACCTACCCCTAACCGCAAAGGGCCATCTTTCGTAGAATAAAAAATATTACGTGATATTCCAGTCATGAAAGGGGAGAGGATGCTGTAAATATATTTCTTATTCATTTTGTCTGTCCTGCTTATCAAAAATTACTTTCTGTTGGAAGGGTACTGAAATGAGAGGGGCAAAATAAAAAGTCGTCCCCCTCCTACATGGTTGCTCCAATAAGTACTAAAGAAAGCATTTTAAACTAAGATATTTAAGATTTAAACTAGGAAACTAAGATATCCTTACATTATGTAAGGATGGCATATTCAGGATTATTATTATTATTATTATTATTATTATTATTATTATTATTATTATTATTATTATTATTATTATTATTATTATTATTATTATTATTTGAATGTTTTTGGAGCACCGAAATTTTGTGAGACGAACAATGATATGTAGAGGTTTAAGATGGGTGGTCATAGAGGAGGAAAAACAGGATTTTTCTCTCTCTGACTCTCTAACGTAAAGATTATGTGCTGAAGGTAAGAAGCATCATCATTCTACAATAGGTTGCTTTTACGTAGAATATCAATTACTTGAGTTCTCCTCCTTGGGTCTACCTACCTTATGTAGTAAATTCAAAACAATTTCAATTCAATACAAATACATTGTAAAACTTTTCCGTAATTAAACATCTAGGGCAGTGGTGTCCAATTATAATAAGCCTGAGGGCCCTAACTGTCTTTACTAGTAAGGTGGAGGGCCGAAGCTAATAATAATAATAATAATAATAATAATAATAATAATAATAATAATAATAATAATTATTATTATTATTATTATTATTATTATTATTATTATTATTATTATTATTATTATTATTATTATTATTATTATTATTATTATTATTATTACACTACAAAAGAAAAATATAAAAAATATATTTGAAATTTAACATTCCTATTCAATGTGACTAATGAGGGTGACTAGCAGCGTTTACAAGGGCTGGGGTATCTACATCCATTCCTCTTGTAAAAGATGTAACCCGCAGATGTAAGAGAGAAGAATCTCCAAGGCAGCTTCTGGAGCGATTCTTTGCAATTTTCATGGTGGAAAATGCACTTTCGCACAGATAAGTACTACCAAACAGTGACACTATTTTCCAACACAACACACAAAAGCTAGGGAAACGTTTGTTAGAAAGTAGTCTGAAAAATCTACTCCTTTCTTTGTTCTTGTCTGAAACAATGGGTCAGATTGAAAGTCACAAAGTTCGAGCTGTAAGTTTGGAGCTTGTTCTTCGATGTTTATTGTCAATGCATTAGTAAATAATGCTATGCAGTTTTTTTAATTTGTCAAAATCTGAGAATCTCGCATTAAATCCATTCATGATACTCTCGATGTTTCTACAGAACTCAGAAAAATTAAACACTTCCTTTTCAAAATCTAATGTCAGACGATTGCAGCTTGGAAAGTATGCTAAATTGTGTTTATCACAAGAAGTGGTGCATTTCTTGCGCGCTATGGCTTCTAGGCAAAGTTCGAGGAAGAAAGGGTCTGATTTAAAAAGCTAGATCAAATATAAATTCGTTCATTGAAGTAATCGCCCCTTTCAGCAACGGTTACATTACTGACTCCAGTGTTGTCTTGGATGCCTGCTCCTTTTTGTTGTATAGAAGCGCTAAATGGATGCCTTATTCCGAAAGAAGAGTGGAAACATTAAATGAATGAATGAATATAAATTAAAATATTATCAGTTACAACAATCGTAAATCATGAAAGCTTTGTGGGCCGCAGGAAATGGTTTGGCGGGCCGCATGCGGCCCGCGGGCCGCCATTTGGACAGCCTTGATCTAGGGAAAATTAAACATTTAATAGGGACATCTGTTATCAAAATATACAAACACGTAGATAGAAGACTATCTAGTGAGAAATATTGTGAAACTTTATAAAATTCTCCAAATTAGAATTAACATTTACTGGGAAACATTCGTTATGCGCCAGCGAGCATATGGTGAGCAGTGAGCACAGGGGAAATAATTACGAAACTGTTTGCAAACAAAATTAGGGACGCTAATGCAAGTGCGACAACGGCATTTTTTCTTTTTTTGGTATCGTCATGAGTTTTACACATACGTTACAATTTGATTCTTTCCCACATAAAAAAATAAATAAAATAACCGTAGTGTAGTGATAAAAATGACAACGGCATTTCAATGGTATCGAACCCGCTACCTTCAGCATACAGACTCGTTGCTTTAACTAACTGAGCTATTTGCTTCTTACGTCAACTGAGCCTGTTCCGGTAAAGACAATATTTCATTACGATCGTCATACCAATTCGTCCTTTTCCATAGATAATTTCCACTATTTCCTCTATCTTTATGTTAATACTTAGCATATATTCATATATTTGGAGTTTGCAGATAATGCATATAATAAGACATACTAGAAATATTCGTTAAAAGTTTAGTTTGTAGATTTAATCTACGCTTCTCTCAATGACATAGATGTCGCTGCTTCGTGTTGAAATGCAGAATTCCCTCGTGTTCTTGAAAATTTCCAACTTTAGCAGAGTTGGTAATTCTCGAGATTTCTGTCGATTTAATGTTTTTTGCTTCTAATTTCTTTATTTTAAGCTAATATCTAACACAAATATTAAAAACGGGTTTGTTATTAACCTGTCCTGCTGGGGAAACCTTCCGAAATTTCGAACATGTAAAGAAAACGGAGATATTTTCAAAAAACTTCAAAATAAAGAGACGCGTCATTTATTTTGCTCATGGTAGTACATTCCCTTAGAGGCCATACCATTCAACATACCTCAATCAAATTTAGACTTACGGCTTGTATGTGATCCTCCAGGGAATATTTTCGAATTTTATTTCTACCATTAAAAATAAGAGGAGTTTACTTAAGGGTAAAAATAAAATTTAAAAAATGCGATTTTTTCAAAAACGGTTATAACAATTTTGTTTATATTTCATAAACCAATTTTCAAAAATAAAATAAATAGAAAATAAACTATCCTATCATGTGGTGTGTCATTTCTGTAGGAAAAATCGAAAACAGATATTTATTCTTGGAGGTGAGTTTTCATTCGGACAATTTTCTCAAAAACGTCCCATATCTGATTCGGTTTATTTTGGGCAACCCAGTAAAACTAAATTATGTACACCCCCCCTGACCACTTTAAATATCAAAAAGCTAACATTTCAGGCTTTTCTTGTTGGTTACATCGCAAACCCTAAAAGTTTACAAAAGTTCAATAGCCTACAGCTGCTGGAAGTACCTAAACATTTTGGGGGCTGGAAGTAGCCTCATTTAAATACGTAAGAGTCCAATTAAAAAAAAAACAACATAAAACCCCTAAAAACACAACTTTTTTGACGATTTCTTTGTTTGTTAGTTTCAAAAACTTAAGAGCAAACCAAGCTTTGAGTTTCTACTCCAATTAGAAGTACCGAAACTTTGAGTAAAAAAAAAAAAAAAAATCAATTTTTTTATTATTGAAAAATAATCCCATTTAATTAACATGGGGAAGATTTTCAGCTCCCCATAAAACTCCAATGAAGTTGGATTTCTTTATTTTTTTGGTAATTTTCTTAAATAACGCTAGATTTGAAGGCATTATTCTAATTTCAATTATCTAAACTATGATATTTTATGTCCAAAAAGTACCCATGTAAATAGCACAGAGATTTTTTTTCATTATCCTTTTTTACCTCCAGAAAATGTAAAAGATATACATTTAGATAATTTTCCTGTTGATTTCTCTCCTAAGGCTATAAGCATGCTAATTCTCCACTTTCCACGTTAACCGGAAGTACCTGTAATTTTGTCAGTGAGTCAGTTAGTTCATGTAGCTTTATATACAGGTATTTATTCATTAATGGTCTAAAAATTCGTATTTACTTGATGAAGCAACTTACAAAACAACTGAAAATGGCTTTTCTCACTCGCTCTGTCGCGGTAACATTGAATTTGAATAAGTGAGTATTATTGTATTCTATATATCCAATAGACCCTTCCCCCTTCAAGCAAATTTCAAGTCTTTACGTCCACTATTAAATAATAATTATAACATGATTATATTAAAATCCTTGCCTTGCCTTCCGGGTTGAATTTGAACAAAAAATTACTGTATGTAATGATGTGTTATCATATGTTATCATGCCAAAAATATAATTGTGATCCACAAAGTAGTTCTTCTATTATTATGTAACATTTACTATAAGTGAATAGAAACATGACAAAAGATACAAATGAAAAATTACAATGTAAGACTGTAAATTAAGGCAGTTGACCTTGAATTTGTTCTTGGTAAGTAATTTTGCAAACCTAGTTTTTCTTTTTTCTCCAAGGCATTTTTAGTACTGCTACAAGAAGATAATTACCGATAATAGTGCTGCTGCGTTTCTTTAATGCTTTGTCACGTGACTGCATCCAAATTCACGGCAATCACACCAGGGCCGTGCAGTGGAAAATCAGCGCCCGGGGCGAGAGTATATGACAGCGCCCCCATACATATATTCCAAGCAATATTTCCCATCTTTTTTCCCTTTTTCTCCCGAATTTTTTGCCCCCCTTACTTCGGCGTCCGGGGTCGTGCCCCACTCGTCTCCCGCACGGCACGGCCCTGAATCACACTCTTGATCACACCGAGTGATAGTGACAATGTTTCTGCCCGCCAAACACTTAACAATTGCTTTCGAAACATTTTCTTGTGAGTCAGGCTCCATAATAATGCACATTCAAGTTTATATATGGGCCTTAATATGTTTTGATCTTAAGTTAGTTAGGTACCAGGTTCGTATTTCTATTTCCAGTCGCCATGGTGACCTGGTGCCGCGAATTTTCCGAGCCCCGTAAAAGGGACCCTGGAGCAACACATACCATTGCACGGGACGACAAGTTTCGAAGGACGGAAAAATCTTGCATAACTATATTATTTAAAATAAGTATTTCTTGTTGGTAACAGACTTAAATCATGTTTAGGTCGCATTAGTTTAAGGTAACGTGGACAGTGCTAAAGCAAATGGTCAGTCAAATCCCATCATGAATTGCTTGGTTGTTGTCAAATACAAGAATTCAAGTCTCGAACAGTAGCGAACATCTGTTTCATTTAGTTAGTTATCACAGTTTTGATATGAAAACTAGTCTGGTCTTTGTTACAAACAAGTTCCCTATCATTGAAGGTGGAAACAAGTTTTTTTTATTATTTTTTTTTAACAGATTTAGAAGGAAAATCAAGGAATAAAGATAAAAGTGATAGATGCACTGTAATTGCAAACTTATATACTGAGATTGAAGCTCGATATTGAATTCTATAAAAAGGATTGCTATCTTTCCTCTGCAGGTGTGTTTGTATTTTCTTTCACTAATATAATAGATTAGTATTTAAAGAAGTAACAGACATAACGAGATTGTATTTGTAGCGTTTAGGTTTTTCTGAGTGCCAGCGCACTTTGCCTCCCCTTCGTTGTTCATGAAGGGGTAGTACACTTAAGAGTCCCTATCACTGCGAAATTAAAATACCGCTAATTTTGCAGTAATTATGTGATATATTCAAATAGATAAAAGATAATCGAAAAGTGGATCAAGACCTCCCTAGACGATGTTATTCTGCATGAGGTACCGTTATCACGAGTCACCTAGTAGCTTTCCGTTTGAAGTTATTTAGAAACGCGAAAATAAATGCCGATTTTCTAAATGATGGAAATCGAAAGCAGATAAATGAGTCATGATAACGGCACCTCACGCAAATAATATTATGTAGGGAGGTTTTGTTCCACTTTTCGATTATTTTTTATCTATTTGAAGATATCACATATTTACTGTAAAATTAGCGGTATTTTAATTTCGCAGTGATGAGGCCTCTTAAAATCAGGGTTGGAAAAAATACATTTAAAAAAAAGAACAAAACATGTGTTTAAAACATGAAAAAGCTGTTCAAAATATTTTAAACATGTTTTAAAACACGAAAAAAAACATGTTTTAATCATTTTGAACAGTTTAAAACATGAATTTAAACATATTCAAAATCATGTAATAATAAGTGCCAAAAATATTTCGCAAAGCTTTGCTCCTATTAAATAATAAATACCAATTGAGATTCTCTCAGGTAGTAACTAGTTATTACTGATATGCTCGGGCGATGTCTTGGTGCTGAATTAACACACAAGTAACACGCTAAAGTGGTAGTCATTTTGTGTTGTTTGGGAATGCACCTCATTTAGGGATGCACTCGAGACGCGAGAAGTCTCGTCTCGTCTCGCATTTGCTAGACGAGACGCTAGACGAGACTCGGTTAAGTCTCGCACGAGAAGTCTCACAAGACTTCTCGCAGTCTCGCAACATTTATGAATTACATTTAATTGTATATTTAGTGATTTTATATTTATTGAGTTTTCTAAGTTGAGCGTTAATGTCTTCAGAAACAAAAAAGTGATTGGCGCAATAGACATTCTATGAGATTTATTATTATTCAAGGTTGGTTTTCAGAATTAAAGCCTTCTTTAGTTTCTAAATATCATTAAAAAAGAAAAGCTTTGTAAATTGGAAATTTATTACAGCATCGATTTAGGACTTTATTTTGCGACACAAACACATACACGCGGGCACACACGAATACATGAACTTCTGTTTTTTGGTCTGAAAAGCGAATAAGACTCCCTATTGCTGCGAAATGTGATATTTCTGTTGTTTCTGTCTTTTTCACAGTACTACTAGCGATTAATGTTGGAGGATGGCGGGGAAATCCCCTCTCGTCAAAGTTTATGCCCGGCCCGGCTCGCAGAAATAACATGATATTCTTTCATGGAATAAGTATTTTCTTTCTATATATTTATCAAAAACATCCCCCTCTAGTTCGGAAGTTTAATTCAAACACTGGTTTGGTAGGATGGCCCTATAGGTTTGGTGGGAGGTGGTAGGAATGGCCCTATATCTGTCAGTAATTTTATTTTCTAGATCTGGCAACACTATATAAGTTAAAAGCGAAAGTTGATAAAATGCGATAATGCAACATTGCTACAAGCGCGAACGAACCGAAAGAATTTGGTCGTATTGTGTTGTGAGGAGTTATTCTTCTTCTTCTTCTTTTTTTTTTTTTTTTTTTTTTGTCTACAAGTGCTTTTGGTGGTATAAAAACATCTTTATAATGGAAAATCACCCTTCAAGGAAACGACCAAAACGTGTAAATGTTGATAGAGGCGACGATATTTTAGAAGAGCCAAATATTGCAGAAGACATCTAAACTGGGAAACAATGTTGGATCCAGCAACAATTTATGCTGGTTTTGCTGTAAATTATGCTATTAATTTGACGAAAATTAATGGTCCAGCAATCAAATTCCAGCACAACTTTTCTTTTAACTTGGAGCGGAGGGGACACAAGTTCGGATACCATGTTGAACTCTAGGTTCCGTCTCCTTAGGATGTTATGAACATTCTTCCCATGAAAAGCAATGGCAAACCACCATGGATTCACCTTGCCAAGGGACTTTTAGGTCAAATACCTGCCTTCGGACAGAATATCACATCATCATTCATTAACAGCCATAGAACAACACATTGCAAAATTTTGACCCAGAATATATGCGAGACTGCGAGATCATGCGGGAAAGTCTCGCGCGAGACGCGAGATGAGACTCAAAATTTTATGCGAGACACGAGACGAGACGAGACGCGAGGTGAGACCAACATTTGAGGCTGCGAGACGAGACGAGACTTTCCCATTTCTCGTCTCGTCTCGTCTCGCGTACAGTGTGATTGGTATTCGAAATTTCAAATGCAAAGGGAGTCATGTTACATGTTTTAAGGCTAGAATTTTACCAGAAATACGTTTGTGCGGTTCCCTGAGACAAGTCATTTCGGAGTTGCTGCTACTGAAAGTTTCCTAATTATGTCCTTAGGGAATAAGCTCGCATTAGTTATAAAATTTGATTATTATTTCAAACACTGATGCTAATAAAAATATTTTAAAATAATAAATTTTCGAAAAGTAATGTTTGAAGCACACTTCATGTTGCGCTAACTTTAGAATATTTTCTGCAAGCATATGTAATTGGTTGTTTATTAAGACAATAATTTACTGAAGAAAAGTAATATTTGGGGCGTTCAGAGCACAGTGGATCCGAGTCCATTTTCTGTAAAGTTCAGTTTTGCTCAGCAAATTAATTCTATTTCAAAACGTAATATGTTCGCAATTAAGAGTCCGAAATAATGTGACTAAAACCACATGAAAGGGCGTAGAATAGTTTCGTGAAAGTATAGCCACCTTTGGAGTCCTTGGGCCAAAAAATATACAAAAGAGCAATATAGGCCCATAGCTCCTTACGGCTAATGGATATGGATTATAACTGATCAAAGTCCGTATTTATTCGGTGTAAAGACTTCAATTTGTTTCTGTTGGACTTTGCTCAGCAAAAGGTTTCTAAATCTGCATTACTGCATCCAAAATCTGAAATTCAGGTTAGGGGGGCGGATGACCTATAAACGGACGCCACTCTCTAGCGGCAATCATATAGGGTTACCACCCATCCGGGTTTTACCCGGACATTCTGGGAATTAAACAATTTGTCCGGAGTCCAGAACAACATCTACTCCGGACGCCAAATGCCCGGGAATATGAAAATTCATAGCCTAAATCTACGTTTCATATCTGTATCATATTACGTAAGCCGTAGTGGTTCAAACAAGCACTATCGAATATTTTCAAAATTCTTGTCTATCAATTTCCTGCTTCAGAAATTTTAAATACCGCTAGCTTTTTCTTATTGTTTTGTACTTTATTTGGAGGTTTAGTATGTGGTTGGCATCACTAACAAATTCAAAATAGGTTATTTTTCTTTCCATTTTGTGCCACAACGAAACCTAATTTTCATTATTAATTGTAATTGACAAGTAACGAAGTGGCATTTTTATTATTATTATTATTCTGAACATTGAATTCCTTTGAAACGAATGACGTCAGTATTAAGCTAATAAAATAAATCTGTAATTGTAAGAAAATATAGTTACTTATGTTACGTTTGAAGTAACTTGCATAATAGTGAGGGTGATCGACTGAGATGGATAGTTTGTTCGGGAGTTCCTGAGTTTGTGTAAAGTACGATGGAAGGTGTTAAACAAAGGTTGGGAGACTAGCTTTTAACTGTTTGTTTTAAATGTGTGTCCTGACAGTAAAATTGCTTCAGTGAAATTACTGTTGAAATTTGCTTTCTAATTAAGTATACTTCTTTCAGTGAACAACAATAGCCCTATTAGTACATTTTGTTTACGATTTATATAATGTTTTGCATGCCTATCCTTTAATTTGACTTCAATTGTCGATATGTCCGGGATTTCTCCAGTTGAAAGGTGGTAACCCTACAACCATATAAAACTCTAGATTGTTACGTAGTTTTCCTTTTTTTCATTTCGGATTCGTGGTTGCGAAGATACGATGTTTTCCGTCGGTGTATTCTTTTTGACACACGCTGCAATTATTTAACGTAATTATCCACCATTGACTATGGCATTGACAATTTTTTACAGGGTAAAAAGAGAATTTAGAAGGAAAGTTTTATTCGGAGCTTGACTTGTTAATCATTCCCACGCTGCAGCGTACACAATATAATGTTAATATCTTAAATTTATGAGCAAGGAGGGGGAAATTAGCCCTCGTGTTCCTCCGTTCCATCAACGCCCTTGTCTAGCAGTTGTCTTATGAAACTCTGGAACACATCTTTTCACGTGTTTTTTGTTTCATTTATTTCGGACTCTTGGCTACGAAGATATTACGTTTGCTGAGCAAATGTGAACCTACCTGAAAATGGACTTGGATCCCTTATGCTCTGAAGGCCCCATATCAATTTTTTTTTTTTAATAAGTTGGAGCTAAATTTATCCTGAAACCCAAGTTCGTTCGAAACGCATAAAATTAGTTTGTTTAGTTTGATTGATTACAGTTTTTCACCAGTAGCAAGGCTTTTTGAGACAGGTCTTATTGTTTAAAGTGGGATTCGAACCACTAATTTTGAAATTTTACGTCGAATCTCAGTCAAAATCTGTACAGCAAATTCCGGGCATCTCGTGCCTCTATCCTCAAAATTTAAAGTTAAGAGACCGGAAATTGTGCCTTGTAGCGTGGTACATACATACAGACAGACGAACAAATGTAGATCAAGTCACTCCAGGAGCCTCACTGAAGTTCGGCAATGGTGTGATAATAAGTATCACGTTTTAATGGTTTAGTTACGCAGGTGACTGCCATATCTTGCGCTTTCTCGCCTACTCCCTTCGTACAGGCAATGCCACGGTGTAAAGTTTTTAGGAAAATTAAGAACAGAGGTGGGAGAGAAGGACAAAATAAAATTTTCATAATATAATGAAAAAGGCATTGGAGATACAAAATTAATTCTTACCTGAAGTTCCCAGTTGCATCTCAACCACATCACTGACGTTAGGATCATCAGAAGTAATTTTCGGATCGACACTTCTACCATCTATTTAGGTTTCCAGTTTTTTTTTTTTTTTTTTTGTTTTTTGTTTGCACAGCATTGCATTTTTCATAATGATCCTCCGTTTTTTTTAACTAAACCAACCATTTCTTTCTTACACGTCTTGCAACGAGCTTGTATGGTCGTTTTCTTATCTGATGGAGTTTGAGTTATTTTAATAAATTTGGTCCAAATGATGTCCTTTCTTCTCCCCGTAAAACTCATGTTCAACGATTCCAAGTCGTACGGAGACTGAGAACCAACGTGTACTGTGCCAATGAATGCCTGCGATATTTTAATTTCAGAACCACAATTTAGCAAAGAATCCTCTGTTTGTTTTCTGAATACAACACAAAAACTTGTTTCCATGATAATTCCTTTATTTTTTAATATCAAATCTACAAGTAGTCTAACCTTCGACTATGACATTTTCTCGCAAGTTAACTGATAAGCATTTAAACAATACAATAAACGTTAAAAACAAGAGGGAAAAAGAGACAAAGTAAGTTATAGAGCACCATATTGAGCTGCTGAAGCCACGAGGAGTCAAAACATTTGCACAGGAAGAAAATAATCTTCTGAATGGGAAGCATTTTTTAACAATTTTCTTTCTTTGGCAATTTTCTTTTTACAAAAATAAAATAAAGTAAAAATAAACACGTTTAAAACAAGTCTTAAAAAATATACGTGTTTAAAACAAAATGCTTAAAACATATATAAAATTTGTTTTAAACAAAATCAATTGTTTAAAACAAGTTTTAATCATTTATTTTAAACATTTTGTTTTAAATAAAACAACTCTGCTTAAAATCGTGGCTTTTAAGATTTGTTCTTTCTGGAGACAGGGGGTGGCAAATGATACCGTTTTTGGAATTATATCGGAAGCAAATTGCCTAAAGCCGGCTCTGACACGAGATATTACGAGATATTAGTGCTGTTACCTACTTTGTCATCTATGATTGTAATTTTATGATAGATAAGATTTTATAACTTCAACTTTTCATTGATTCATACTAATTTTCATGAATTAGGACCTAATATGTTTCGTGAAACAAGCTTCGGAATTTGCGTACAAGCTTCCTTCCAGATTTTTTTTTCAAGTAGTGGTGATGGGTCAAAATGTGTGGGGGCTGCAAAGCGACGCGACTAGGCTAGTTGTCGCCCGTACAAGAACTCGCCTTAGCGCCCCCTCCCCCTGACTAAACACACCAAAACGCTCCCCGATTACACCTGATATTGGCATAACACAGAAATTCTCCTATTCCATTTTTTTTCTTCAAGTGGTAAAGCTTCGTTTCAAAATTGCGGTACATAACTTAATTTTTAGTCTAAGATAAACCATCAAACTTGTTAGTATTTGATTGTCAAATAATCTGAGAGTGGCGTGTTTGATATATTCTTATAGTCTTATCATAGTAACTGCAAATCACAATGTTTTTTTTTTTTAATTATATCGGGATGTGCATATGTGTAGAATGAATCTCTCTCTAGAATATTTCTCTAGAATATAATATTTCATTATGACAATTCTGTTCTCTAGAATATAATATTTCATTATGACAAACAATCGAGCTGTTATCTCGAGTATTATCAGTGTTCGAAGTGGAAAAAAAGCAGAGGCGGTATGTTTTGAAATAGTGAGGGTATGTTGCCTAAAAGATTGCATTTCTATTTACATAATGACTGAAAACTATTACACTGGAGAGCTTCTGTTTAGTTTCATGGGGGCCATGAAGGGACTTTGATCCCTCGCCAACAACTTTCTAAAAATAAGTAAAAATATCCTCTTATGTTGAATTATAGAGAATTATATACGAAAATGCTCAAAAATATACCGTTATCACGACTCACTTACCTGCTTTCGATTTCGAGCCATTTTGAAAATCGGCATTTATTTTCGCGTTTCTAAACGGCTGATAACAGAATGCCACTAGATAACTTGTGATAACGGTACCTCACGCAAAATAATATTGTCTAGGACGCTCTTGTTCCACATTTCAATTATCTTTGATCTATTTGAAGATATCACATAATTACTGTAAAAATTAGCGGTATTTTAATTTTGCCGGGATGAGGCCTCTTAATAATTTCCTGCGGGAAAGCTCCCGGATTTCCCATTCGATTGAGGGGTATTCCAGACCCCCCGGAAGAATCGCTTTCACAGCCGACACCCCCTAAATCCGCTCATGACCAAAATATGACATTTATATGAATTAAGAGAAAAAGACACACACACATACATACCAAAGAAACAATTCAATATGGCATATCAAAATATAAACTAGATGAACTTCTTTGAAGACACTTCATTTTAAGAATAAAAGGTTTGAAAAAGATAACAAAAGTGTCGATATTGTCAGCTTAGTAATTATTTCTACATAAGAAATCTACTCTCCCGTTACAGTATATCTTGATCACTTAAAATCCAGAGGCGGTATGCCTTGATCACTGATAAACCAGAGACGGTATGCCATACCACCGCATACCGTCTCACTTCGACCACTATTATACTCGGACATTTTACAAATCTCTTAAATCGATGTAAGTTAAATAAAAACAAAAAGGTGGAACTAAAATTTAACTTTGGACTCTTTTGACTGCAAAGGTTGTTATAAGTCCTCAAAAGATAGTTTTGAAGCTAACGTATGCTCTATGGATTATGATCCTAAGGTTAGTGATTCGTTGTTGTTCTGTTAAGTTTTTAAGGTATATTTTAAAAATGATTTTTAGTTTGCTAAAACTCCTTTTCTTACCTTATAGTAAAAATAAGTATTTGCCCAGTTTTGCGCATCCCACGCCGGCGCTCGGGGCACAAGCCCTGTTTGCCCCACCTTAGTTACGTCACTGGGGCTGCACTGGAATATTATTTGCTAAAGAATATATCCTGACATGAGTAACGTGTAATCTCAATTTCAGTTATCTTAGCTTAGGAAGTTTGGTTAATTGTTCCCTCCTTCTCGGAGTATGCCTGGAAAAAACGCTGCTTTTTACCTGTGGCTTGGATCACACTGTTTAAACAAGGTAAGTTTATATTTCATATAATTTTAATGCTGACAAAACAAAATAACAAATAAGGGATAAGAGACCTTCTTTACACAGCAAAGAAGATCATTATGACGCATAATGTTAATTTTTTCTTGATGCGCTTCCCGTTAAATTGATCTTTTTCTTCGAGTAAACGCTGCCTAGGAAGTCTTCTCTCTCTCGTTCAGAGACCCTATCATGTTTCTAAGATTCAATGGAATCCAGTAAATTTAGTGAGAACTTGTGTCCAAATCTGTATTGAATATAGCGTTATGTATCCTTAAAGCCCAACTAATCGCTCTGTTTGATTACCGAAAGCGCGTAGTGGTAATTTATATCAAAGAGTGAATTGAAATGCAATTTATTTAAGTAATGCATTCAGAAGACGTTTCTTGTATTACTGTCCATGAAGCTTCATTTGTTAAAAATGGAGGTCATCAGCCATACGCATTTTTCCTTTCTATTTCTTCGCTTTCACTCGCAATCGTTTCTGCCCAGCCAACTACAAGAACTGGGCCAGCAGCCGTTATGGAAGGAGAGCAACTCACTTGGTTTTAAGGGGAAGGCAAGAAGGTGGAGAGAAGAACGAAACAACAGCCTTGGTACTAGAAACCCAGTCTTGAAACAAACGTCATGGAAACGGGGTTGTTTCGGCTTGTAGTGGTGTTAAGTTTGCTATTGGTGCTTACGGGTGATTATTACTCTATGTTGGCACAGCTGTTCCAAACCCTTAGTGGATTTCAATCACAAACAAATCAAGTTCCACAGTTGGCGCCTGCAGAGAGTGAAAATTTTCATCGAGAAGATGAGCAACAATCAGACGTTTTCCGTAAGTTTAAGTTTTTATCCATTATATTGTAACATTACACCAATAAGCTGGGAAAAACAACTCTATTTATTTATTTTAAAGCCTGTTACCAAATTTTGAACACTAAGTTTTCAGGCTTTGCAGGCTTCGTTCTTAAGGAAGTTATATTTTCGTGCTTCATTTCTTAAGAGTTGTCATTATCCAAATAAGAAATGAAGTGACATTGTCATGAGTTTTTAGCAGGGACTTAAGCCCAAGAGCGTTATTTTCAAATTTTGTTTAAGGGGGGGATATTATATACCGATAAAAGTAAAATTTCACGTTTTTCATCCACTTATTGCCGTTGGTTTAAAATATATGTTTCAAAATTGAGGAGGGGGATTTTCATCCCTGTCTTCCACCACTTGACACACTTGCTTATTCGTTGGGGTAATAATATTCTCATTCGCCTGAAGACACACTTTAGGAGATTCTTTTCTCGCCATGAGTTGATCAGCAGCCGTTCCGGAGCTAAGGTAAATCGCCATTGTTGTGTGTAGGGATGCCTATCTTCTCAAGGACTTTGTTACTGTACTATAATCCCCAAATTTACCATTATATTCTCACTTGCCACGCTTTCCCCGAAATTTACCATATGGCACTCAAATATACCCTTTTCTTCCCTCAATTTTCCACTCTTTAGTTTGATTTACCATTTCCAATTAAATATTGTCCCACCAAACAATCCTATGGGCGCAACTTGAGTCCTAAAACCGTCGGTGGGAACCCCTGCTCTTGTGTAGCGAACGTCACTTAGCATAGAATATCAAAAGAGCGATCATCTATGTCTTTTCTTCGGTTAACCATGTTAAACTCAGTAGTCCGGAATTCTTTATATTGTTAAGTCAGCATTCTCTTATATCCATTATATACATACGTGTAACAGAATAATGTTTTACGAAAAATGCATTAAATATAATGTGTTTTAAAGAAACAATAGCTTTCTATAAATAGGAGACCACGCTAAGTGTTTTGATAAATGTCCCAATGTAGTTCCTCACAGTTTGATTTTGTGCCCTTTCCTCCTGGACATTTTCTGAAAAAAAGCTTGTTTAAGACATCTTCACATCACTAGCAGTTAAGTTTGGTGATAATAAGTTAAAATGTCCTCGTGAACAATATTTTAAGATTAGATTTTGACAGTCAAATTGAGCTGTTGTCAAGACCTTGTCTGAGACAATAGATTAATCCTAAATTATTTTTTTTTATCTCCACTCCAGCGTGTCTTAGCCTGATGAGAAAGATATTTTATAGACAAAATGTGGCTGTTTAGTGTGAAACACTAGAGATACCCACGAAGCGTGACGAGATACGAGACGAAACATATACTTGCTTCCAATAGAAAACATACACTTTGCGAGACATCACTTTCACATTACTTTTTTTTCTTTTTTTAACGAGACGGTCTCAATTTTTGTCTCATGGGCAACCCTATTAAACAGAATACCAACCAAAATTTAGCTAAAACCGTCCAACATAGAGTGATTCAAGAAAAAATAAAATGCGAGGGAAAGAAGTATAAACTGACACAACATGAAATAATTACTCAGGAGCTGATAAGAAAATAGTCATGCTTTCGAAGGGTACAGAAACGAAATTTCTAGTTTTACGTGTCACGATCAGTGTTTCTTCCACATTGTTTTTTTGGAGGCACTGCTCCCCCCCCCCGAGCTCTGAGATTGTCCCCCCGGAGGGGACCAAAATAATACGTCTTTAATATAATAATAAATAGAATAGTACCAGCAGTGCCCCCCCGGAACATTGTTTCTGAAAGAAACACTGGTCACGATTATGCAATGTAGGCTAAAGGAGATGATGGGTAAGTAATGAAAGTGAATGATCATGACAGAATTGATGGAATAAGAGTGTGGGACCTCGAGAAAACCACAGACACGAATGTTATGTTCTACAAACTCACATATCCTGGGATCAAACCTGGTGTCTCTTGCACTTGAAGTGACCGCTTTACCACTGCCCCCTTCCTTCACCTCCTGTGTAATATATAGTCAACATTGTATTGTCATAACGTCAAGAGTAATGATGATTTTTAGAGATGACCTGGAGGCCGTATCTCCGATCACTGATGATTTCAGAAGATATTCTCCGTTGAGTAATTTCAATACACTGGGATTTAAAGTAGTACTGTATTACGAAAATACTTAGAATATACATTAAGCACGACAGAACATATGATCCTGGGCAGGACAGGATTTAGAAGGGATGCACCAGTACACGTGCATCCCCCTTCGTTGTAAATATATACTATCTAAAATGGAAAGTTAGAAGTGTAAATAGCAACACTTTCCGAAACTTTCTGCCGTCATGTTTCCGTTTGGGGCTCAAAAGAAAGCGGAGTTTTGAAAAAGCAATAGTTTAAGTCGATTTTCTGAAAGTTAAAGGAAAAGGATTCACGAAGCAAAACAATATCTCTCATTCACACCACAGATGCCTAAAGGCATTAAAAAATTAAATGTATTTCAAATGGAGTGGTAGTTATTGGTGCATCCCCCGTCAGAAGATCCTTGATCCTTCCCTAGTTCTGGCGGAATTTCGTGGCTCTGGGGGGGAATTCTCCCCCGCGCCACCTTTCGCGGAGCGCGATAACCGGAATCAACATTGTCTGCGATCGTGCTTAATGTGAATTACCAGTATTTTTGCAGTATTACTTTTCACACCCTGTATATTGAAAGTCCTCTTTGAATGATACCTGAAATCACCAACTCGAACACCATTGGTTACAAGGGAACTTACGTCTCTTAGTTTGCAGCAAGGAACATGATGCAAGAAGCAGTACGTATGAACACATTATATAATAATTTTAAATATAATTACAACTGAAATCCAATCCCAAACTTTAATCACCTGTCATTTGTTTTGAATAATGATTGAGTTGACAACGAAAAGATGGATGAATATTGTCTCAATACCTGACCTCGCCCTACAGCCAGTGACGACGATAACGGCCTCGCAGACACAGTAATGTAGATGACTTCCGTACTTTAGAGATCCACAAAAGTTTAGAAACTCAACAAGTAGGGCTTGTTTATAACTCGGCTGGGGAGTTTCTAAATCCGGTTTCGCCACATCCGCCTAGACTAGGGTGACCAACCGTTCCGTAAAAACGGGATTGTCCCGTTTTTTCACTACTATTCCCGGTGTCCCGAAAACTTCTCCCGGGACGCCGAAATGCCCCGTATTTACGTACATTGGGTACAAAAAACCTTTCCAATCGCTAAAATTTCTTAATTTATGTTATTATTTTCTAAGTTATGTGATTATATTGGAATATGTTTAATTACTGAGCAACGTCATTACGACGTTTGCAATATTGGATGTGGTGACTGCACTTTTTTTCCTCCTAGGCCTCCCCTGGCCGCAGACGACAGTACAAGGGTCCGAAAGTCTTATGGAAAACAAGTGTAACCTGTTTTTACACTCTGTTTCGGGCGGTGGAAGATTGATGCGCTGTCATCAGTACAGTACAGTGTTTCTGTGATTTGACTATGATGCAACATACTTCCATTTACGAAAGGTGAATAGAAGTATAGAACTATAAAAGTAAAAAGAAAACTAGTCGTAAATGAAATAATGTTAAAGAGTAAGAAAATGAAAATAAAAGGAGTCGGAATCCGATGCTGGAATCCGATCCAGGGTGAGAATAATTATAAATCCTGTCGGGGATAGATTTGAGCGCTCATATATATTTTAGTAATGATTTCAAATATTTCATATTTTGTTAGCTGCTGATAGTTACTTGTTATCTAATTAATTCCACAACCTTTTCAATAGGTTTTAAAGCGAAAAAGTGTAAATTTTCCCTTTTTTGTGAGAGATACAAAAAGGGAAAAAGAGAGAACGGAGAGGCTAAAAAATATATTTAGGGGAGCAATCTATCCAGAAATAAAAGGTGTCCCGTTTTTTCTAGTTGACAATTTGGTCACCCTAGCCTAGACGTTACTTGTCGCTAAACAATTAACGTTCTTTCTGTGATCCGTAGGACACTTCCAGCTAAAATACATGCGATTCAAATCTCACATCAACCGGTAAATCCAAAACTCATATAGCCACGTCATAGGCTTAACTAGAAAGAGTTTGACCCTCTTATAACATTGTTGCGCTCCCTAGAATACCATTGAATCACAAGTATGGTGTTTTTAATCCTCATAACTCCCTCTCAGCAAAATGTCCTAGTTACGACAATGAGCCTCATACTGAGAAGGAATATTAGACTCCAAGAAGGATGTAATATCTTGAGGTTTTGACAACATTCACAGTCTGGCTAAGAAAGAGGACCACGGCCGATATTAAAATACGAGTCGTACAATGATTGATGTTAAAACAATTTAATAATAATAATAATAATAATAATAATAATAATAATAATAATAATAATAATAATAATAATAATAATAATAATAATAATAATAATAATAATAATAATAGTTTAATATTAACAGTGTTTCTTGTTTTGTGCTTGATTATAATTTAACAACGTTGCCGCGTAAATACATTTGCCAGTGGTTTGGTGTAACTTTAACCGAAAAACTTTACAATGTGTAGACCTAAAATGTCATAAGATGCGATAGGGATAATAATGATAATTGCTGTAAATTATGGAGTTCGTTTCTCAGTGAAGTAAGTACATCACACTGGATCAAAATAATGCAAAATATTCCCGTTATACCAGTCAGTAATACACATGTTGAACGAGTATTTAGTGTAATATGAGAGATCTTTATGATCAGGTAACAACAATCAGAACGTCAACAGAACTTGTGATGGCAGAAATTTGTGTTCAGATGAATTTGAAAATTATCTGTGTAGTGAAGATTTCCATCACACTTCCAATTTAAGAATCAGAAATTTGAATATTATAAAAATTGCCTTCTGTCCCTCCGTTAGGAGCAGAATTTTGAAAAAGGTGGAATAGGTATTGCATTATGCTTAAATACAAGTTTAAATATCAAATATAACACCTCGAACTTAAACAAATCCTCACATTGTGTATTTTTCTCAATAAAGAATTGGATGTACGCTACCATGACATCTTAATTTACAATTCAGCTAACACAATGAATGTAATTCATATATTAGCGTAGCGATATAGGCCTACTAATGTTGAACGAAGTTGGTTTAATATCAATTGTAAATTTATGTAATTAGATTGTAATTTAACAATTCATGGAAGACATTTCCTAGATATTCGTTACGGTATAACTCTACTACAATAATTTTGTAGTAGTATATTTAGAAAAAAATCCAGAGAAGTCATACTGCAAAATGTCTGAGTAAATGATCTAAGTATATTAATTACTATGGGTTCCTGTCACCACGACATGGCGCGTCCTCAGACTGCGGATCGAGGAGAAGGCCTCTACATATAGAGGTTAGCCGGGAGTATATTGAATAAGCAGTCACGGACAGACGACAAGGGGTGGTCCTGTAGCTTGGGTTTGGGAACGGATGAGGCTAACATCTTCATCCTGTAAAAAAAAAAAAAAAAAAGACACTTGTTCAAAATGAGATTTGGAACATGGAATATAACAAGTCTTTATAGGACAGGCGCGTTAAAATCCGTAATGAATGAGAGAAATATAAGATGGACCTAGTAGGAGTTCAGGAAGTTACGAGGGCGGGGTGAAAAGTTCTCTGCCTGACAATGAAAGACTGCGAATTTCAGTTCAAAAATGATTTTATTTTTCGACGCAAACTCCCTTAATTTCAATACACTTGATCCAGCTTTTCTCCAACATCAGTATTCCTTCCCGGAAGTGAGAGTCTGGAAGGTTGTGAAAATAGTCATCCACGACCCTCTCAACTTCTTCATTCGATGTGAAGCGCTTCCTATAAACAAATTTCTTCAAGTTTAGGAACAGATAGAAGTCTGATGGTGCCAAATCAGGAGAATATGGGGATGGCCGAGCAAATCGTACCCCAAATCCCGCAGTTTCCCCATTGCCAACGCACCATTGTCCCATTGCCACAGGTGCGTCGTCCTGGTCAAAGATGATTTTGTTCTTCTTCAAGCCAGACCTCTTCTCGCGAATTTTGGCATCCAGTTGGTCAAGAAGGTTGGAGTAAAATCGTCTGTAATTGTTCTCCCTTTTGCAAGGTAATCAATTAATAGGATCCCTTTCGCATCCCAAAACACACTGGCCATGACCCTTCTGGCCGATACAATCGTCTTCGCTTTCTTCCGCGCTGCACCACCTGTTTCCACCCACTGCTTGGACTGTTGTTTCATTTCTGGTATGTAGTGGTGAACCCATGTCTTATCCATTGTCACAAAATCGCCGCACAAAATCGGTCGGATCCCTTTTGAATCGGTCCAAAGATTGCTGCGAAAATCGTTTTCGCATTTGCTTTTGGTCGGCAGTCAGCAAATGCCCCACCCATCTTGCGCAGAGCTTTCGCATAGCTAGTTTTTTGTGCAAGATGTTTCGCACCCGTTCCTCCCATATCCCCACACTCTCAGCTATCTCACTCACCTTCACTTGCCTGTTGTCCAACACGATATCACGCACTTTCTTGATTGTTTCCGGTGTGGTTGCGGTTTTCGGCCTTCCTTCACGTGGGTCATCTTCGAGGGATGTGCGATCACGTTTAAATTCAGCTGTCCACTTTTTAACGGTTGACATGGAAGGAGCCGAGTCCCCGTAAACTTTTGTCAACTTCAGATGAATTTCCGTAAAGATTAATCTATCCAAAACGAAAAATTTGATTATCGCACGATATTCAAGTTTATCCATCTTCACAACTAACACGCAAGACGTCTAACTGCAACAATGCTTGCACACAAACTACTTGAGAGAACAAGTTGACACTTGTTATACGAACAACTGAAAAGCGCTCCCAGGCAAGAACAATAAAATTTTGCTGATTGGAGTGCCATCTCTGTATCAGGCCGAGAACTTTTCACCCCGATCTCGTAGGTTGGAAGGAAATGGAACTGTGATGTCCATAAACTTTACGTTATTCATGGGGAATAAATTAAAAATCACCAATTAGAAACAGTGTTTTTTTTTCACAAAGGAATAATATCATCAATTAAACAAGTTGAATTTGTTAATGGCAGATTTTCTTTTATTACTCTTAGGGGTCGGTGCTCGGTAGTGTGACATTATTGTTCTGACTTACACGTCCCAAGAGAAGATACGGATGACGATGTAAAAGTGAGTTTTTACGAAGAAGTAGAACGGGTATTTGACAAACTCCCGTGATACCATATGAAAATTCTGTTAGGGGATTTCACAACAAAGGTAGGACGAGAGGATATTTTCAAACCAATTAGAAGGGAATGACAGTCTCCGTAAGAAAAGTAATGACAACGCCGTTAGACTCGTGAACTTTGCACCATCCAAAAACCTTACCGTGAAGAATTCAAAACTCCCACATCACGACGTTCATAAATATACTTGGACGTCATTAGATGGAAAAACACAATCAAATTGATTTTAGTAGATAGAAGAAGACAGTGTAGCATAATTGATGTTCGGTCATTCAGAAGAGGCATCGAGGAATCGAGGCATCTCTATTCTGTAACACTGATCACTACCTGGTAGCAGCGATAATAAAAGAGAGATTATCATTTAATAAAGGAAATATTCAAATCTGAAAACGGAGAGGTTTAATTTAAAGAAATTGGAGGAGAGCAGGCGAGAGGGGAATACCAGATTATAGTGTTTGGAACAGATTCTCGGTTTTGTAAGATTCGGAGTGCACTAGTGTTGAGGATACTTGGGTTGAAATTAAGGATAGGACTAACTTTCAGCAAAAGTAAATTTGGAGTATGTCGAGATACATAAGAAACAAACCACGATTCGACCAGGAATGCACTAAACTAACAGAGAAATTAGCAAAGAAAAACTGTTGGCTAAAAATTCGAACGATATAACTATACAATATTTCGTTTACATCAGGCGGGAAATATCCAACACTTTTAGAACAATGAAATTCAATTTTTGATCTCTGAGTGTAGGCGAAATTTAAGCTAATGTGAGTTAATTTTAGCTGGAGGGAGAAAATGTGGAACGCGATACACAAACTAAATCTTCTTATCTGGAACAAGGAGCAATTGTCTCAAGAATGGAAAGAATCACAAGGAGCAATTGTCACAAGAGTGGAAAGAATCAATCATTGTTCCAATTCACAAAAAGACGACACAACTGATTGTAATAATTATCGAGGCATCTCTATTCTGTCAATCTTATAAAGTCTTCTCAAACATTGTATTAGCAAAATTGACCCCATATATAGATGAAATTATTGGAGATCATTAGTGCAGATTTAGGCGAAACCGACCAACTATCAACCAGATATTTACTACTCGACAAATACTCTCAAAGAAATGGAAATACAATACCATGGTACCGGTACGTCAATTATTTTATTGATTTTACAGTTACGGCCTACGACTCGGTTAGGAGGGAAACATTGTACAAAATTCTTACAAATTTGGAATACTAAAATAGCTAGTTAGATTAATTAGGATAAGTTTAAATGAATCCCAAAGTAAAGTTTGAGTAGGAAAATTTTTGTCCACGAACTTTAACGTCGAGAATGGTCTGAAACAAGCAGATGCCTTGTCGCCATTATTATTCAACTTTGTTCTGGAGTACACTTTAAGGAAAACCAAAGATAATACCAGGGCAGGGCCTAGAGCTGAAGGATATTCACCAGGTTACGGTATATGCTGATGATTAAATATGATAGAGGATGATAGGAGAGCAATTAAAAGAAATGCATAGGTGTTATTAAACGCTTGCAGAGACATGGATTTAGAAGTAAATGCAGAGAAAACTAAATAATACATGGAAGTTTGCCTAAATCGTAATACTCAAAATATCAAATAACACTTTCGACAAAGTGAATACTTTCAAATATCTAGGGTGAATAATAACAGACGAAAACGGTATCCACGAAGAAATTAAACGTCGACTAAAAGCATGGAATTTGTGTCATTATTCAGTTCAAAATATTTTGTCGTCGCGAATTCTGTCGAGGAATTTAAAGATTAAAATACATAAGACGGTAAATATCCCTATTGTGCTGTATGGTTGCAAAACATGATCACACTCTGAGGGTAGAACGCAGACTGAAAGTATTTGAGAATAAAATCTTGAGACGAATAGTCGGACGCAAGAGGAACGGGACTGGTGAATAGCGGAAACTTCATAACGAGAAACTACATAGTTTATACCGTTTACCAAATATTGTTAAGGACCTCAAGTTTATTTGGCTTAGGTGGGCGGGTCATGTAGCCAGAATGAAAGAAAATCGGAACGATTTTAAAGTTTTAACTGGAAATCCAATCGGAAAAAGACGATTAGAAAGACCTAGGCGCAGATGGGAGGACAATATTAAGATGGATCTCGCAGAAGTAGGAATACAAAGTAGAAAGTGGATCCAGTTGGCTTAGGGCAGAAGTCAATCGAAAGCTTTTGTGAATGTGGATGGCATTCAGGAATTAAATTTTCGGGTTCCATAGGCCATACAGTTAGTTAGTTGTATTACAGATTCCTCTATGCTAATGTATTACACTCCTATTAGATCAAATATTACTGGTAAAAACAAAACTATAAACTAGTAACCAACTAGAAAATATGGGAACGAGAAGCTGGGAGGAAACTAGAGAGAGAATATTTTAGGATTTAAGATTTTACACTAGCCTCGAAAATTTAGGAGCTAAGAAAAATCAAGTGACCTATCTTGGGGTTGGAAAAATATACAGCCAGAAGTACCTTCTGACAAATATCCAATATGTCAATAGTGAATAAACTGTATGAGTGATGCTGTGCATTGTTGGAGCGCGTGATCTTCCGTCTTCTTACTAATTTCAAACTCAATTTATAGAAGTGAGTTTCTAGTATCCAACAAAAAATACACAATACAAAAAACCAATATGTTCTAGAAAAAATCTGGATGCTTTTGATATGCCCTTCCTCATTATTGACCCATTTCAAGTCCAAGCAACTGAAATTTCTCAGAAATAATTACGCCATAGTTTGACCAAAGTCGAAAGTTTCATAGGACATTTTTTAATCTAAGAGAGGGGAAGGGGTTAAGTGAGTCGTCATATTAGATTAGCATCAACTCTCAGCGGGAGGGATTATGTGAAAACGTTTCTAAACATATACACCTTATTGTGTCAAAAATCGAATAATTTTTACGATAGCTAACGTTATCATGAAACATTCTTTAAGCCCGGGGAAAGGAGGAAAAAAAGTTCCCTTTCGATTTTGACTGATTTTAAATCGAAGTGGTGTGAATGATTGTGAAACCCAAAAAAGAACACATGTGTCTTATTGCATGGAAATTAAATATTTTTACGAAAAATATCATCGATCATATATTTTAATTGGAGGCGAGGTAATACCTCCCACATTAGGGGAGATATATTCAGCGTTCGTTCTTGACTGATCCCAATCACTGGTAATTACGAAAAGAGTCAAAAGAACAAAATATGCAATACTGTACCAAAAAAAAAAAAAAAAAAAAAAAACATCGTGTTACTCTAAAAGAATTGGAAGGAAGAATAAATCTACTATTCTATTATTTATGGACGATCTCTACACGCACTGATCAGCTCAATCTAGTGGCCTTTTGCTTTTTGCTGACGATTGTAAGTTATACAGAGAAATATCGTGTCTCCATGACACAATTGCTCTACAGGACGACATAAATTACCTTATAGGTTAGTGTGAGATGTGACACTTGAAACTCAACAAGAAATGTGACAGTATTACTATTACTTTGAAAAAGTTTCTTGTTCCCTCCATATACCATGTCAATGATTCCCGTATCATACATTCTGCTAGTCATAATGATCTTGGTGTCATCTTTGATTCAAAATTCACATTCTCTGACCACATCTCCTCAATACTTAAGAATTCAATGCGTATGTTGGGATTTCTTTATCTATTCACTGAACTACGCACTATTCCGTCATTAGCAACTTTTTTTTTTTTTTATAAAACTTTAATGACGCCCAAGATCGAATACTGCTCTCCCATATGGGCCATTGCAGCACCTACACATCTCTCCAGACTTGATTCTATTCTTAATTTCTATATCGCTATAGTCCGTTTCCGTGTTCCTGCACTTCGAATATTATCTAAGAAGGAACTCTTGCGACATCTGAATATCCAGACTCCGGAAGTACGCAGAATTCTCTCTGACCTGAAATATCTTCATAAAATAGTGAATGGAGACTTAAGATCGGAAATATTACTTCAGAAACTATCCTTACGTGTCCCTTCCCGCATCAACCGAAATATTCACCTAGTCCATCTTACCCGTCCTAGGTTGGCAATTATACAGAGGTCTCTTTTTTACAGAATACCAAACTGTTATAATCAAGTAATAACTGATGTGGACATTTTTTTTCTAGCTACCCAGTGTTTGATAGAGCAATTGAACGAGTTTTGACGGAATAATATTACTTTTACACTCTTTTTTGACACTGTTCTATGTTGTTGTTATTATTGTTGTCTTGTTTTTTCTTTCTTTTGTTAACTTTCCCTGTGTAAAATGGCAAAGTTATGCTGTATCTGGGAATTTGTTTAATAAATAAAATAAATAATTTTACTGCTTTTAACTCGGTGCAGATTGTATAATTAGTAAGCCTCAAAGAAAATGTAAGTAGGGATTTTAACCCCAAGCTGTAAAGATGATTAATATCCTATGAAGAAGCTATACACTATGTTTTGTGATAATCAAATAATTTTTACGTGGGGTTTATTAGAAAATTATCTTGTATGGATATGTTCAAATTTATACTTGAAATACTGTAGGTTTTACTCACTTTTAGCGATATTCTTGAGGGAACCCCAAAGGATTTGATCATTTCTGCAAGTTGAAAGAAGACGCATACCAAGTTTCATTAGAAAGGGATACATTGCATGAGAGTTATTCTGGAATAGTCGGATGAACGGATAGACATACAAATACCAGGGCGCTTTGCAAATACTGATCGAGTCGAATAGTAGAAGCTTCGCTACGCTAGCTTCAATATTTTCTGTTTGAAATAAAATTATATCAGTGTAAGTTCTATTAATTTAGTAAATTCTATTTATTTATTCAACACAACAGGCTCTAGGTCCAGTTAGAGTGTTGTTCCTTTACAAATACATTTATCCACAGTTATATCTTTCAACAAGATTATACATTTATACATTTTCGTCATCACATATATTTTAAAATATATTCTTATATACTGTCTCCAAAAACATCTATATCAGACAACCTCTCAATTGCATTGTAGGAAACACACATCCTCCATATAGGAGTCTTAACGAGGATATTCGTTCTTGCCTTTCTGCAGTAAAATGTACCGTTATTTCCTACCCGGGTTTTAACATTTCAATGGAAATAATAACAAATTAAATAGTTGAGATGGTTGATTAATAAGAAAAAAACAATGGAATGATAGTGTAGAAGGAAATGGGAGTACCAGAGAAAACACACGCACAAGGTGTAGTTCAAGGATCGAACTAGGGAATCATAGCATCTACAATTAAACCAGCTTCAGTGGAATCAATAGTCTAGTACTTGGATGGAAGGAAGTGGATAAGGAATGTACACATACGTGCTTCCATGAATTATATCCTGACCAGCGAACGAGTGCGGGCGGCCGGTTTTGGAACTAAAATACAAACAACAGTGTTTCTAACCGGATTACTTGTAATTAATCTATCACAGTTGTTTTTGTCCTGTTCATAATAAACCACTTCACGCAGATGTTCGTGTTAAGACAAACACAATTTCAAAAGTTATGTAAGTTATTTTCAGAACAGTTTAAGGGACTGCAAAAAAAAAAAAAAAAAAAAAGTACATACATCCTCCATATTAATTTGGCAATAACTTGCGAATAAACTAACCTCAATGTTGTACAAAGGAACACTGAGAACTTCGTAGCATTAGAGTGTAAGGAATTCCTACTTCATCTGTTAACAAAACCTCGAAGTTCATCTTTGTGAATCAAAGTTATACTTTGGCAACTGTGCTTTCATTGTTTAAAGCAAGTTTTATTGTGTAGTTTTGAGATAAGACGTCTTTGAAATTGCTACCAATTTGGACTATGTGATCGATCAATTGACAGTACCTTCAGTAACAAATTTGCATTGAGATCATTTTCGGATGTGCTGCAAAAGACTGGTGAGAGAGAAACTGATAATCTAACCGCCTCCGAAGGAGATTTGGATCCGCCCCTAATTAAGATGGTAGATAAAGATAACTTTCTCTTATATCTAAGCTGTCATTATTTAGCATGGTTTGGTAATTTAAAAATCCAGCATTTCTACCATATTTTGAAAAATTTATTTAAAAGAAATAAACCGAATGTTACATTGGGAGCGGTAAGGGAGAGATTAAAATTTAAAGTGGAGAGCCTGACAATTGATTTCTTATAGCTCCAGTGAAATTCAGAAAAAAATGAATTTCATATTAAAACAGAAATGCAAAATACATTTTCATGGTTACTCTTACATTCATTATGTTATTATGAAGTTAATGGTACTTTTGAAATTGATTAGAGTGAATAGATATGTATTTAAGTAACAAAACCACTTGCGTAAGTTTTTCAAAATATCAGTTAGAAGAACGAAGTTTGTCTTCCATTGCCATCTGATTGCTCAAAGATACCGACGATGAAACAATTGGCTGGAAATCATGCGGCCGCTTCTTACATCAAATCATGAAGAAGATGAGTGCCAATGTTAGGTACGTAAGTTCAGTTTTTTTTTTTTTTTTTTTTTTTTTTTAAGATCCCCTTTTTGAACTATACGTAGCACATTTTAGTACTTACACTTGAAATAAAAATACAGCTGTTTAAAGACGATTGATTGCCTTTGTCTTTGAATTTCATATGTGCGCACAGGATTTGTAAAACAAGACAGTACATCTGATATGTTTGAATTATATGCAACTTATAAGACGGGCTAAACTCAGTCTTCTGAAGTCAATCGACAAATGATTATGTATTACAGACACAAAGACAACACAAGGCTCCCAAGTTTCAAAATTATATTGTGTATGAAAATATATAGTAGAATTAATTCTTTGTCACAAGAGACCTAGGGTCTGAAAGAAATTCAGAGGGAGTTCAAAGGGAATTTCTATACTCATAAATAAAAGTTGTGAATTTATTGTGTATTGAACCAATGATATTTATGCTTACATTACCCATACGCTGATGTTTTATCGATACTTTTATTTCACATTTACCAAAAGGCTGGATTACGATAATAATCTTAAAAGAAAGATGCATTGTAATCAGGTTTTACAAGGCAATCCAGAAAGACAAGCTATTCAATCCCGTAGCCCTTTAAAAAATTAAGGAAAATTTCTTCTTCACTTCCTTTTCCCCCAAAGGGCTCCCATTCACCGAAAAAGTGAAATGAATAACGTCCCATGATTATGCTCTTTATGCTAGAGGAGACAGATGATTAATGAAAGATTGTAAAATTAATTGTTGGGCTCTCATAGAGCCACGTTCAACAAAGACACATGCGCTAGCCAATAGACCAACGAAGAGAACTTCCACAGTTCTCGAGTGGAAACGTATCGGAATTCTTTCTTGGCTACAACTCAAGAAAATAATTTAGTTGCCAATCGATGGACTTACATTAAAACAAATACAAGCATCGCGAGCCTTAACTTGATTTAAACTTACAGTTACAAGATATTGCGCATGTATCTAAGCTACCAACCCATAATTAATCTTTTAGTCATTAACATCTTATTACTGAGTTTTACAGGTTTCTACTGTTTTATAATGAAATCAAATAAAACGTAATCCATTTTTTTAAATATAATCTGCTTAATACACGGTAGAAATTCACTTGTGTGCTATCTTATTCTTAAATTGTTAATTTCCATGCATATGCCATTATCCACAATACGTCTGCATTACTGCAGGAATAACCATTACTACATTCAACAACAACTATATAATTTATGGAGTTCTTTATTAAGCGAAACAGATTAGGCTACTTATAACATGTAAACTGAAACTTTTGAAAATCGTTGGATACACTGCAGAGTGACGCTCTTTGTTCCCCTGTCCCACCGCGTTTACCTAGAAACTGATGTAAACACAACACTAGCGCCCTCCACGAAAAACCGCACTAATATCCTGGTCAGGTATTACTACTTTCAAAATATATGAAAACTTAAAAAGAAAAAAAGATTATTAAGATCCTACCTTTTTAGTTACATTTTTAGGAACTCCTTGCTGCTAAAGAAAAGTCATATTTTCCAGAACAATTTTGTAGAAATTTTAAGAAGTCATTCTAAAGTTTATCCGAACACAAATTTCCATCACACGTTCTGTTGACATTATTCGTATCAGCTGCTCATAAACTTTCGTTACACTAAACACTCCTTCCAATACAGTACATGCATTACTACCTGATATAACGAGAATATAGTGCATTATTTTGAACAATGTTTGGTGGATTCTCGAAAACCACACCCTGTGATTTACTACAATTATTATTATCTTCCTATGACATGTTGCTTTTATAGACTTCAAAATGGAGAATTTATTATGCAATTCATTTCCATCGAGACCAAGTTTAATCTTATTAAAATAGTGTTGGTGTCGCACAACAATAAGTAGAATATAAATCTAGTCTTTTGTTATATAATAAAAACATAATCCGTGTAAATAGCTAGCAACTAAATACAACGGAAATTGTAGGGATAAAATGGTATGGGGAATTAACTATGGACAATTTAATACTTAAAGCCGTAGATTTATTCGTTGGCCCGTAGATACACAGAATATACCGGTATTTCAAACTCGGGCAATCCGGAAGGCACCTCCAGATCTGGCAGCCATACTTCTGAAGACCACCTGTCATTAGAACGATTATTTTACAATGTTGCCAAATCCACAACAAAGGGTCAGCTTTTTTGTTCGTCTAGTTGGGTGGAATGTGGAGTAAATGTTTCCTGCTATTAAAGACACAAAGAAATCCGAAATATTAATCCCCTTCAAACTAGTCTCCTTGGTAATGCACACACTTCTCCCAGCGCTTGCAACATTGTTGGAAACACTTCTGGAACGCAGTTTTTGGAATGGTGAGCAACCGTACCGTCGCCGTCCACATGATGTCTTCTCTTTACTTAAATCGGGTCCCTTTTAGTGGTGTTTTCGGCTTGGGAAATATCCAAAAGTCACATGAAACTATGTCGTGTAAGTAGGAATCCTGACGAAACATAGGACTGTTGTGTTGGGCGATCAAATCCTGCATCAAATTTCGCGGATTCTTTTCTCATGTCCAAATTCTCGTTCAAAATTTAGCAAAATTTGGTGCAATATCGCTGCTCAAGTTTTTTTCTGTCATTTTACAAGACTGAAATCCAATGACCACTCACTACACGTTTTCACTCCTTGGCCGACTGCCAGCGGCTGACGTTTTGTGCGGGCGGGAAAAAAATCACGACTGTGCATGATTGGCCTCTCTATATCTACAATGAAGAAAGTCTCCCGTGCTTCATTGATTTACGCGGGAAAAAAGAAGGTTCGATACCTTTTGAACATACCTTGTATATTTTGTTTCGAACGAACTACGTATACAGCCAGGCCCGTATCCAAGGGGGTCTACGGGGTCCGTCCCCCCTAAATTTTTGCCGGCTCCATAAAATTTTCACGGCAGGCTTGCAAATGAACTATAATATGGTTACGTCGGCTCCCCTTAACTTCAGCCGGGCTCCCCCTACATTTTTGGGCTGGCTACCGGTCTGTATACAGCTGTCTATACTAGATGGAGGTATTTGTTTCTTCTGTTGTTAATTGCCAGAGCCAAGAGCTGAAAGTTAAACGTTTAGTAGGAGAATTAAGGTTGAAGATGACTGCTTTCACTTCTCACTGTTCCTTTTCTTTCGACGTAAATTTCTCCATTCTAAGTGGATGGCTGTATCAGCTGATTATGCGATGCAGGTTACCCGGCTATGGTTTTCTTTAACAAGGATAAGAGAGAAAGTTATGGACGTACAGAACTTTCTTTCAAACAGTTACTGCTTTGCTATTTTATTCTAAAACCATTTGTATTGTGAACAAAGCGAGAAAGAAAGAAAGAAAAAGAACTGCATTGCATAGTTTTCTTGCACTATTTTATGGCCAGGAATCCGTTCATTGCTATACCGAGACAATACCATTGCACGAAAAATGTTTTTGTATTACGTCATTGCCTTGTTACACATTCTATGAGTAATAATAAAAAAATAATATGCAAACTCACGTGTTGCGCTGTTGACAAAGGGAGGAGTCATTCAGTCTCAGAATGCACTGGCAAAGAAAACAATTTATAAACAACAGAGTTTTTTCTCGTTCTTTCTAGAAGTGGAATGCGAATATAAAAATCGTTTGAATGTCAGTTAACTATCAACACTGATAATTAGGTAAAGAACTACTGTGGAGACAGTGATATATGCAGGCTTGGAAGTATTTTATAGAATTATCGAAATTTAACACTGCATGTTTTTAAGTATGGCATTTAGGAATAGCAAACGAAACAAATATCCTGTGAAGTTTTAATTAACATTTCCAGTTATTGTGATAAACATGGTTTATAAATAGAAACCGGCAAAATGCCTATTATTTAATATTAAAGATATGATCAAAAATTAAGTTTAAATGGAGCGTTATAGTTTAAATTTAAGCCAATTTTATTTGGCCCATTTTGCCTATTTCTCTCCATACTGTCTAAATAATTGCTTTAGTGACTAATGTTGCCTATTCTATGCATTTTCTTAAAAATAAGACTCCATTGGCATACATATATATAATTTCGTATTCCAAGAAAGGATTCTGCCACTTCCGAGAAATACACTAACTTATAGGCAGGTCAAGTTCAAGCTTCATTCCGCTATAATAATAATAATAATAATAATAATAATAATAATAATAATAATAATAATAATAATAATAATAATAATAATAATAATAATAATAATAATAAATGTTACCGAAACCAATGACACAGTATAATCCACATTTCCCTCTCCATTTTCCTCTCGTTTGCAACAGCATTGCATTCCACATATGCACAAAAGAATTAACGTTATTTAAGCCCACATTTCAGCATAGTAGACTGAAGTTACGAACTGCTGTTTGTAGTGATAAAATGCCATAAAACTTTGGATTGCTATGTGTACCGATAAAGTGAATACAATTTGAACAGTTATGTGTAATGGTAAGTGCTGTATAGAATGTTTTTACCAAATATACTTAGAATACATGTCAAGCTTCGTTTTTATATATACAGTACAAGAAGTTATTAACAAAGAAGTATGTTTGTATATTCTTTGAACATTATAATTTTAATTTATTATTTTAATTGTATTGAGTATTTATCTTCATTATTTCCAGTTACATTTTACTGCCTATTTTTTAAATTTTAAATGACTGTTTGCTTGCTATTTTCCAGGTTTTTAATGTCTAAACATCCGGTCTCTAGTTATAAAATATGAATTGAAACAGCATTTCAAAGTGATAATGTCGAAAAGTATACGGAAGTTTTAAGGGGCACAATGGCTGAATGATGCATTCCCCTCTGGTCTAGTGGCTAGCACGTGCGCCTTTGGTGTACGAGGTCCCGGATTCGATTTCCGGTGGGAGAGTTTTTGAAATTTCAACTGTTCTCGATGCTTCTGCGTTCGTGTCCCTGTCGTTCGAGGTTAATAGTAAAACGAGTTAAGTGAGTAAAACAAATAAAATCTAGTAATAAGTTGTTAAGCAAGTTAATGAGACACGTTCGGTGAATCAGTTAACATTTTTTTTAAAAAAAAGTGATAGAGGCCTTACCTCTAGGGCGTGAGGTCCCTAGTTCGATCACCGGACAAGTAAGTCTGTGGTGGACAATATCGTGTCCTCTATTACAGAAAATCGTTTGTCGCCATCTATTATCAGTTTTGTTTCACAGCTATAAATGTTAAAACTAGAAATAGTTAATTTGAACCACTTCAGTTCGAATAAAGGGTTACCAAAAAAATAGAACCTATTCTAGATACATTGAATCAGTAGCGTAGCCAGGATGTGTGTTTGGGAGGGGGCAAGTGCTGTTATAGGCACACATAGAAAAATTACAAACATAAAAAAATATAAAAAAAATTACAAACATCAAAGTACCAAAGTACATTGCCGGACCTCTTTGGGGGGTGCTCTCTGGGCCCCCCCTTCCCTACGCCACTGCATTGAATTGATTGGAAAAAGCTGCTTCTCGATATCTCTTTCCGTTTTCGCTCTGTGAAAATCCGTATTGAAACCGGAAGCAATAGAAAATTTGAACCATTTCTGGTTGTGGTAGAGTATCGTAAGTAGTCATGTTATGTTGTCTTGATGCTCTAAGTCGTTTGGAAGAAACTGGTTCTCGCTATCTGGTACCATTTTTGTTCTATAGCGATAAAAGTTGAAACCGGATATGGCTATTTGAACCACTTCCGGTTTGAGCAGAAGGTTAACGTAGGAAATGGAAGATATTCTTGGGATCCGCTGAATTGAACCGGTTTTCGATATTTCTGACCGTTTTTGCTCTGGTACCTGTCGACGAACGGACAGACTAAACCGTTCTTTAAGATTTCCGACCCTTCCTTAGGCATGGCATAGTTTGAAAGTCTAATAATTATACACTTCATTAAATTCGAAAAGTTCGTTTAGCTGTTATAAACAAAAATAACTGCGAGACTAAGAAAAATAAAGCTCTACCGTAATTGAAAACATTTACACTTAGAATTGCACAAATGCCACACCGACTCGCAAACAAATAACAATTAGATCGACCTGAGACATTCTGTGAAAAATGGTACCACCCATCACAGGATGTCATCGATGTTAAATGACATGATATTCTTGTACAAAACATTAAATAACAAATTAAATACTAAGGATTTGGTCTCTGCCTTTCATCTCAGGGTACCCAATGGAAACATACGTGTGGGTAAATGTTTTCATACGTGTGGGTAATTTCTTTTATTGTAAGAAATTTCGAACAAATGCAACAAAACAGTCACCAACGTGGAGGATGGGTGCAGTGTACATCAAACTGAGTAAATGTAAAAAAGCTCTGGATATACACGGTATGAGTCAGAATAGATTTCGCAAATATATTACAGCTATTCTATGTAGCTCTGATATGAACACTGTAATTGGGTAGAATTACCTGTTGTATTCTTCTTAAATAAATAAATGATTTACTAGGTACCATTCTGTGCTGCTGCTAAAGGAGATTCTAAGAATAACAACTGGAGCATCAGGAATGGTCTACTACGTGCACTGGTATGTACTTAGCAAGGGCCATAGATTCAGTTTTCTGGTATCTATTTACTTACGTTAGGGTAGTACGTACAGAGGAATTTATTTCGGGAGGGATCCAAATTCCATATGAGGATAAATTATATTAAAATTTATAAAATCACCCCTAAAATCAGATCGAATTAACAGAAAAGTCAGGATTTCAGGGAAAAGGGTCCGGAACCCAAGACCTACCGGACGTCTATTTACGTCCCTTGGGTAGTGTAGTAGAAAATTTTTCATGATCTGTAGCATCTTGTTAATAGGGACGTGAAATGTTTATTATTGTTATTTTCTTTACGTAAATTCTCGAGAAGAGGTTTTCCATGGAGGGTTTTGAATCTGAACATTCGTTGACAGCCTAGTAATTTAAGGCGCTATTCTATATTTAAGTGTTCTGTCTGGTCCTGCCACAGATATACGATCCAAATGCACGCTTTATGTCCAGTGTAGGTCATTGGAGAAAGGTGATTTTAATATCGAAAGTGGCGTATTTAAGGGGGCTTCCAGGCTTAAACCCTCCGGAATTTTATTTACTATTTTAAAGTAAATGAAGTATATTGCAGAATTTTCACATTTCCAGGAATAAAGTTAGCACCCCCCCCAAAAAAAAAACAAACTCGTAAATACACCACTGAATATCGATCTAAATAAAGGAAGAGGGGATTCGGATTATTTCAGTTTATGTTATCAGAAAAAAGTCATATTATTGTAGTTAAGAATTCTAACCTACTACATAACCTAATCTAATCTATGTGTGCAAAAGTTTGTAATGAGTTTTTTTTTTTTTTTTTTTTTTTGTTATTTTCAGTAGAAACATAATCAACAAAAGTTGGTTTTCCTGTTTAGAAAAAGATACTACCTAGTTATATCATAAATACTGTCACAAAGTTTGGAGTGGCGCTGTAGGCATCCGGAGTGGCACAGTGCTGCCATGTGTATAAAGCGGAAGATGCATGTAGTGTGTGTTTGACTGTTCATGGCATACGTTCATGTACTGAGTTCTAATGGAGTGGGGCTATTACGAAAATCGTGTAGCAGTAATTGCACTACACAAATCGGGAAGACAGCAGGTGAGATTTTCAACCTCCTGAAACCCCTAGAAATCAGCAAGAGATTCGTGTATCGCGCCATACAGCGATACACCGAGACTGGAACGGCAGCTGACCGCGCAAGGAGTGGCAGACCACGAACGGTACGAGCCCCGCAGTACCAGCAGTCGCAGCAAGAATTCGAAGAAATCCTGTTCGAACACAAAATGTGATGGCTGCTGAGATGAACATCAGTAGAAATTCCATGTCTCGTGTGCTCAGGAGTAACCTTCATCTACGGGCGGACTGGTCACTTTCTGACCCAAACATTAATGTCGAAGAGGGTCCTTAAATCAAAGAGACTGTTGCGGCGTTACGCCAACAATCTGGACAGAAAGATTCTGTTCACTGACGAAAAGATGTTCACAATTGAGCAGGTCTACAACGTCCAAAATGACCGTGTGTATGCCACGTCATCTACTCCAGCTGCTGAGGCAGCTCCAAGGGTTCAGAGGGCATATCATCCTGCCTCAGTGATGGTTTGGTGGGGAGTGAGCTACTCAGGCACAACACAGCTGTATTTTTGCGAACAAGGTGTTAAAACATTTGCCAAGGTGTACCAGGACACAGTGCTAACACCTATACAGTAGTAAAACCACTGTCTGCTACCATGTTCCCTGGAGAAAGATGGACCTTCCAGCAGGATTCTGCTTCAGGCCACAAAGCGAAAACAACCCAGGAGTGGCTGGCACGGAACGTCCCGGATTTCATTTCTACCGCTGATTGGCCTTCTAGCAGTCCGGACCTTAACCCGTTGGACTACAAACTTTGGGCAGTCCTTCAGGCAAAGGTCTGCCATAAACGGCCAAGGGGGGACATTTCGAAAAATGATTCGTGCGTCAGGTGTACAACATATCAATGTAAAACATGACCAAAATAAATTGCCTTGGTGTTAATACTATCTGTGTTATTCACATTCAAACTTGTGACAGTATTTATGATACTAATGTTTTGTAACGACAAAGATACATTAATTTATCAATAGGGCCGATTAAATATTGACTTCCGTGATCGCAACGCATCTTTGCTATCAATTTATATATATATATATATATATATATATATATATATATATATATATATATATATATATATATATATATATATATATATATATATATATATATATACAGGGTGGGCCATTTTAATTAATCCACGGAAATATCTGAAAAATGATAAAACATAAAAGAAATTTTTGAAGTACACGTTATATATTGCTAAGGGGGAAAACCAATTCCGCCAAAGTACCCCTCCCCGCCCCCCTAAATGGGGGTAACGGGGGGTAACTTTGAAATGTCAAATGGGAACATGGGTCGAGTAATACCTCGTTCGAAAGGTCTTGGAAAACTAAGTAACGCTGTACCAAAAGTTGTTTCATATTGTGCACCAGTTTCAAAATGGCCGCCATGATATGGTTTGGAAACTCCAGTACCCGTATTATGAAAACCATGGAAGGTAAATGAATGGAACAAAATTGAAATACGTAAATATCATCGGGCATATCGAATGATGTAATCCCTGTAATCCCAGTGGCCTCCCTGAAGGGGTCTTGTGGGCTAACTTCAAAATTTCAATGTCCGACCGGACAACGGTTCGTGCGTACGCTTGACCTACCCAATGTTGTTTGGAAGGCAGACTTCATGCATAGAGAATTTGTGCACTAAGTTAACGCGGATGGCCACAGTTACATTTTGATTAACTATTAGCATTCATATCATATTGTGAGCTTGAGGGACGAAACGGTGTGTACGTATATCCCCGAAATGCTTTCTGAATAACCAGCACGCATTGCATAAAAGTTTCTCTTTCTTTAGTCACTACAGCGTCATCCTTACAAACAAATGTTTCAACCACAGCATACCTATTTGTAAGGTTAGCCTTAATTTACGAACTAAAGTAGAGTTCTCGTTTGAACTTTCACTTTACTTTCCACCCCACTCACATACAGAGCGCAGGGAGAGATTATTTTGCAGGACTTGGATTTCTCTCTATACATTATGGCAATTTTACTATAACATTTTTATCTCTGTTGTATTATTCTCGAGCCTTGGAACGCCTCCGTGGTTTTCCTATTTAATTTTCGTTATTTTCATTTACGTCTAACCGTATTCATACTATGGGCACTAGACGTTTTCTTAGACACAGTCACCATGTCTTTGCGATCATTTTGAAAACGGTGTCTCATGTCGAAAATTTTCTTACAGAAGCTGTTTGATATTAATTTGTCTATGTAACGTGATGTTACTCGCTTCAACCTGCTATTTGAAATTTTCAAGTTGGTCCCGGATACCTTTCAGTTGGCCCTTGGAGTCACCCCGACAACACCTCCCGATGTGCCTTACGTCAGTTAGCTACTCCAGTTTTTCTTTTGTTAATTTATCTCCAATCGCTTTCATACTACGGGTACTAAACCTTTTCTCTGACACGGATACTATGTTTCGGCGGCCTTTTGAGAACACTGCCATTTCACATCAATCGTTTTTTCCTGCAATATGTTAGATTTTGCAAGATTTATCGAACGAGGTACCACTCGACTCATGTTACTATTTGAAATTTTGAAGTTAGCCCCCAAGACCCCTTTAGGGAGGCCACTGGGATCACAGGGACCACACCGTTTGATATGCCCTATGTTATTTACGTATTTCAACTTTGTTCCATTCATTTACCTTCCATGGTTTTCACACTACGGGTACTGGAGTTTCCGAACCATCATGGCGGCCATTTTGAAACTGGTGCACAATATGAAACATCTTTTGGTACAGCGTTACTTAGTTTTCCAAGACCTTTCGAACGAGGTATTACTCGACCCATGTTCCCATTTGACATTTCAAAGTTACCCCCCGTTACCCCTATTTAGGGGGGGCGGGGAGGGGTACTTTTGGCGGAATTGGGTTTCCCCCTTAGCAATATATAACGTGTACTTGAAACATTTCTTCTATGTTTTATCATTTTTCAGATATTTCCGTGGATTAATTAAAATGGCCCACCCTGTATATATATATATATATATATATGGTCGGAAATTGATTGCAAAGATGTGTTGCGATCACGCAAGTGAATATTTAATCTGCCCCAACCTGTAAGAACTGATAGTGTATATATATGGAATCAGACAGAAACTAACACAACAATTCTTCTCACTACAGAAGACGCCGTACATGCTCTCTAATGTCAACACTATTTTTTACTTAAGTTGTGATGATGTCAAGATACGGATGCAAACCTCACGCGAGCAGGGCCGGATTTCCCAATAGGCCCGGTAGGCCCGAGCCTATGGGCGCAAGCTCCCAGGGGGCGCGCGGCCGAGAGAAAAAAATTTAAAAAAATATCTAGAAATAAAAATAAATAGCCATAACTTAACATATTTTTGAATTGATTTTTAAAAATCAGGCTAATAAAGCATTATGATTTTGAAGTTCATTGGAACAAATAATTGTTGGTAAAGTTAAAGATAAAATTGCATCGTGGAGTGGTGTTTAAGGAATTAACATATAGGCCTGATATAATTTTTTAATGAAGATTTTTAAGAAAGTAAATTTAACCAGACTGGGGAGCGGAAAAAATTATTGGGCCTAGGGGCGCCAAAATGCTAAATCCGGCCCTGCACGCGAGTTGTTTAAAAAAACTAATTTTACCGTCATTGACTTTTCATATAAATTGCAATTCGAACCTTCTATGTAATGAATGGAGTGAAAATCATACTTCATCATGACTAAAGAAGAATAGGGCTAGAAGTGATGTGACGTAACGAGAATAAAAGAGCAAATATTCGTATCTTGTATTTTTCAAGTAGAAAACGAAATTTTTCAGTTTTACGTCCCACGTTTTTCCGGCTAGGCTAAAGGAGATGGTGATGATGAGAAATGAATGCAATAGTGGAATGAATGAAGTGGGAGGAAACGGGAGAACCCCAAGAAAACCCACGAACACGATGTTTGTCCACCACAAAACCAGCGACCCCATGGCATCAAATCAGCGACCCCATGCATCAGAGGAATTTTTCAAGTAGAGGAAATTGTAACTTTGAGGGTGCGGAGATTATTTGGATCACTTTTTCTTTCTTCAAATATTTTAGCTCTAAAGTTCGGGTGTGGACATTACGTGAGGGCGCACATTATGCGAGCGTATTATGAAAGCTGAGTTTGTACTGACATTCTAGGAAACTTTAAGCAGATCAGGAAACGAGAAGGAGAAAAAAGTCATTATCTAAAATTATCTCACCATCTATAATTAATTATTTACTTTATTGTTAATTTATACAAAATCTCCATGACCTCCAGATTTACTTTTCTTTCGCGTTTCTTCTTTCTTTACAAGAAGTTCTGCAACTTGTTCTATTTAATTAACTTTCACTTTACTTTTGTTAATGCAATTTGTAAATTTCGATTTTTGTTGACTATATTGTTAAACAGCTCACAATTCTTACAGATTCTGTAATTTCTGTTGGTAGTAAAATATTGCATAACATATTATAAAACGCTTATGGTAACTAAGTCACATTAATGTCACTTTCGGTGATCTTTGAAGAATGTACGGACATGTTTTAAAAAAGCCACTTTTTTGGAAGGCCCCTTTCCTTTCATTCGTACTTCTTACTGTGGAAATTCAGCTCAAAAAAGAAAAAAGAAAAAAAGGCCGAATATAGAGGAAAATTGAGACATTTGAAGTTCCAAATATTTCCTTCAGGACAGAGAGACAGATTCCACTAGTTACAATAATTGTCATGGTTTTTATAAAAATTTAAAAACATACATCTTTTCTGTGCCACTAAGCATGAATTTGTACCAAAAAATAAAAGAGAAAAGAAATGCAGTAGAGGTACATGTTGGCCTGAAGGGGCTAGCAATTTTTACAAAAAAAAAAAAAAAAAAAAAAAAACTTGTTACTCTTTTTTCAAATATTGCCTAATTTTTGTTGCGTAGGGTTAGTTTAGGTTAGGTTAGATCAGGTTAGCTTTGTTATTTCAATGTAAATTATGTCTGTATACTTACCTTGGCCACCTCTGTCCGACATAACCCGAAGTCGAAATATTTGTTGGAATTAGTTTTGAAAATACCAGCAAAGAACAATTTTAAATAAAATAAATGAATCCACTAAACTGTATTTGTTCCATTGATATCTGTCTGGTATGAACTACTGTATATGTGCAATAAATCAGTATTATTCTACGGAACAAAACTGCTTTGAAGGATTTTGTCAATACTGTAAATTTAATGTTATTGAATTGAAAAAAAAATAAAATATACATTTTTGTTCACCAACACACTCATTCTGCCAAGGTATTAACAATGTAGATATGTAGTAAAATATTGTGCAATGCTTGAAATATAGCCATTTCACTGTGTGGAAGGAGGGGCTAGAATAAAACCAACTACGAATCATGTTCGTTGCCTTTTCCTTGCTCTCAAAATTCAATAGTAAAAGTAATTTGAACTGAACTATTAAAATCCCAGAAACGTGATATCTAGTTCTATCTTAATTTTTAAGAATCTTTTAACTAAAATAATGTTTCAATTCATGGGACTGCCCAAGATTTACTGATAAGCAAGTATATAATCAAATTATGTCACTGATGAATAGAATATTTGTTCACTTTCCAATTCTTTTACTCAGTGAATTTTCTTCTACAATTTCAGTTCAAGGCTTGTTTCTGTACTTTATTAATTGCATTTTAGGTATATAACGTACCATATTTCTGCTAACAGCAGCAAAATTGCGAAATATATACTGGAGCAGAAATCCCATACGACTCACTTCCTCTTTAAAGAACACTATCAAGTACCTAGTCTCAACCCCAGATATTCAGTTAATCGGAGTTCACACGCTTGTTCCCATGGCAACGGTACATTAAAACAAATGGACAGATACGTATATAGAAGACTATGAATATAATCCGCCAATTTGTTAATAATCATCGAAGTTTCTGATTGAATAATTTTGAAAATATTTATCACAATTAAAGAATCGAATATTTTTAATACGACAATACTAGAGTAATATAAATTCATTTAATTTAGAAGAATTGTCCCAATTATATGCATTTCGATGGATAACAAACTTGATCATTAGTATCACTACTTCCGAGCTAGTTAAATATCATGACTTACTAATTGACGTAAAAGAAAACTAGAAAAAATTAAATAATTATTATTAATATACGAAATTGACAACGAAATATGATAATATTATTTTTAAAAATAAACACTGTAGGAAAAATGAAAAAGATTCCTGCACACAGAGAAAAATCCATTCTCCGGACAGCGGTATATTGTAAAAATATACGGTATCCTCTTGCTTACTATAGAAATCAGTACGGAACATATGTTATCCATATGTTACATAGGCACTGCCCTTAGATGTTACATCATGCCGTTGCAGGAAGTCTGACGTCTAACAGTTTTCCGTATATCACATGCATATACTTATGTTACCTTCGTCAGCTATATGTTATATACGTCCATTTATATGTGAGATCCTGACCGCCTATATTGTTTCGTACGGAAAGTAAGTATAGATGGAACACTTATACAGAAAGTATTATAAAACATGCGTTTTCAGTTATACGTCTGCTGTACGTTAAGTCCAAAAACTACAAGAATTACGCATGTAACCTATCTTTTTAAGTACGCCACCTACATTTTTTTTCTTAGTGCACATATACCAGCTAAGACCGCCTTCCTTACATCAAATGTCAGCCTTGCAGCCATGTTGCTTCAGTCACGCCACCTACATAGAACCAAAAAAATTAAACCTTTATCGGGATGTAATGTAATAAGGGAACTTAACATTAAAGTATAACAGTATCAAAAGTGAGATGTTTAGTTCAATATATATATATATATATATATATATATATATATATATATATATATAGTGGCCCAAAAGTAGGTATACAGTCCCGTAGTGGTCAACTCATTGCTTTTTATATAATTTCTTATTGTTATTCATCAGGTAGACTTAGTTTCTTTATTATTTGTTCTTAATGTCTTTTTACTTACATCTTAAGCTCCAAACACCCGAAGCAAATAGACCTATAAGCTAGAATGTTATACTTGATCAATGCAGGGGTGTGTATATGGCACATGGTCTTTCATTGACTAATTCAGTTATCACAAAGAAAACAAGTTCTACATTCAATTTGATGGGAGGCTAGCTGGAATTAAGAAGTTGCAAAATCCAGTCTAAAAAGCTTGGGAACCAAAGTATTGACTATCAGCCATCTCGCCGGCCACAGCCGTTGTGGATTGTAGAGATAAGAAGTTACGTTGCTGATTGACATTTACTAAGAGAGCGTAAAAAGAGAAGTTTAATGGCGTATCATGTTGCAGCAAAGCGCTAAGACATGACTTTGTGATTCCTTAGTATTATATATACATGTGCGGCACATACTGTACATATATTTCTCTACAACAATATTTTTCTTGCGTTTATGAGAAAAGGAAGTAATTAACGAAAGGAGACCATTATGCCAGATATCTCCGCAATCAGAATATCGTGAAACACTGTTTTTCACTTTTACATTCACCCTAGGTTCATTAAAAGCAATCTTTTCGGTTATCTGATGTAACACATCGAGCTAATGATGGAGAGAAATATGTTTTTTTTTACTTTCTAGTCAAAATATTTTCGTGTTTTAACAAAAATTCTTTTTTTCCCTTTTTCTTCTTTCTTTTTTCTTTCCTAACTTTGCACACGATCATAACTTAAGCTTTCGTTTGCAGAATTTTGCAACAGTTTCGTAGAACACATGAAATTTTGTCAGCATATTATGAAATGAACTTAATTTATCATTTCCGAAATGTCTGTCTGTCTTTTTATTCGTCCTGCTGAATACTCGCTCGTTGTATGGGACATACTGTTATAATATTGAGTATATAGGGATCTTTCATATCAGAAGTTTTCTGCCAACACTGGCAAATAACTTCGTCTAAATTTGAATTTCCCATGACCTGTAGTTCTCCTGTAACCTTTTTGTTTTAACATAGAATGGTCTCTTTTAATATAAACTAGTGTCCAAGGGCTCTGTGACGTAATCGCCACTTGCTTTCTAGCTCCGAAGAAAGTTGGAAGTCCGTCTACACTGTAAACAATTACGGTCACATTTACTGTTTGTTTAACGTCAATTTTGGCTCCCAAGCTATTACCTAAAATTTACGGTATTAGTGTTAAAGTTATGGCAATAGGGCATAAATAAGGCCTATAACCATAAATTTTAGAGTAATCAGTTGGCAGCCAGAATTGACGGTAATCGGTCAGTAAATGTGACTGTAATTGTTTATAGTGTAGACCACACAATTGCTGGAAGGAGAATCTTACGATATCTCTATTACAAGACATATCATGAATCGGCTTTAACTAAAAGAATTCCATATGTAGAATTATTAAAAGAGTTTAATTTTAATTGTGTATCATTGACTGATGGACGAGGCATTTTGGATTAGATATTTTTATATATGTCAATAAATAGAATAATGGACAACATTGATTTTCTACAAAGAAAATAGTTTTAATGGTAAACAATGCAATTTGAGGTCAAGAGATAACAAATAATATACCTAGAACTGTTTGTTTACAAAACTCTTTGTTATATAGACTATGCAAGACGTATAATAAATTAGTTAGTAAGCATGGATAATTGGATTTCAGTATTAATTTAGCAAAGTTTGTACAAAATTTCAAAGAATATATACTGTATACACAAAATGAAAACATCGTTCTCGTAATTATTGATGTTGTATAATGAATAAGTTGAAACTATTGTAGTGTAATGATTACCTGATCACACTTTTCTGTGATATTCTGTGATTTTTTCTTTTTATGAATGTGTTTGTTTCCTCCTCCTCCTCCTCCTCCTCCTTCTTCTTATTCTTCTTCTTCTTCTTCTTCTTCTTCTTATTATTATTATTATTATTATTATTATTATTATTATTATTATTATTATTATTATTATTATTATTATTATTATTATTATTATTAGTTCGCTGTATAACATGGATAGTGTACTTTAATTTATCTAAGACATATAATTAGGGATCTATCCCTGTTGAAGTTCGAAAATGAAATGAAATAAAATCTTTGTTTATGCCCCATGGTTTTGGTTATGCCGGCTGGGCTGAAGGAGACAGTGATGAGAAATAAAGGAAATGGTGGAATGAAGAAAGTGGAGAACCCCGAGAAAACTCACGTATACGGTGTTTGTCCACCACAAAGTTCAGCTGGCGCGAGCTAGGATGGAACCAAGGACTCCAAGCACCAGAGGGTTGACGTTCGAAGATAATTAAATAAATCTGATGATGTCTAAGTAACAGTGTTACCAACTAAGATACAATTACAGTCATTTGGAGAATGCAGGGAGAAACAATTGACCTCCTGAGTTTGAGTAATGCATATAGACTAATTTAATCAATTGTAAAATAATAAAAATTATGAAACCTTGCCACTTCCTGAAGCAAAATGTGAAATGATTTTGTTGCTTTGAGCAAAATTGTGACTATATACATCTTTGAAGTGGGAGACCAAGGTTCGATTCTCATGTGTTTCCGATCAATGTTTAGCTGCAGATCCATGTCTTACATTACCTTGAGCTCAAAAGAAACTTGAAACTCCAAACCAACCGGTTTTCTTCCCTTTCTTTTGTCTTATTTCTAATGAAACATTTTCCTCTCATGTTCTGATTTCATTTCCTCATTCTAGCTATCGTCTCATAAATACTGCTACTCTGACTTCAACTGTCCACAACACTTCCTTATTGGTATAATTGCTCTCCATACCCATATTTCGTTTCCTAAGATCACGTTTCTGCCGCGAACACATGTATCATACAATATTAAACAAATTATGTAAAACTCAAGTCAATAGGGTACATTCTGCAACGGTTTGCGTCAACGCAACACAAAATTTTGCAATTAGTTTGCGATATTCATGATAGTAGTAGTTATAATGATGTTTTGTATTTTTCCAAATTCTGCGAAGACTAGTACGAAATAACACCCAATCTCTCGATTCAGAAAAAGATATATTAAAAATAAGTAGGAATGCTACATGTACACCACGTGAAGAAATTTGGTTTTTATGGCGAGATATTTTTTTCAATTAACATTGAAACCGGAAGTGGTAGTAGATTGTTTTCACCACTTCCAGTTTTAGTAGAAAAATTTGAGTGTAGATGGAACATATTCTTCGGACAGTTAGTTGTGTGGGAAAAACAGTTTCCCGCTATTACCCTCTTTGCTCTACAGTGACCAACGTAAACCGGAAATGGATGATTTCCACCACTTCCGGTTTAACTTTCGGACGGACGGACACACGTTTTTTTCTGTCTCCGGACAAACGAACGAACAAAGATAGACTGGGTAAATATATGTGAAGAAGTTTTGGTAAACTAAACTCCTGAAAAAAAAAAAAAACATTCTGGAGCAGTGGCGTATTTACAATTGTGTTTCGGGGGGCTTTGCTAACTTTCGGGGGAAACTTTCACTGAAAATGTGAAAATTCTGCAAGATATTTCATATACTTTACTATAGTAAGTAAGATTTCAGGGGGGCTTAAGCCCGGAAGCCCTCCCCCCTAAATACGCCACTGTTCTGGAGGTTAGGTAACTATCATACGCCTTTTGTGATAACTGCCAGGCCACTTGCTGCAAACTGACAAAGCTTCTATCCATCACAGAACTCAGCTAACCTCTGCACCTCGACTTAACTGGTTTCTTCTCTATTACCGTATATGAATTGTAGCCTCTTTTACCCCGTCTCTGTTTCCCCTTTCACCTCTAATTGTTATTTAAAATACGAATACTTGGAAACACGCTGTTATTACTCGTTAATTTGAGGCATAAGAAGACAACACAACAGTCATGATTATCGTTTTATATATTTTTAAGCTTCAAATTCCTCGACAGAATTCGCGACGACAAAAATTTTTGAACTGAACAATAACACGAATTCCCTACTTTCAGCAGTGGCGGATCTAAGGCAGAGCCGGGCGACCTAGACTCCCCAGTTTTTTGAGTGGCCAAAATAATTTAAACTTTTATTTATATATTTTCTTTTGAAGTTTATGGTAAACTCATGAGATACCTATCATAGTATGGGGTTTGGCTGTCCTACCCGCCGTTTTTTTCCTTCCAGATCGGCCTTTGGCTTTCAGTTGACATTTAATTTCTTCGTGAATACTCTGTTAATACTGATCCCAGATATTTGAAAGTATTCACTTTGTCGAAAGAATTATTTGATATTTTGACACATCCATAATTTGCAGTATTACGATCCCGACCAACTTCCATGTACTCAGTTTTCTCTGCATGTACTTCTAAATCCATTTTATTAGTGTAATTTAAAAATTTAAAGATCAGTAATAATTTAATAATTAGTTAAAATACATTTTGAGACGGACTGGAACAGTCAACTACTGCAGCGACTGTTCACTAATATATACTCGCTACTTTATAAAAAGTTATAATTTTACATTATTATAATTTATATGACTAGTAAAAAAAATCGAACAATGTGTCGTGATGTCATAGGCACTCATTAAAATGTGTTGTTAGTAAAAAAAAAGTTGGGAGCTACTGTCCTGTACTACCTTAATTTTGTATTTCAAGAAAGCTTTCTCTAATTACCCTAACATAAAAGAAATCCATAGGATTAAACTAATTGCCAGACCAAGAGCCTAAATGTTGCCAAATCAATTAATTCGTTTAATGTAATTTTTATGTATTCGTGTGCACTCAAATAACTTTTAAAGACCAATGAGCATGAAGTGCATCCAAGTGATAATTAAAATTATGTATTTTGCAGCTTATCCCATGTTCTCTTTTGTTAAGCAATTAAGTCTGACAAATATTTCCTCCATGTTATTAACTATATTTACACATCAAGGCCAGAACATTGTTAGTTTTTTCACGCAATTTTGCATTCATTTATGGAATAATTTAACTTTGCATGCAGGATATAATATCGTAAAAGAGTTTATACTTAAGTGGATCATATAAGGGTAAAAATTGACAGTTTAATATAATTGGAACTCATATATTTTTCTTTCACTTCAATTATAAAACATTAAATCAAGTGGAAAGAATTTAACTTTAGAATACTTTTCCTTTTTTATTTCCAGGAAATATCGGTGCGAGACACCTCTGAGCAACGTTATGTTTATTTTCCTACATATCAATCATCTTTAGGGCCACGGTAGTTCAGTAGAGCCCCCCTCGCTATTTGGTGGCTAGCACGTGCGCCTTTGGTGTACGGGGTCCCGGGTTCGATTCCTGGTGGGAGAGCCTTTGGAATTTTAACTCCTCGATGTTTCTGTGTTTGTCTCCCTGTCGTTCTAGGTTACTGGTAAAGCGAACTAAACAAATAAAAAGCGAGTAAAATTAAGTAGAAACTATTTATAGTAATAAGTAGATAAGCAAGTTAATTAGGCACGTTCGGTGAATCAGTTAACTTTTTTTTAAAAATGTGGTAGAGTGTTCACCTCTAGTTCTTGGGGTCCCTGGTTCGATCCCAGCTAGGGCCAAGTGAACTTTATGGTGGACAAATACCGTGTGTGTGGGTTTTCTGAGGGTTCTCCCGATTCCTCCCACTTTCTTCATTCCATCATTTCATTCATTATTTCATCATCACCGTCTCCTTTAGCCTAGCCGGGATAACCACGGGACGTAAAACTCAAAGATTTCATTTTATTTTTTTATTTCATTTTCAATCATCTTTGCTTTGATTTCGCCTCTCACATGTTCATTAACTCTTTGCAATGTAATGCGTTTCTTGCATAACAATTTTATAGGATGATTCTGCATGGTGATGCAAATCTTGCGTCAGTCTTCTGGTAGACATTTTGCTGGTTCTTTCATAGCGATTCATTTTTTGAATCACTTAATCAATGTAGTTTAGGTGTTAGTTCCTAGATGTCAAGCCAAAATATTTTTAGTCATTTGTCGTACAATCACGTGTTTGGCTTCTGCCCAGAAATTCATCTAGTTAATTTTAACAAAAAATAATAGAAACATAGGGATAACATAGGGATAGAAATTAAGTGTTTCTCTGTGCCGTAAAGAGTTAAAGGAAAATGTTGCTTTCATGTTGCATATGCAAAAAAAAAAAAAAAAAAAAAAAAAAAAAAAAATGCTGTAGCTTAAAATTTTCTCAATACAAAATGAAAAGAATTGTCGAGAAATGAGAAATGATTTTCAGATCTTGCCAATCGTTGTAAGTTTATTAGACAATCACATTTTTGATCATAAATTGCGTCAAACCAAAATTGAATGTATTCGATACTGAGCATTCTGTAAATTTGTGGTTGCAAACTGCATACGATGGAATGTTTTATTTCTATCCAAAAATACTTCACAAAAAGAAAATAAGTGAAAAGCATAGTGCAATAGCACTTATATCTTCAGCATCATTCTTTGAATTAAAATATCCTGTCATTACACTCCTGTCGCTGACTTATAATTATTCAAGTGATGGCTGTCACGTAAGAAAAAGAAAGCTCATGAAAAGGTATTGCTAGAATGCTTACTTCGTGAAAAGTATTCTTTGTGTTTTAACACTGACAATTCATGTAACTAAGATTGTGAAAAGTATGTTAGCATACATGGCATGTATTCATCAAATTTTATTCACTTAAATATTCTTACTTCGTAAACTTCGAATTATAGGCCTAATTATAATTAGATTACGATACATTCAAATAATTTACAGTAATTTCAAATGAGAAGATCAGCTCCGTCTATTATACACTGAAACTGTATAGTACTGGCTTTTTACATTTCGTAAATATCATAATTTTTTACATTTACTAATACTACTTGTTTCCTTCAAGCCTTCGACCTTCACAAGTTAGCCTTCGACATCTCTTGTCGTCAGGTAGGAGGAAGCGCAGCTAATGACAACTATTAGCCTGACTGAACGATCAGATTGTCAAAAAGGTATTAAGCCTTTCGATGTCAAAATTGAGAATACAGTTATTTTGAATTGTGAATGCAGTTATTTTGAATTGAGAATACAGTTATTTTGGATTGAGAATACAGTTATTTTGAATTGAGAAAATAGGCTAGTTATTTTGAATTGAAAATACAGTTATTTTGAATTGAGAAAATAGTTATTTTGAATTGCGAATACAGTTATTTTGAATTGAGAATGCGTTGTTTTGAATTGAGAATACAGTTATTTTGAATTGAGAATGGGTATTTTGGATTGAGAATACAGTTATTTTGAATTAAGAATACAGTTATTTTGAATTGAGAATACAGTTATTTTGAATTGAGAATACAGTTATTTTGAATTGTGAATACAGTTATTTTGAATTGAGAATACAGTTATTTTGAATTGAGAATACAGTTATTTTGGATTGAGAATAGTTAATTTGAATTGAGAATACAGTTATTTTGAATTGAGAAAATAGGCTAGTTATTTTGAATTGAAAATACAGTTATTTCGAATTGAGAAAATAGTTATTTTGAATTGCGAATACAGTTATTTTGAATTGAGAATGCGTTGTTTTGAATTGAGAATACAGTTATTTTGAATTGAGAATACAGTTATTTTGAATTCAAAATAATATTATGCAACTACATATACAGATTGTTTGATGACCTTCTGCCATTTTCCCGGCAATAAGGTAATTATCATTATGGAACTTCTGTGGTTTCAGTTGTTTTTTTTTAATTTATGACACGTGGTTTTCACACGCATCTTTTGAACCTCACGTAACACCATTAAGAAAGTTCTGCAGAAACAAACAAATGACAATCTGATGGTACCAGGTGCGTGTTACACGGTGGATGAATTAAAATCTCCGAATCAAGTTCTCTCAATTTCTGATGACTTGTTAAAGATATATGTGATCTTGCGATGTCAGCATACCCTTTCTATTTTACCAGTTCCGGCCATTTCTTTTAAATTGTTCGGCGCACTCGCACTAATTGTCAACAATACAGGTCTTAGACTATCATTCTTCCCGGTGGCAGCAGCTCGTGATGCACGATGCCGTTTCAATCTTACCAAACGCATAACATACCTTTCTTGAGCGTCGTGTGGGCTTTGTCATAGACTGTGGAGTTTCTTCTCTGTTCGACTACAACCATTTTTAGCACATTCTTGCAGGGTATGCATTCTTCATCACTCGTGATTAATCGAGTCAGAAATGGTTCAAGTTCGTTACGTTTTAGTGGAGATTCGAAGATAGAAATTCGATCGAGAAAATGTTATTGAATCAGACGATGTGGCACTATGTCGAGCTTCTTTTTGTAGCCAACTTCCTCCAAATAGTTTAACGCTGTTTGGTGATGAACGTTTAGGTCTTTTGTGATGTCATGACTGCTTACATGCCGGTCTTGTTGCACTTTTGCCAGAATACCATCCACTTTTGCTGTGATTAGTTGCTCATTACGAGAAATACCTTTGACGTCGAAATTTCTAGAAAGAAAGCGACTGAACCATCTTCTGGATGTTGCTTTCGATAATGTATTTTGCCCATAAATAACAAATTTCTTCGCAGCATTTACGCCTTTACCGAAATAAAATTGTAAAATGTAGCGCAGTTTTGTGGAAAGTTTACTTATCTTCACGGCGCAATACCTTACGTCTGTTTATAAGAATTCGAACCAGGGTTGCTAACCTCAGAGAACTAAATTATCGGTTTTCGTCTTGAAAATTCTCGTATATTACAAAAAATCATCTTATATTACAAAAATTGCACGTAATAATTGTAAAAACAAGTATAATACTACTAATCATAGCAATAATGTAAGATTTATTTATCTAGTAATTTTCGGTTTCGAACTCCAAATTGGCGTCACTGTCCTCACCATTTAAAAAAAAAATCCTTATTAGCGCTACTATGAACAACAACAATATTCCCACGTAAACGTAATTGAATTTAATGAATAGATGGAGGGTTGCCAAATGCAAACTCTCCAATCGTTATTGATGTATTTTAGCGGAAGTGACTGTCAAGAACCTCCGTGTTTGTGTGTGTGTTTTATAATTATTTCATGCACATCTACAATTTATTTGCACATTCAAAAACTGAAAAAAAATCGTATATTCACCTATTATCGCTTTTATCGCAAGGACATTATCATATATAGCATTAAGGCTTAAACTATCGTATATCACAACAAATTATCGTATGGTTGGCAAGCCTGATTCCAAACTGCTGAATGACGTTAGGTCTGACCCGCTGCGACTCACATCCTGAGATTTGATACACTAACGCCATATCGTCTGCAAAAGGCTCGTTACTTTTTTGATATTGGGAACGTGACTAACATACTGAGACGTCTTGATTGTATAATAAGAATTTTCCATTTAGAAAATTATTTTGGGCCACTTAACTATTGCATTCCTATTTTGTGGAATTTCATTAAAGTACGTGTCTATATTCAAAAGAATGTAAAAGGTAATTAATATGTTACCTGAATAAAGAAAAAATGTTTTTTTCTTGCGCAAAGGAACATTTTTTTTAAAATATTGAAGAATCCTTGAGCAATGCATTTGTTTCTACAGGAAGTTGACAAACATTGACCTAGTTGAAAAGGAAATGACAAGAAAGAAGAGGGGGAAGAAATTTATTTAGGTACATACCAACGAGCATTTGCAAAGTCTCTGACATACTTCAAACCTACATTCATATTTTCTTTTACAACGTTTGTTTTTCTTTATTTTATAATGTCTCGTTGTATACGCATATACTTTGTAAATTACTGCAATGAAAATATTAATAATGATTACCAGAATATACGTATACGTAAAGAAATACGCCGTTTATATGGTAACTAGGAATATTTCATATTAAGCTATTACAGTTAACGCTTTCATTTTCAACCGACTTTAAAAATAGGAGAAGGTTCTCAAATAAATTCTCATGTATGTATGTATGTATGTATGTATGTATGTATGTATGTATGTATGTGTATGTTGTGGGTATGTTCGTGCATACCTTCAGTATGCTGTAGGTTGAAATATTTAACGTTCTCTGAGGCTTTCCTACAGTATACTGTAGGTTGAAATATTTAATGTTCTCTGAGGCTTTCCTTCAGTATTCTGTAGCTTGAAATATTTAACGTTCTCTGAGGCTTTCCTTCAGTATGCTGTATGTTGAAATATTTAACGTTCTCTGAGGCTTTCCTTCAGTATGCTGTATGTTGAAATATTTAACGTTCTCTGAGGCTTTCCTTCAGTATGCTGTAGGTTGAAATATTTAACGTTCTTTGAGGCTTTCCTTCAGTATGCTATAGGTTGAAATATTTACGTTCTCTGAGGCTTTCCTTCAGTATGCTATAGGTTGAAATATTTAACGTTCTCTGAGGCTTTCCTTCAGTATGCTGTAGGTTGAAATATTTAACGTTCTCTGAGGCTTTCCTTCAGTATGCTGTAGGTTGAAATATTTAACGTTCTCTGAGGCTTTCCTTCAGTATGCTGTAGGTTGAAATATTTAACGTTCTCTGAGGCTTTCCTTCAGTATGCTATAGGTTGAAATATTTAACGTTCTCTGAGGCTTTCCTTCAGTATGCTATAGGTTGAAATATTTAACGTTCTCTGAGGCTTTCCTTCAGTATGCTATAGGTTGAAATATTTAACGTTCTCTGAGGCTTTCCTTCAGTATGCTGTATGTTGAAATATTTAACGTTCTCTGAGGCTTTCCTTCAGTATGCTGTATGTTGAAATATTTAACGTTCTCTGAGGCTTTCCTTCAGTATGCTGTAGGTTGAAATATTTAACGTTCTCTGAGGCTTTCCTTCAGTATGCTGTAGGTTGAAATATTTAACGTTCACTGAGGCTTTCCTTCAGTATGCTGTAGGTTGAAATATTTAACGTTCACTGAGGCTTTCCTTCAGTATGCTGTATGTTGAAATATTTAACGTTCTCTGAGGCTTTCCTTCAGTATGCTGTAGCTTGAAATATTTAACGTTCTCTGAGGCTTTCCTTCAGTATGCTGTAGATTGAAATATTTAACGTTCTCTGAGGTTTTCCTTTTAATCCTTATCGGTTCCTTTTGCTGTTATTGCTTTTCTTTTCGTTATTTTACTTATCTTTTTTTCTATTTTGTTATTTATTTGTTACCTTTATGACGAAAGTTTCTGTTTTCATTTGTATTGTATTGCCAAGTGAACTTTGTGGTGGACAAATACTGTGTGCGTAGGTTTCCTCGGGGTTCTCCTGTTTCTTCTCACTTTCTTCATTTCACCATTTCATTCGTTATTCATCATCACCGTCTCCTTTAGCCTAACCTGCAAAAACGTGGGACGTTAAACTCAAAGATTTCATTTGATTTTTATATTATTATTATTATTATTATTATTATTATTATTATTATTATTATTATTATTATTATTATTATTATTTCGTCCAACACTTATTTGATTTTCTATTTTTTGAAAATCAGGTATTTGATAATGTTGCTCCTGTTCTTTTATGAACAGCATGTGCCAGCCATTGGCCTTTTCATGGTTAAGACAAAGAGCCTTGCCGCCACCGTGCCAGTTAACACTTAATCCATCCGTCTTCATAAATAAGTGTTAGTGTTTTAAACGTTACGGCTTCTCCTAGACGTTCTTTTTATTTATAACTTTAGAACTGAGGGACAAATTTTGGTACAGTTTATAGTGGCTTTACAGAGTACTATGTCCGTTCTACGTCAAAGATAACGTCACAAATTGTGGTCCATTCGTTACAAACAAGTTAATTATTAAAGAATTTATTGGAAAGTTATTCACTTTTGCTACTGACTGTACACAATTACATCATATGATGCTTAATTAAACTTGAATGATTTCCACTTGATATACTTTATGTTCTATTTATGTTTATAGGCGCTGAAAACTCAACTAAAATTCCAAGAAATCCACACGACTTCATAGCAAATATGTTATTGTACGCTATATGCCTTCTACTGTCACATATGTGTTAACGCAACTGGAACACTATTTACTCTCTCTTGCAAAGGTATTTTTATTCTTAATTGAAAGTTGCGCTTCAAAAGGAAACGACGTAAGTTATGGTTAGAATATTAAAAGAGAAAGTGGCGTGCACACAGTAAAGAGAATGTGTGATTGTTCTCTTGTTTGAGATATACAGTACGAAGGAATTCCTGGAAATAAACGCGTCTATAAATCACTTGTGTGTCAGTAGTATGACTTGTCTCGTCTGAATATTTTGCCCAAAGGAAGGTTCTAACCTATTTATCTAGAACAGCTCTGCACAGTATTGGTGAATTTAGACATGTTCTCCAGAAGAAGCTTTTGAAAATCTAGAGAGGTAACCCTTACTATAAAATGAGACATACTTTCTGAGACACACGAGATACGAGACGAGACAGAGTTCTTCATATATAGGCACTTTCCAACATAAGTATTATTATTATTATTATTATTATTATTATTATTATTAGTAGTAGTAGTAGTAGTAGTAGTAGTTGTAGTAGTAGTAGTAGTAGTAGTAATAGTAGTAGTAGTAGTAGTAGTAGTAGTAGTAGTAGTAGTAATAGTAGTAGTAGTAGTAGTAGTAGTAGTAGTAGTAGTAGTAGTATAACAACACCGAGTATAGTCATGAACGGTAGATGATTTCTATCTGAATACTAAAAGCGAGGTGACTGTCGATCACGGTCGTCGAGAAGTTGTCAGGATTCAAGGACATCGGTCACGAGGTTCTGAGTTTGAGTTCCGGAGGAACAAGTATTCGGGCTCAAGCCAAAAATTGTTAAAAGTTATAGGCTGCCGGCGAAACATGTTCAAAACTGCTCGGCTCGGGTTTAGCATTGTTAACTGCTCGACTCACAGCTCATTCGTTATCAAACCGAACCGAGAAATGAGCCGAGCCGACAGCTTACCAACCGAGCTGGCTCGAACCGATGGCTCACCGGAAACAAACTGAACCGAGCTGATTGCTCACCCCAACGGAGCCAGTTCGGGTCATCGGCTCAGTTGAGCTGAGTCGATGGACTCGTTTCAAGGGAGCTGGCTCGAGCCGAGTCGGTGGCTCATCCCAACCGAGCCGGCTCGAGACATGTGCACAATTGAACCGAGTCGATAGCTTGTCCCAACAGAGCCGATGTCTCATCCCAATCGAATTGGCTCGAGCAGTTCGCTCAGTTGAACCGAGCCGAGCCGGTTGACATCACTAACTGAGCTGGGCTTTTGCTTGGTCTCAAAAATTCGACCTTGCAGGTCTCAGCGTTGATGGTAAGAACTACAGTATATAATTATATTGGTGCTCACGATATTTGAAGCTGTCTCGTTATAAAAATCTATTGTTGTCTCGTTATCGAGAAGAGACGAGACACACTAAAAGTAGCCCACAAGGTGTACTAAAAGTACGAGACGAGATGCACCCCTGTCGTGAGCAACACTAAAAGTATTCCACATTACTGCTTACATTTCTCATGGTTTTCGCTTTCCAGTATAATCAGGCCATGGCTTCGAAACGAGTTAAATCGAGCTGAACGAGCGAGCCATTTATCAAACTCTGCACGACTCGAAACTCGATCTCAAAACAGTGACTCGACTCGGAACTCGACTCGAGAAAATTACCTTTGACTCGACTCGTGCCCATCCCTAGAAAAGCGAAAATAAACGCAGATTTTCTAAATGGCTGGAAATCGAAAGCAGATAAGTGAGTCGTGATAACGGTATCTCATGTAAAAATAATATTGTCTAGGGAGCTCTTGATCCACTTTTCGATTATCTTTTATCTATTTGAAGATAATATATTCCTACTCTAGATCTATGTTACAAAATGCTATACAACTTGCTCTGACATCAAAATTAATATCTTTAAAAAAGCAAACAGTAAAAATTAAACATAATTGTGCTACTACATACACCGACAATAGTAAAAACGAAGGGTAACACATAATGATTAATAAGTGTTTTCAGTTCTCTATACTTAGATTTTGCCATAATCCCAATCACACAATAATAAACAAAAATATCATTTTATACTGTATATGTCTTTCAAGTAATATTTATTTTAGATAAAAAATGTCATCCGGCTTGGGTGAAGATTGGAAGGAGTTTAATATGCTAATGGCATTGCCTCTTTGTACGGCTAGGCTTATCCTTTGCGTCAAAAAATAACCACTTCTAGGATCTCCTGATTTATTAATTCAATTTGATCCTAATGAGATCAAAATCATATTCACGAAGAAATTTGAAGATATCACATAATTATTGTAAAATTAGCAGGATTTTAATTTCACCGCGATGAGGCCTCTTAATAGCTCTGATCATTTGCACTCTCGTTGGATGAGTATTTAGACCCTATAGTAAGGTCTCCCTTCTCTTCCTCCATGGTCTAGGACGTATTTTTTCTAACTTCTCCTGACATGTTCTCCCCTCAAAATCAATGCTACTTTTGAACGTGTTCAATGGCTTTGATCTTCAATACTTCTCCCCCTCCCGCCATATACACATACTTGGTAGACTTTTGTTTAAAGTGTGAGGTTCTTGTATAAGTTGGTTTCTTTTAGTATATTTTTGGGTTGCTAATCACTTTAAATGTTTCTCTCTGAATTCCTCTTAAAATTTCAATGATGTCCTTTGAGTTTTCCTAGTTTTTTCTTTTTCTTTTTAACTAAAAGCTTTTCTCTCGAAATTTGAATTACCGGTATCTATCTCTATTGAAAACGACCGTATGCACAACATAATATTGATCAAGCCTATATACTAGTTGTGCTTAGGGTATATAACTGCTACAATTTATTCAAATACAGTACAGATCATATTAGTAAAAACTTTGATTGAATAATTCAAAAGGAGGTTCTCTCAATTTCACTGTGATTTAGCTGTAGTGTACCGGTACAGTAGGATTGCCTGCGAGACAAGTGTAAGGCTGTCTCGTCTCGGAAAAGTGTATCCGTTCTTAATGGAAAACTGTCTCACATCGAATCTATCCGCAAAAGTTGTCTCGTTTCGTCTCGTGGACAACCCCATTCAGCAGCTTGCTTCTGAAAGAAAGAAAAAAAAAAGAAAAAAGAAAAAGAAACATCGATATATCATTATTATATTTTAAAAACTTAGCAGGCCTTAAAATCTGGGAGGTATTTTGCTATATTCTCATGACAGTACTCAGGCCCTTATTTATATATTGTGCGCCCCTGTGCTCTAAATAATTTGTAGCCCCGAACAAAAGTTGCCGTTCCCCCACCTAAAGCGACCTATATTAAAGTTGAATTCACAGTTACTAGGGTCGATGAGATGAATACTGACCGTTTAAATACAATTCAAGGTCATACCCCATTCCCCAGGAAGAGGACGAGATTTTAAAAGTAATCGAAAACGACAGATATTAGTGTTGAATTCGTGGTTTTCGAGGTCGCTGAGCTTAACGGTATCAGTTTTCATGACGTTCAAGTTCACCCTCACCCCTTGCAGTGGGGGTGGGAGAAGATGACTTTACTGTAATTAGAGCAAATTAAACACATTTACCTATTTTCTCGCGCTTGCACGGGACTCTGTGGGTTGCTAGTTTTAAATATTACTTAGTGTGATTTTTTTTTTAAAAATCCAAAATTTAGGCGCCCCCTAAATTCTGCCGCCCTGTGCTCGAGCACAGAATAGCACTTACCTAAATACGGGCCTGACAGTACTGGAATCCTTGAAGAGTTCTAACCAACTAGATCTATGTTATACGTACATTGAGTCATTTGAGCTCAGGATATAAATTCCTACCACAGCTATATCTGGTGGCTTCCTAGACTTCAGTTCTCTGAGGTTGAGGTAGTACCCAACAGTAGAAAAATACAATGTAATATGTATTACGCAATTGGCTTTAAAAAATAAACTCACCGGAAACAGCAATATATATTGAATATTTCCGTGATAATCAATAGAGATAAACATATAGATATATATTTTAGAGCTAACAAAAGCATTTGGCCTTGTACGCTAGATGAATTTCCTCGATAGATAAAATAACATTGCGGTATGAGATGTAAACTGCTATAAAAATCATCTAACGGTAGATGACAAAATTCAAGAGGTAACAATAATCAGCTAAACTCAGCTACTACCATCACTTCGTAATCTAATTTTCAATTTATGAAACGTGAAGTGCAATAAGGAACTGTATTAGGTCCATTTTGTTAAGGTTTATAAATGATCTCAACACATGCATAAAATGTGCAAATAACACAAATCTAATCATGATAGAATGCAAAGTGAGACTACTCAAGGAAATGTAACAAAAATCCAAAATTTACCATTATGTTCCCCAAATTTACCATTCTTCCCGCAAATTTACCACTATTTCCCCAAATTTACCATTGTTCCCCAAATTTACCATTTTCACTCCAAATTTACCATTATTTCCCCAAACTTACCACTATACTCCCCAAATTTACCGTTGTTCTACAAATAAACCGTTTTTCCTTTTAAAAAAAATATATCATTCTGCCACGAAGTTAAGAACTGTGCCCCCAAATTAACCATTATGTTCGCAGAATTACCATTCTTCCCCATCTAACTTTACCATTCTTTCCCTCCAATCACATTTCTTCTCCCCAAATTTACCATTCTCTAGTTTCATTGTACCATTACCATTTTCGTTCAAAAATTGTATCCCCTAGTATTTTCATAGATGAAACTTGCGCATTAAAATCCGCTTATGGGCACTCTAGTCTGCTCTACGTCTTTTTTTTTTTTTTCGAAGGTGTGTGAGGATGTAAATGATGCGTGTTTGCGCCCAAGCAAAATAGGATGAAGTGTAAGTAAAAGACTAAGGAGCATATAATAGCAGCACAGAAATATGCATATGCTGTTACGCCCCAACGATAACAGAACACGTAATCTGGAAGAAGGTATAATACAGTTTAAAAGAATTTTATATCTATATATCTATATATCTATATCTATATCTATATCTATATCTATATCTATATCTATCTATCTATCTATCTATCTATCTATCTATATATATATATATATATATATATATATATATATATATATATATATATATATATATATATATATATATATATATATATATATATATATATATATATATATATATATATATATATGTATAAACGTTAATTACTAAAAAAAAGGAAGAATAATAAACAATTAAAGTTAATATACCTAATAGCAATTTCAACAAGGAAAAGTGACTGATTATTCCAGGGTCAAATATGAATGTAATGAAAGATCTAAAGAGAAAAAAGTACGTATGTACTATGTAAAAGAAGAATTGAAGATCAAGCACTTTGCAATAAAAAAAAATGGAAAAAGAAAACGAAGAAAGAGAAAACAAAAAACTTAGAAAATAATATAGATCCTTCAAATTTGTTTTCGTTATTTTAAAATTGAAACATATCTAGTTACAATATTGTACCACTAGCAGTGGTGGAAGTGAGGAGACGGTATGCGATGGTATGCCATACCGCCTCTGGGTTTTCAGTGATGAAGGCATACCGTCTCTGTTTTTTTAGTGATCAAGATATACCGTCACTGGAGAGTACATGCTAAATACCTTTAATAAATCCATTTTTGTACATAGTAGTTGACTAATAGCTTTGCACGTAAAAAGATTTTTTTTTATTTCTTATGTAGAAATAATTTCTAAGTTGACAACACCAACATTTTTGATATCTTTTTCCTACCTCTTGTTTTTAAAATGAAGTGTCTTCAAAGTTCACTTAGTTTATATTTTGATGTGCCATATTGAATTGTTTCTTTCTTACAAATGTATATTCTTGTCTTAATACATATAAATGCCATGGTTTCAGCATAGGCAGATTTATGGGTTGTTTACTATAGGAACGGACCTTCCGGGGGTTTGGAATACCCCACAGTCGAATGAGGAACCTGGAGCTTTCCCCACACGAAATTGTTTATATTCTCATTCGGTTTTTGAGTATTTTCGTGTATAATTCTCTATAATACAACATAAGGGGATTTATTTTTTCAGAATGTTGTTGGCGGGCGATCAAAGTCCCTGCATATTTCCCCTTCCCGTTATTACAGAGAAGCTCTTCAATGGTTTTCAGTCATTATGTAAATAGAAATTCAATGTTTTAGGCAACATACTCATACTGCATTTCAACATTTATATACCCGGTATGTCGAGTCAAAATTGTAATAAAACATACCGCCTCTGCTTTTTTTACACTTCGAACACTGACCACTAGGCACTCCTACATTTGACGTTTTTTTTGTTTTTTTTTTTTTTAATTTGAGTATTTCCCTGAAGAAGCTGGTTATTAAGCTAGTGTAATAGTAGAAACGTTGAAACAAAATACACAAATAAACATAAAATCCCTCATAATCATATTCTGTAAGAAATTGTGTGATATACAGGGTGTTTCAAGACAACACCGACAACGTTCGGGAGGTGATTCCTGACACCAAGATAAGACAAAAAGTATAGACCAACCTGGGTGCACAAATACTTCCTTTCGGAATTATAGGCTGCCGAAAACATGAAAAAATGAAGTTTGAAGGTCCATAGCTCTAAAACTATGGGACCTACCGTAGTCGCGTCAAGACTTCACTTAGGAACTAGTTTGTGCCCTATCCAAAAATACATGTTTCAGAATCCTAAGGTACTCACGCAATAATTTTTGTAGAGGTTGTTTGACTATGGGCATGTAATTTGAAGTACTCACAAACTGAACTCTGAGAACTATAGCATCTTGCATCTTCGCATTCGCACATAATTCACAATTTCATATCTGTGCATTTCTCAGATCACTATAACACGGTTCTCTTGGTTCAAGCTGCCCTTAGTAGCCTTAGGTAAAACGATTAACACACCATGTCTTAATATATTGTGACATTCCTGAGAAGCAGCACCTCAGCATCATTAATTCTTAGTACAATTATGCCATATAACATCCAAATAGAATCCACATATCCAAAAAAAAAAAAGTTATGTGTTGTAACCAATTTCTCTGCTTAGTCCACGAATATTAAGTCTCTGGCCATAGAAAATATATAACGTTTAACAAACCCGCCATCTTTGATAGAAATGGAAGTGTACTTTAAAAATTATTATTATTATTATTATTATTATTATTATTATTATTAATAATAATAATAATAATAATAATAATAATAATAATAATAATATCATAAGCTTGCTACAAAATGGTTTATACGAATTACGTATCTGAAAAGATACAATAACAATTTTAAAAACCTGCATCAGTTACCAGCTCATACCGTGGAACTAATGATCACCAATACGAAATCACACCACAAATACCAGCCAAATCCAATACCTGAAAATAACAAATATTCTACTGTAGTAAAATATACTCTACTTTAAACGGGAAATCAGAACAGATGTAACGGTCCTGCCAGCAGACCGGACAGCATAAGCGACGTAACTGCTGTTCATTCCAGATAAACTGATAAGTGATAAGCAATAAAAACAAATGCCCTTCTCCCTCAAGATTACTAGAGAACAGGTTGCCTCGAAACACTTCGGTTTTCGTTCGGAGGGAGTCGGTGAAGATCGTAAATACGTCACATGGAGACCCAACGCTTTGAAGACACATGAGGGGTGCGAAAGAATGTTAATTGTTTGACAAGCTTGTGTGACAAGTGTTTTGCAAATCTTTTGTGTATGTGTGTGTATGTGTGTGTGAGTGTGTGTGTGTGTGTTCGAAAGGAAATTTTATTTGATTCTATATCGTAAGCTAACAGATTTTTTTCTGCTGTTCGTGTTAGTGAAAACTTGGACCATTTTCTTGGTTATTTCATTTTTACAGTGTAGTGTTTTTAGTTGTGTTATATTTATTTATTATTATTATAGTTTTTCCTGGAATGAAACTGTTATATTCATATTTGGAATTTAGTGCATCGAATGTAAAGTGATTTTTAAATTTATACTTCTGTGGTGATGTGAAAATTTAGTTTTTAATTAGTTGCATTCTATAGTACTTGCAAAAGTTTTTAATATGCCGGGCACAAGGTGTACTGTCGCAGTATGCAACAATAGTTTAGTGAAAACGAAAAAAGATGATCTTAAAAAACATGTCAAATATTTTAGATTCCCCGTAGATGCAGAACTACGAAGACAGTGGGTTCAACGTTGTAGGCGTGATGGCAAGTGGAATCCAGATTCGTGTAGAGTGTGTTCGGAGCATTTTGTTTCCAGTGACTTCGAAAGAGATCTAAAAAACGAATTATTAGGGCTGCCTCTCGTCATGAAACTAAAAAAAGACGCCGTACCTTCAGTTAATTTGGGGTTAGTTAAAAACGTATATAAAGAAAAACAATTTGAAGACCGCGCGAAAAGAAAAGCAATAAGAGACAATAGAAAAGTTGTAGCAACTTTACTGCAGTCCAGGGAAGAAATAGACTCTCTAGATGCTTCTATGGTTAATACAGAAGAAACTACAGTAGATGATTCCTCTATTTTTCTTCAAAAACAAATAGATGAATTAAAACATCAACTTTTACAGGAGAAAATGAATAACAAAATATTAAAAAATAAACTTGAAACAATAGAAAGGAAATTAACTCTTAAAAGAACAGCACTCTCAGATTTGGGAAAAGAACTCCTTCAATATAGAAGAAAAAATAATTCTCTTCGCGTGGTTCACGAGAAGCTTGTATCGGGACTGACAGGGATTTTTACTGATAACCAAATTAAGATGCTAACAAATAAACAAAAGCGTGTTAGGTGGACTGATGAAGACATGTATGTAGCCTTTACGCTAAGGTACCTAGGCAAAAAAAACGTACGTATACCTTAGACAAAAACTACACTATCCACTACCTGGACTGTCAACTTTACAGAAATGGGCTTCAAAAATCGATATGAGAAGCGAGAATGGTATATTGGAACATATTCTATGTATGATGAAAGTAGCTGGATTAAATTATAAAGATACCGAAAAACTTACAGTTCTACAGTTTGACGAGATGAAAGTTAAAAGCGCTTATGAGTCCAGTTGAAAGATGAAATTATAGGTCCTTATTCAAGAATGCAAACTGTAATGGTCAGAGGTTTGTTCAAAAATCGGAAACAATTAGTCTATGTGAAATTTGATCAAAATATGTCTAAAAGTATTCTCGACAATTTAATTCTTCGGCTGTGAGATATAGGCTACAGAGTCATAGCATGTGTGTGCGATATGGGTGGAGCTAATCAAGGTTTATGGAAGGAATACGGGATAAGCATTGAACGAACTTGAGCTTATAATACAAGAACACAGGAAAAAATATACTTTTTCGCAGATGCACCGCACCTATTAAAATGAATTCGGAATTGGTTTCTGGATACAGGTTTCATCTTTCCTGATGGCAGTTATGTGACCAAAGACCCAGTAAATGCGCTTATCCAGTGTGATAGTCATGAAATTAAAACTTGTTATAAATTAACTGAAAATTACATAAATTGTGAAGGTACGGAAAGGATGAATGTAAGAAGAGCCGCAGAATTGATGTCGCACACTGTTGCAGCAGCTCTTCATCACTTTAAACCTGGAGATGATCCTCAGTTGACTGAGAACACTGCAAATTTTATTGGAACCGTTAATGATTGGTTTGATGTTATGAACACATATGTTCCATCAGCTTCAGATCTGCCAACTAAAAAGGGATACGGAATCCGGCTAGAGGAACAAAATGCTGCATTAGATAAAATGCATAATACAATTAGTAGTATGTTGTGTTGAGCCATTCTTGTGTCCATTATATCCCTGAAACATCTTCTCTCATGTGTTCGGCGCATGGGAATGAAGTATGTTCTAACACATCGTTTAAATCAGGACTCTTTGGAAAACATGTTTTCGCAGACTCGTTCCCATGGAGGACTCTATGATCATCCTACAGCTTTAAATGCATTAAATAGAATTAGAATGATTATTTTAGGCAAAAATCCTGGCGTACTGGAAACTAACAAGAACACAAATGAAGAAATGGCAAAAATACTGTCGAAAATGAAGAATTTATTTCAAGCAAATTTCTTAAAAAATGTGGTGTTGTATATACTGATGAAATGCTGAAGACAATGACCAAAGACGAAGATGTTCTTAAGTTAAGTGAAATGTGCGATATTGAGACAAAATCAGCAATGGAAGAAGATGGACTGGAGTATATAGCAGGTTGGCTTGCAAAAAATACAAAAAAACACACCCTCATTTAAGTCAACAATACAATAAAAATGTTCCCGTTCATCACTCTTCACCATCATGGATTCAAAGCTTGTCTCATGGCCATCTCACACAGCCCACTGAAGAATGGCTTTCGTGTGCAAAAGATATGGAAAAACAGTTTTTATTGTACCATGGAAGAACAGTGCGTAAGGGGGAAAGATAGCATGAAATGTCTGAAGGGAATTATTTGTGGGAGTAGTGCTAACGTGGATTCTGCAATAGTGACTACGTTTGTGCGAATGAGAACATTTGCCAGAATTAAGTTTTTGAATAGTTTGGCAAGACAGAAAAATGTTAAGGTTTTTGTAAAAAGAGACGGAAGCTCCCAGGACAAACGGAAGAAAAAGATCAGGAAACTTGTCCAATGAGGTAAGATTTCTAAAATATATTATCGTAGAACACAATTATTATAAATTAATTTTTCGATCATTATTCTCTGTAGTAAATCACATACACTTAAGTTTGATTCTGCATGCAAGCAACAAAAAAAGTATTTTAATATATAACGTTAATTCAGTATAGGATTTCTCACGCGAAGACCCTCTTCCTTATTCTTAAGCGTTAAAAGAGCAGACGACAATTTTTTTGCGCGCTTCATGGGTCCTCGGGTGACGTCATTCCGAAACAGCCTATGACAGTGCAGCATGGATAAGAAGCAACCTGTTCTCTCTAGTAACCTTGCTTCTCCCTACCTCTTTGCAATCACAGAAGAGGAAAACAAGTCGCTAATCTCAACAGGAAGAAAAAGCTTTTAAAGATACAGTATTGTGTACTTTTCATTTTTGCTACTATTAAACCCCACTACCAACAATTATAATTTTTAATGTTTATCTTCAAAAGAAGCACTAATTATTATTTGTGTACTAAAGGTTTCACTTAAGTCGTAATTTTTAAAATTGAATTTCTAAAGGTAAGATCTCACTCGTTATAAAGTCAATTTCCATGATTATTTTATTTAAAAGCTGGGAAGGTTGTGGATCAAATAAGTCCCGTTGAAATTCCAGACTTTTTTGTTTCCACTGTCTTTATAAGAGGGTTGGACAAGACGTGTGCTTTTTTTTTTTAATTTTAAGTTCAGCCGTTAATCTTGTTAGCGCTCTTCCCATAGGGATCGTATTTGCTCTTGGATTGTGTATTAATATGAAATCATTATTATATGCATTCAGTTAGTACCCATTCAATTTCCAACCCTGTCATCGTTTCCAATTCCAACACCATTTCACAATCCCAACTGCCAAGGAAGCGAGATCTTTTCATTAAAAAATAAGGACTAGCTCGGGAAAGTAATGCTCACGGAATTAGGAACGAAATACACAGTTATGATTAGTTCGCGTTATCCGTTTCTTGCCACGTAGCATTCACATACCAGAAATCAAACACTTGTTGTTGGCGGCTCTCGTGGCCGAGCGTGCTAGCGCTATGTGCTAGAAGTGAAAATCGGTTTTGGCGTGGGTTCAAACCCGGCTCAAGTAAAGTTGTATATATTTGTTTATATTAAATTTTCATAACACTTTTTCGTTAAAATAAGATGAAAATAATACTCAAAAAAGTGATTTACTTACTTTTGTGCAGATAATAATAATAATAATAAGTAGTAGTAGTAGTAGTAATGGTAGTAGCAGTAGTAGTAACGAGTTAGAAGCAGAGCTCGTTTTGTTCCACCTTAACCCCCCTAATATAAATTTTGTGACCAACTTAAAACAGCTGGCTAGGATAACGCGTAAAACAGATAACTAGGGTAGCGCGACGTACTTCTGGGAGTATTACTCTTCCGAGCGGGTCATAAAATATATTGTTACACTAAAAGATGTGTTACAAACCTCACTAATACAGATAAATGTAAAGTGTTTTAAATTTGTAAACTAGTTATGAAAGTTATAATTAATTTTGTAGATATACACTATTTACATACCTTCAATACCTCAGTGTGTGGGATTAATGACAGTGGCGGATCTAAAAGCTAAAAACTGGGGGGAAGGCAGCCAGAACTCATACTACAATACGTATACCATGAATTCACTATAAATTTTCAAAAACAAAAATAATAGCTTAAATTATTCTTGTCACCCAAAAACTGAGGATCTCCGGCCCCGGGGTAGATCCGCCACTGGTTGACGACGTAACCGTCTGGTTTATCAGGCCATGTGCATTATCGTGGTAGGGAGAAAACTCGTTTCTATCTCCGATCAGCTTATCTGGAATGAACCATAGAGGGGAACCAAAGGTGACTAGGACACCTTGGAACACTACTGTTCCCGCTAAAATACCACTAGACCACATACTGAAACTGTTGTTGTTACGAACATATTAGGAACAAGAACGTAAAAATCAGTTGGGGAACTTCAAAACAGAGATAGAGAACGTACTCATTTCAACCTACTTCAAAGTGCTTCAAGTTGCTATGAAATTCCCTGAGAGCATAGCTGGTTGCGAAAAGGATTTTTGTTTTGTTTGTTTGTTTATTTGTTCTGTGACATCAAAACGTGAGAAAGAACTGCAATGATAAAAGATAGTTGTTCGAATTTTGGTCTGCGTAACACAGAGAGTCACGTAGCTAAGTAAAATGAGGTATTCTCTGAAAAAAAAAAAAAAAATCGAAAGTTGAAGCTGATCTAGATACAACATGTAAGATAAGGTTATGTAATGTTTATACAGGATATGTACTTTCTTATTTAAGTGAGTGCATTTTGCACTCTAACCCTGTTAAATGAGATTATATGAAAATAGGTAGCCAATTGCAATATATATAAAAAAGAAAAAAAGTATATTAATATGTAAAATTCTTTAATTACAACATGCTATTAAATGTGGACCATATTGTGTTATTAAGAAATGAAACGGTAAACTGAGTAATGAGATAGTTAAGTGTACGAATATGTAACAAAAATGAGTTAGTTGTTTCAGAATTGTAACAGTAAACTGTGTCTAAAACTGTAACACTTTTTTTTTTTTTTTTTTTTTTTTTTTTTTTTTTTGTAATTGAGGTAGAACAGATTCTGTTTTCTTTTCAGTCTTTTAGTACCAACAGAATGGGAAATATAAGAATCGTAAGTTTTTAAGAAGGGAATAAAGATAAAAAAATGACAGAATTACTTTTTATTGTTTACAGTATCTCCTACGTCATTTCCTAGCTACGTTCTACACGTGAATGGTATAATGCAGTGGTTCTCAACCTTTTTTCACTGACAACACACTACGGATCGTTCAGGACATCGCGAGACATTTGTTTCATATTTTTATTAGTAATAATAATAATACAAATTATAATAGTATAACCTTATAAGTTTTTATAATGTAAAGTCATTATAATGGTCATTATTGCTGCCACTGGAGGCGTTGATTGGTACAGTCTGTCTCAAAGTTAATTTTAACTAATTATTATTAAATTCTTCACGATCTTTAAATTCTAAAATTTCGCGACACATCCTAGGGGACTGTGTGACACACCTAGTGTCGCGACACAATGGTTGAGAACCGCTGGTGTACTGTGTAGTTCTCAAGTTTGAATACAAACTTGATAGTTATTGAATGAAGACTCTATTACTCATACAGTTTTTTTCTTCAATTTCGTAACAATTTGGTTTTTGGACTTATTCCCTTATTCGCTTAACACCTGACGATTCATATAATTTAAAACACAATTTCTAAAATAGTACTTTTTCATTGATGTAAAATAGTATGTTACATGACAATTACAAGAATCTTTAATTAAAAAAGAAAATGAATTTTTCTACATTACGTTCTGAGCCTCTTTATTTACTGTTGCATTGTGCTTGGCAAGTTACTAACAGCCTGTATTTCTCTATTTAATTTTTATTCAATTTCTGTTCTCTCTCTCTCCTTTAGTACAGGGTGTCCGAGAAGTCCTTCCCTGATTACAGAAATTGATAACTCAGGCTAGAAATAAGATAGAAATATGAAACTGGTGTTGAATTGTTTACAAACTATAAAAGTTTTGGTCACATCAGTACACTTCCACATGAGCACCCTTGGTAGCACGTAGCACATCTAGGCGATATTCAATTTCCATCCACACATTAGCCAATATCACTGGAGGGATCGATGCAACGACTGTGGTTATTCGTTGCTGCAGGGTTTCAAGATCTGGTACACGTGTTCGGTAGACCTCATCCTTGACATAACCCCATAAAAAGAAGTCTAATGGGGTTATGTCAGGAGAGCGTGGAGGCCAAGCTGTTGGTCCATCACGACCAATCCATCGCCCAGGAAATGTCCTATCGAGATAGGCACGGACGTCCAAACCCCAATGAGGTGGTGCACCGTCTTGCTGAAAAACGACATCGGGGCGATACTGAAGCAGCTGAGGAACAGCATACAGCTGCAACATATCCAGGTACACTGCAGATGTGATGGTATCCTCAGCGAAGAAGAATGGCCCGATAATTCGATCGTGCAATAACGCGCACCAAACATTCACCCTTGGACTGCCTATGGTGAACTCCCTGACCTCCCTGGGGGGTTCTGAACCCCAAATGCGTACATTATGGCGATTCACTATTCCACTGACAAAGAATGTCGCTTCGTCGGAAAAGGCAATTCGTCTGAGATAACCATTATCGTCCTCAATACTTCGACCGCATAGTCATATCGACGTGTACCGTCGTCGGGCAACAAGGCCTGAACGAGTTGCACTTTGTATTCACGAAACAATAAACGTTTGTGTAAAATGTCATGGATAGAGCTTTTTGGCATCTGTAATTCACGTGAGGCCCTAAGCACCGATTTCTTAGGACTTCTCAGAAAAGACTGCCGCACAGCCTCCACCGTGTCTGCTGAGGTTCTTGGTCGACCAGACCTCGGAAGGTCAGCAACCGACCCTGTGTTCTTGAACTTCTCATACCAGGCTTTAATGCTCTTGACATCAGGTGGAGTCCTCCCAAATGTTGTCTGGAACTGTCTCTGCACCGTGGTTGGTGATCGTGTCTCATGGTACCACAGGACACACTGTGCCTTCTCCTGGTAGGTTGACATGGCTTCTTGGGCTTCTTACTTACGTACTACAAACCTAAAACAAACAAAATTGACACTTGGTAAAACAGAATAAACCTAACACAGACAAAAACTTTTATAGTTTGTAAACAATTCAACACCAGTTTCATATTTCTATCTTATTTCTACCCTGAGTTATCAATTTCTGTAATCAGGGAAGGACTTCGCGGACACCAAGTTTTATGATCTATGACATCAGCGGCGTATAGTGAAATTTTATTCGGGAGGGATTTGGGGAAAAGTTATATTCAATTTAGGCTGTGAGAGATTGAATAATATAATTTAGGTTGGGTACTACTTGACTGTAAATTTTCAATAAAATATTCAACTTTACGTCCATCATTCGTAAATAATGTTTTCCGGACAAAATTATGTACAGTGTATGACAAAATTAAACACCATATTTTGTACATATTTTGTAAAAACTTAAAACATTCTGCTAACTTTTGTCGCATAACAAATTAAATCTTATTCTTAATTATAAAAAAAGTTAACATTTAAAAATTACTAGAAGGAATACTTCTTTACATTTTCCAAACAATACTTTTATAATGAGCAAAAATGGTGTAACTTACGCAATATCGTCCTTGCCTTAATGTACAAAGGAATAAATTACATGCTGTGTACTTTTGGGAAACTGTGAAACTACTTCTTCAGGGTTTACAGGAATTTACTGATGAACACACGGAAAACCTGGGGTCGATATTGAGCCATTATATTTTGTGGTTTATACTGTTCAATTCTGAAGTTCACAATCTAGAAATGGTATGAAGATAGATCTTCTATCATATTCTTCTGGATCACATCCATAAATATATTTTCTTTGTGACAGTAGCTAGAAGAAATTCTTGATTTCTCAATATTAATTCCAGTTGTAGGGTAATGCCTATGACTTCATCATTGAACTCATTGTCAGCATTAGAAAGCCAATAATTTATTAAAATATCATTAAGATTTTGACGTGTCTTCATAAAACCCAGATTCGGATGACATTTTCCAATTTCAACTGCATCATGCTTAGTTCACAATACCTTCTTTCACATAAATACTGTCTATGGTTCCATAAAATCATTTAAACATGTACGATATTAAGCTAGATGTAATTTTTGAATTCAATACAAAATAATATAAAAGAGTACAAGAAATATTATTTGGAGTACGTCTTCTCCTTTCAGAGAACAGCGTTGCTCGTTAGTCGACCGTCATGCGAGAATTTTTAATAGCTTTGTTACTTTGCGTCATTAAATAAATAAATAAATAAATAAATAAATAAAAAACACCGACCCCTCAATATCAATAAATACCGGTGTAGAAGTTTTCAGACAATGTTTAATCAGTATTTAAGTAAGAGTGGAAAAATAATATATAACTTTCAGTTTTAGTTCTTAAAATAATAGCAATAATTAATTGTAAGCTAATAATTCACAGGTGTAATAATATACAGGGTGTTTCAAAACAACACTGACAACGTTTGGGAGGTGATTCCTGACACCAAGATAAGACAAAAAGTATAGACCAACCTGGGTGCAGAAATCCATCATTCCAGCGTTGTCGGTGTTGTTTTGAAACACCCTGTATATTGATTATGAATAGAGGATACCGGGAATCCTGACATTCCCTAACGCTACGTGACTGACTAAATGCTCTGTTTCATAATTGGAACAGATAAGAAAAAAAAAAAACACCTTGTAACAAACTTTGAACATCTGTAATACAGTCAGAAAGATCTTTAAAGAAGAACTCTTCCAATAATCTGTATTTGCTAGAATGGGTTGCCACCTTTCCGAAGCAAAATGTATGGACATTTGAACTTCTAATGGGTAGAGAAATTAAATGTACCAACGGTTCTTTTCCCGTAACAATGTAATATACATAATTCCAGTGAAGAATTTACCATATTTATCTAATTCGTAAAAGGGAAGTGAGACAATTTAAATCATATATCCCAGGCCATACATCATATAATATACGGTACAATAAAAGAATATAACTAATTTAAATAGTGTGCAGCTTATATATAGGTCTATATGTTTCATACTTGTCTGCCTGCTTCTGTTGTGAAATATCTTATTTTGAACGCTCTGTTTAATAATGTGGAAACGAAATTCCAAGTAATAATAATAATAATAATAGACATTAATTTCATCAATAAACGTGAAAGTCGGAACATTTTTAAAGTCTTAACAGAATCACGTCGAAACACGGGACATTTGCTCCAAAATCGGGACAAGTAGTAACCCTATGCTAGCGACGGACTGAGATTATTGAGATAAAAATTGGTTTAAATCGAGATACATTATAATAATATTTTCAAAGTAGCTATTAAATATCTAGCAAAATCCATTAGCAAAGCTGAGAAAATCGTGAGACTAATTATTTCGTATAACAAATAATGAAGAATCTTTTTAATTCTTCATTAGAGGATTGAGTACGAACAATTCTGAATGACTTGGAAGTAGCAGATAGTGAAAGTGAAAGTTACACGCTACCTACCAAGTGAAAGTTTCGTGTCTTACCGCAAGCTGTAAACGTGTGTGGTTTGTTGTGGTTATGTGCCAAGCGGCGGGGGAGTAAAGAAGAGTGAATACATGACAATACAAAACTTTCACGTGAAAAAATGAAGGAAAAACAATTAAGAAACGAAAACTATTAAGAAATCTTTAGCTACTTCACTGACTATGAGAAGTCATGTTGTGAAGAGATGCAGAAAATATCATTACAATTTTCACTTACATTTTTTTTTTTTTTTAAGACCAATCATCCATGAACAACTCATTGCAGGATCTGTCAACACAATAGCACAAACTGATTATTTAAATGAATTTATCCTAACAATACAGTTCAGTCGTTCTTTCAGAAAGAATGATCCGGGGGGCACCCTTAGTATTCCGGGGGGAACCTTCTATTTATTACTATATCACAGATGTATTATTTGGCCTTCTCCGGGTGGCACTCTTAGGGCTCCGGGGGGCAATGCCCCCCAAAAACATGTCTGGAAGAAACACTGATACAGTTCATACGGCGAATATATAAAATAATGGTCGACATAATTCGAGATTAGAACCCACATAGCACAAGTACGTCTACGGGATGTCCGAGACTGAGCCCGCAACAGACGACGGGACATCCCGGGATTATCCGAATGTGCTCCCGGGACATCCACAGGATTTCCGCGGGAGATCCAGATGTCCGCTAATATCCCGGATTACGGGATATTCAACGGGACCACGAAGGGATGTCTATTGGTTTTCCCTCGGACCTCCTGTCCCATCTGGGACGTCCCGTGGACATCCTACATGGAAATCCTTCAGGACGTCCCATGCAGGACGCCCATGGGATGTCTTCTCATTGTCCCGATAATCCGAATGGGATGATTGGGATTAAAATGGAACACCCCAGGGACGTAGTGTGCTATGTGGGCAGTTGCAAAAATCAAGTAATAAAACACATTTTTGGCCCAATATCATTTAAAATATGTGTGTTTGGCATCCAGCAATTCGCCCAATAGTTTTACAACAACCACAATTTTACTCCTTTCGTAGGGAGTTACGTTGGCAGTTGAATTGTTTAGCAATTGTTCGTCAAATGGCCAATTACAGCGTAGGACCAATGTTGGCAATTGTATTGATTAGTAAATGTTCGTTAAATAGCCAATTACAACATAGAACCACCGTTGGCAATTGAATTGTTTAGCAAATGTTCGGCATACCGCCAAATACAATGTATTAAAAAATCTTTTATAAATCAACGGGCTAAAACAGCAAAGAAGGCGTCAGTTATTTCTAAATAATAGTTATTAAGGGATCGAGAAAAAAACGCCCTCAGGATTTTTTCCAAGGGGGAAGCAAGAAACCGATACACAAGCGACCTTGATCCACATAATTCTTCATGTAAAACAATCATAATTCATATTACTTAACTTCATTAACTACAGTAAATATGTTAAATGAGGAGCTGCATAATTTATACCATTAACCATACATCGTTAGGGTCAGCAAATCTAAGAGGTTCAGGTGGGCAGGTCATGTAGCCAGAATGGAAGAAAGTAGAAATGCTTTCAAAGTTTTGACTGGAAGTCTAATCGGAAACGACCATTAGGTAGACCCAGGCGCAGATGGGAGGACAATATTAAGATGAATCTCGCAGAAATAGGAATAGAAAGTAGAAACTGCATCCAGTTGGCTAAGTCAATGGAGAGCTTTTGTGAACGCGATATTCAACTTCCGAGTTCCATAGACCATAGAGTTAGTTAGTTAGTTGGTTGGTGAATAAGTAGATCTAATATGTTTTGACATGTATTTCAAAGAATTGAACGCTTTTCGAAAATCCAAAGAGGAGCTATTGCTCTTTCTTGAGCCCCGCTATGGACGCCCATGACCGTGAACTACAAATATTGTTAGAAACACTGAATAAAAATACATCGAAATGTTGTTGTAAACACAAAGAGAATTCTTACAACTGAATATGATCTGCAGGTCTTTTAGCACGAGCAATTAACGTATTTCAAATAAAAGTCCCACTCTTGTAATTTGTATTTAGCTGATAGAGAAGTAGTTCAGGTGTAGGCGTTACCAGAATATTTGATTTAGAGTAACTAAAAGCAAGCAAAGAAGCAGGCAAGTACTTAAAGAAGAAAGTGTATTTGACACCAAACCAAAACCGGTATATAAAGACAGCATTTTGCCTCAAGACACGAGAAGCTACAGCTGTACAATGTAAATTGCATCTGTTTCAGTGCGGTGTCTAAAGATCGTACATTTTTTATAACAATCACTTTCACTTACCAAGAAACTGAATTACATTGATACGCATAACGTACATGACTTACAAAGTGATTCGTTTTTACTTGATCCATCGCCGCATGGTCTAGTGGCTAACGCACAAGCGGAGTTACTCGCTGCTGAAGAAGAGTCTTACGAGATGCATTGAAGTTCCAAGATCTCATACTTTTTGCAGTTACTGTGAGCAGATGGAGGCCGGAAGGATGCATTTCATCTTAGAAAACGTGGACACTCTTTGTGAATTGCTGATACGGAAGGCAGCACCGTGCAGTGCTCGTATTCCTACAGTCACCGTTGGAATGAGCAGCGTTTTCGATATCGCAAATGCCGACGTTCAAGAACAGCTTGTGATCATCCGTTTTCTCCATCTGCGTGATGTAGCACAGTAGTAGTCCCCCCGTTATGGCCGATTTGACCTTGATGACGTCATAGGTCAAAGGTCAATGACCTTGGCCCGGGGTCAATGACCGAGGGGTACCTAGGACCACCCCCTCTAAATTTTGGCAGGGGTACCTTGGCCCACCCCTTAAATTTTGGCAGGGGTACATAGGACCACCCCCCTTAAATTTTGGAAATTGCCAAATTTAAAACTTGGGTATGGTAGCCTAGGACCATAGTATGTACCTCTATTAGTATTGGGGGTCTATGTCGTTCCCTTTCATGGGTAAAAAATTGCCAAAAAGTCAAATTTCGGGGTTTTTTGACCTAATTTATCCCCTTGGATGAGGTGTTATTACCTTATATAGTTATATGGGCGTATACAGGGGTTCATTACCTTTCATAAGACATGGGTACATTAATGCACCCCTTGAAAAATTTGGGAGGGGTACCTTGGCCCACCCCTTAAATTTTGGAAATTGCCCAATTTAAACATTGGGTATTTTAGTACTGGACCCTAATATGTATTATGATAAATTTGGATGGTCCACCTCGTTCCCTTCTAGGGGTACAAAATTGCCAAAATATAAACGTAAGCAATACGTAGTACCACGTGTTTGGTTTTTGGTCGATTTTATCTCCTTGGATGAGGTCCTATTACCTTATATGGTTATATGGTCATGTATAGGGGTCCATTACCTTTCATAAGATATGGGTATATTTGTGCACTCCTTTAAAAATTTGGGAGGGGTACTTTGGCCCACCCCTTAAATTTTGGAAATTGCTCATTTTATATATTTGGTATTATAGTACTGGACCCTAACATGTATTATAATAAATTTGGGTGGTCCACTTCGTTCCCTTTTAGGGGTACAAAATTGCCAAAATATAAACGTAAGCAATACGTTGTACCACGTGTTTGGTTTCGACCCAAGTTATCCCCTTGGATGAGGTCCTATTACCTTATATGGTTATATGGTCATGTATAGGGGTCCATTCCCTTTCATAACATATGGGTATATTGGTGCACCCCTTTAAAAATTTGGGAGGGGTACATTGGCTCACCCCTTAAATTTTAGAAATTGACCATTTTACATATTTGGTATAATAGTATAGGACCCTAATATATATATATATTACTATAAATTTGGGTGGTCCACCTCGTTCCCTTTCATGGGTACGAAATTGCCAAATTGTTAGTACAACCACGTGTTTCGTTTTTGACCTAATTTATTCCCTTGGATGAGGTCCTATTACCTTATATGGTTATATGGTCATGTATAGGGGTCTATTACCTATCATAAGACATAGGTACATTTGTGCACCCCGGGAGGGGTACTTTGGCCCACCCCTTTAATTTTGGAAATTGCCCATTTAATATATTTGGTATTATAGTATAGGACCCTAATAGAGATTACTATAAATTTGGTTGGTCCACCTCGTTCCCTTCTAGGGGTACAAAATTGCCAAAATATAAAAGTAAGCAATACGTTATACCACGTGTTTGGTTTTTGGTCGATTTTATCCCCTTTGATGAGGTGTTATTATCCTATATAGTTATATGGGCGTATACAGGGGTCCATTACCTTTCATAAGACATGGGTATATTAATGCACCCCTTGAAAAATTTGGGAGGGGTACCTTGGCCCACCCCTTAAATTTTGGAAATTGCCCAATTTAAACATTTGGTATTATAGTACTGGACCCTAACATGTATTATGATAAATTTGGGTGGTCCACCTCGTTCCCTTCTAGGGGTACAAAATTGTCAAAATATAAACGTAAGCAATACGTAGTACCACGTGTTTGGTTTTTTTTGTCGATTTTATTTCCTTTGATGAGGTGTTATTATCCTATATAGTTATATGGTCATGTATAGGGGTCCATTACATTTCATAAGATATGGGTATGTTTGTGCACCCCCGGGAGGGGTACTTTGGCCCACCCCTTAAATTTTGGAAATTGCCCAATTTAAACATTTGGTATTATAGTACTGGACCCTAACATGTATTATGATAAATTTGGGTGGTCCACCTCGTTCCCTTCTAGGGGTACAAAATTGCCAAAATATAAACGTAAGCATTACGTTGTACCACGTGTTTGGTTTTTGACCTAATTTATTCCTTTGGATGAGGTCCTATTACCTTATATGGTAATGTATAGGTGTTCATTCCCTATCATAAGACATAGGTACATTGATGCACCCCGGGAGGGGATTCGGTATCATAGTACAGGCCTCAACATGTATTATGATAAATTTGGGTGGTCCACATCGTTCTCTTTTAGGGGTACAAAATTGCTAAAATATAAACATAAGCAATATGTTGTACCATGTGTTTGGTTTTTGGCCCAATTTCTCCCCCTTTGATGAGGTTCTATTACCTTATATGGTTACTAGCAGCGTTCACCCCGCTTCGCTGCGGTCACCCCGGAACGCAATAAACTTTGTTACTTAGATAATTTTTACTTTTTCGCTTTCAAGTGATATGATAAAAACCATAGAAGATTGCACTAATGTTAACATTATATCGCCTGTCATTTATGTTAACCCGCCCCGCTTCGCTGCGGTCACCCCAACCCGCCCCGCTTCGCTGCGGTCATCCCGGAACGCAATAAACTTTGTTACTTAGATAATTTTTACTTTTTCGCTTTCAAGTGATATGATAAAAACCATAGAAGATTGCACTAATGTTAACATTATAGCGCCTGTCAGTTATGTTAACCCGCCGAGTCACAGGGTCATGCGGGTTGCATATAAATACGTTTATTTTTATACCTATGATGAACTAATAACAAAGGATTTGTACGTATGGACACCTGAATGGTCAATTATCTCAAGACACTGGTAATTGAAAATTAAAGTGATATGATAAAAAACATCTAGGGTCCACATCCTAACAACCCCCCAAAAATGAAAGAAATCGGTTCAGCCGTATTAGCGTGATGAGCGGACAAAGGATTTTTTGTACGTATTGACACCTGATTGGTCAATTATCTCAAGACACTGGTAATTGAAAATTAAAGTGATATGATAAAAACCATCTAGGGTCCAAATCCTAACAACCCCCCAAAAATGAAAGAAATCGGTTCAGCCGTATTAGCGTGATGAGCGGACAAAGGATTTTGTGCGTTCTCTTTTATATATATAGATATGGTCATGTATATAGGTTCATTTCCTATCATAAGATATGGGTACGTTGATGCATCCTTTAAAAATTTGGGAGGGGTATCTTGACACATCCACTCGGTTTTAGAAATTGTTTAATATAAGCATTTGGTATCATAGTACAGGTCTTCAATATGTACCACTATAAATTTGGATGGTCCACATCGTTCCCTTTTCATAGGTAAAGAACTACCAAAAATCAAATTTCGGAGGTTATTGACCCCTATTTAGCACGTTATATGGTTTATTACCTTTATATGTTTATGTTCCCTTTTAAATTTGGGAATTATCGAATAACAAAATTCGGTAAACGTTTTCTAGGACCCGTTGGTATTCCTCTTATGGCCAAATATTCAAAATTTAAAGGTTATTGACCGGCTTTATTATTGAATAAGTACAGGATTTATTACTTTTTTCATAAGACACAGGTGTATTTGTGTACCAATCTTAAATTTTGGGAGGGGGTACATTTCTTATTGTCATATCAATAATTGGTAAATGTTCTTTGGGTAAATCATTGTGATCACGTGATCAGTTATTGACCTATGATGGGATTAGGAGTCCAGGACATTGGTACATTGAAACTTTGTAGGATAATTTGAGAATGCGTCATTGGTATTGATTATTACAGCCAAATATAAACGTAAGCAAGACGTTGTACCACGTGATTGACCTTGATGAGGTAGTGTACAGGGATACATAGCTAACCTTATTGAAACTTATGACTCATAGTCTTAAGGGAATACATGCTACAACACTGGCAAAGTTATTGTTGATGCAATTTGATTGGCTGATCACTATCTTTCGTGCAATCTGATTGGTTGATCACTATCTTTCGTGCAATCTGATTGGTTGATGAGTTTTAAATCTTTGCTGTATTCAGTTTTTAAGTTTTGTTTTACATTTAAAAATCTTGTTTTTGTTCAACATTTTGCACTCAATGATAAATATGATCAAAACCGTTTATTTGTTAATCGAATAGTTAAAAACCGGATAAAGTTTGACGGTTAACCGTGAAACGTAAAAATTTTTTAGTTTGAAATTTTTTTTGCTTGAAACATTTTGTTTGAAAATTCTTGCTTTCAAATTTTTTTTGTTTGAATTTTTTGTTTGAGAATTTTGTTTGAAATTTTTTTTGACAACTTTTGTTTCAAAATTTTTTGTTTAAAATTTTTTTGTTTGAAATTTTTTTTCGTTTCAAAATTTTGTTTAAAATTTTTGTTTGAAATTTTTTCGTTTCCAAATTTTTTGTTTGAAAAAATTTTTGTTTGAAATTTTTTTGTTTCAAAATTTTGTTTCAAAATTTTGTTTGAATTTTTTCGTTTGAAATTTTTTGTTTAAAAATTTTTCGTTTGAAATTTTTTCGTTTCAAAATTTTGTTTAAAATTTTTTTCGTTTCAAAATTTTGTTTGGAAAATTTTGTTTGAATTTTTTTCGTTTGAATTTTTTTTCGTTTCAAAATTTTGTTTCAAAGATTTTTGTTTGAAATTTTTGTTTCAAAGTTTGAGTTGACATTTTTAAAAGTTTGTGCACCTATTAGTAAAGAACCGGAACTGTTTAGAACAAAAACATTTGACAACATTGTGGTGCAATAGTACACGTCAGAACCTGGGGTTGTACTTGAAATGAAAAAACACAATTCATTGAAATGGATCATTTTATTACACTCCACATACATCCATACCAGATAGTGGTTCTGGATATTGTCGATACAATGTATTTTGAACTTCTTGCACTAGTTTGTCTTTAGCATATAATTTTAATTCCAGTTGAAGTCTTTTAAGGTCTAATGCAATATCAATTGGTGGAAACTCAATGTCCATTTGATCACAAATAAACTGTTTATCAATACAGGTATGCACTAGTCGGAACTGTTTAGAACAAAAACATCTGGCAACATTGTGGTGCACGTCAGAACATGATCATGCAACGTCATCAGTTTTGCATCATCGTTCGAGTTAGTATTCATGATAACGTCATCATGGCTACTTGTCTGCAGTTTCTAAACACACGTGATGTGATGAAATCATTTACCAAGATTACTGATTTACAACAGAATGTACCTTATAGAATCTTAGCTAGCCAAATGATCCCTACAAAGTTTGGATTAAGAATCGTAGTGAAGCTTGAAAATGATAAGAATATAATTTTACCAGCAAGATATTTACCCATGGAGGCATCAAAACAAGAAGAACTGCTGCGTTTCTTAAATACTGGATCTGTATCTTTATGCTATAAAGGATTCTTGGGTCGAAGTCATCAACTTGAATTTAGTACACAGCCAGATTCGTCAGCCATTGTGATGAAATCATGAATCAGCACATTTCTTTCCAATGACGTCAGCTGTAGTTGTATGAATGTGGTTGGTCGGCATGACGTCAGCAACTGTGATGAAATCATGAATCAGCACATTCCTTACCAATGACGTCAGCAATAACTATAAACCAGTAAATACACTGTCATCCCACGAAATCATTTGAGCAAGTGCTTTTCAGGAGGAAAGATGTGTACTTCTAACGATAAAGAGTTCATCTTCGCAAGCTATTATCCAATAAATATATTTCAAACAAAACATGTGATGATTGGTATCAGTGCTAGAACATTTGAACCTGTGATTCGATTGGGTAAAGCAGAACAATTTGGTGTACAACTGACCTGTGAAGAATGGCACGAATCGACCAAATGAACGATTATTTTCATGATGAGCTAAATGTGACCATAGTCAAATCATTAGGCTCAAATCATGAAGTGGTGCTGCGTACAGTCCTCGAAGAGAAGATGGTGCTGTTACGTAAAAAGAGTACATTCCATGTCCCTCGTAACATGGTGTATCTAACACAAACTGAATGGAACAAATTCATCAGCGTATTTCAGTGTGTGAAACATGCAGTGGAAATGTGCAACAAAACTAGTATATTCCTGAAAAAGTACTATTTTGAAAAATGTGTTATGCATATTGTACAACATGTATCTAGATATTGTGATGGTTGTCAACAGCGTTCGTGGGTGCATAACTGTATTGATAAACAGTTTATTTGTGATCAAATGGACATTGAGTTTCCACCAATTGATATTGCATTAGACCTTAAAAGACTTCAACTGGAATTAAAATTATATGCTAAAGACAAACTAGTGCAAGAAGTTCAAAATACATTGTATCGACAATATCCAGAACCACTATCTGGTATGGATGTATGTGGAGTGTAATAAAATGATCCATTTCAATGAATTGTGTTTTTTCATTTCAAGTACAACCCCAGGTTCTGACGTGTACTATTGCACCACAATGTTGTCAAAGGTTTTTGTTCTAAACAGTTCCGGTTCTTTACTAATAGGTGCACAAACTTTTAAAAATGTCAACTCAAACTTTGAAACAAAAATTTCAAACAAAAATCTTTGAAACAAAATTTTGAAACGAAAAAAAATTCAAACGAAAAAAATTCAAACAAAATTTTCCAAACAAAATTTTGAAACGAAAAAAATTTTAAACAAAATTTTGAAACGAAAAAATTTCAAACGAAAAATTTTTAAACAAAAAATTTCAAACGAAAAAATTCAAACAAAATTTTGAAACAAAATTTTGAAACAAAAAAATTTCAAACAAAAATTTTTTCAAACAAAAAATTTGGAAACGAAAAAATTTCAAACAAAAATTTTAAACAAAATTTTGAAACGAAAAAAAATTTCAAACAAAAAAATTTTAAACAAAAAATTTTGAAACAAAAGTTGTCAAAAAAAATTTCAAACAAAATTCTCAAACAAAAAATTCAAACAAAAAAAATTTGAAAGCAAGAATTTTCAAACAAAATGTTTCAAGCAAAAAAAATTTCAAACTAAAAAATTTTTACGTTTCACGGTTAACCGTCAAACTTTATCCGGTTTTTAACTATTCGATTAACAAATAAACGGTTTTGATCATATTTATCATTGAGTGCAAAATGTTGAACAAAAACAAGATTTTTAAATGTAAAACAAAACTTAAAAACTGAATACAGCAAAGATTTAAAACTCATCAACCAATCAGATTGCACGAAAGATAGTGATCAACCAATCAGATTGCACGAAAGATAGTGATCAGCCAATCAAATTGCATCAACAATAACTTTGCCAGTGTTGTAGCATGTATTCCCTTAAGACTATGAGTCATAAGTTTCAATAAGGTTAGCTATGTATCCCTGTACACTACCTCATCAAGGTCAATCACGTGGTACAACGTCTTGCTTACGTTTATATTTGGCTGTAATAATCAATACCAATGACGCATTCTCAAATTATCCTACAAAGTTTCAATGTACCAATGTCCTGGACTCCTAATCCCATCATAGGTCAATAACTGATCACGTGATCACAATGATTTACCCAAAGAACATTTACCAATTATTGATATGACAATAAGAAATGTACCCCCTCCCAAAATTTAAGATTGGTACACAAATACACCTGTGTCTTATGAAAAAAGTAATAAATCCTGTACTTATTCAATAATAAAGCCGGTCAATAACCTTTAAATTTTGAATATTTGGCCATAAGAGGAATACCAACGGGTCCTAGAAAACGTTTACCGAATTTTGTTATTCGATAATTCCCAAATTTAAAAGGGAACATAAACATATAAAGGTAATAAACCATATAACGTGCTAAATAGGGGTCAATAACCTCCGAAATTTGATTTTTGGTAGTTCTTTACCTATGAAAAGGGAACGATGTGGACCATCCAAATTTATAGTGGTACATATTGAAGACCTGTACTATGATACCAAATGCTTATATTAAACAATTTCTAAAACCGAGTGGATGTGTCAAGATACCCCTCCCAAATTTTTAAAGGATGCATCAACGTACCCATATCTTATGATAGGAAATGAACCTATATACATGACCATATAACCATATAAGGTAATAGAACCTCATCAAAGGGGGAGAAATTGGGCCAAAAACCAAACACATGGTACAACATATTGCTTATGTTTATATTTTAGCAATTTTGTACCCCTAAAAGAGAACGATGTGGACCACCCAAATTTATCATAATACATGTTGAGGCCTGTACTATGATACCGAATCCCCTCCCGGGGTGCATCAATGTACCTATGTCTTATGATAGGGAATGAACACCTATACATTACCATATAAGGTAATAGGACCTCATCCAAAGGAATAAATTAGGTCAAAAACCAAACACGTGGTACAACGTAATGCTTACGTTTATATTTTGGCAATTTTGTACCCCTAGAAGGGAACGAGGTGGACCACCCAAATTTATCATAATACATGTTAGGGTCCAGTACTATAATACCAAATGTTTAAATTGGGCAATTTCCAAAATTTAAGGGGTGGGCCAAAGTACCCCTCCCGGGGGTGCACAAACATACCCATATCTTATGAAATGTAATGGACCCCTATACATGACCATATAACTATATAGGATAATAACACCTCATCAAAGGAAATAAAATCGACAAAAAAAAAAACCAAACACGTGGTACTACGTATTGCTTACGTTTATATTTTGACAATTTTGTACCCCTAGAAGGGAACGAGGTGGACCACCCAAATTTATCATAATACATGTTAGGGTCCAGTACTATAATACCAAATGTTTAAATTGGGCAATTTCCAAAATTTAAGGGGTGGGCCAAGGTACCCCTCCCAAATTTTTCAAGGGGTGCATTAATATACCCATGTCTTATGAAAGGTAATGGACCCCTGTATACGCCCATATAACTATATAGGATAATAACACCTCATCAAAGGGGATAAAATCGACCAAAAACCAAACACGTGGTATAACGTATTGCTTACGTTTATATTTTGGCAATTTTGTACCCCTAGAAGGGAACGAGGTGGACCAACCAAATTTATAGTAATCTCTATTAGGGTCCTATACTATAATACCAAATATATTAAATGGGCAATTTCCAAAATTAAAGGGGTGGGCCAAAGTACCCCTCCCGGGGTGCACAAATGTACCTATGTCTTATGATAGGTAATAGACCCCTATACATGACCATATAACCATATAAGGTAATAGGACCTCATCCAAGGGAATAAATTAGGTCAAAAACGAAACACGTGGTTGTACTAACAATTTGGCAATTTCGTACCCATGAAAGGGAACGAGGTGGACCACCCAAATTTATAGTAATATATATATATATATTAGGGTCCTATACTATTATACCAAATATGTAAAATGGTCAATTTCTAAAATTTAAGGGGTGAGCCAATGTACCCCTCCCAAATTTTTAAAGGGGTGCACCAATATACCCATATGTTATGAAAGGGAATGGACCCCTATACATGACCATATAACCATATAAGGTAATAGGACCTCATCCAAGGGGATAACTTGGGTCGAAACCAAACACGTGGTACAACGTATTGCTTACGTTTATATTTTGGCAATTTTGTACCCCTAAAAGGGAACGAAGTGGACCACCCAAATTTATTATAATACATGTTAGGGTCCAGTACTATAATACCAAATATATAAAATGAGCAATTTCCAAAATTTAAGGGGTGGGCCAAAGTACCCCTCCCAAATTTTTAAAGGAGTGCACAAATATACCCATATCTTATGAAAGGTAATGGACCCCTATACATGACCATATAACCATATAAGGTAATAGGACCTCATCCAAGGAGATAAAATCGACCAAAAACCAAACACGTGGTACTACGTATTGCTTACGTTTATATTTTGGCAATTTTGTACCCCTAGAAGGGAACGAGGTGGACCATCCAAATTTATCATAATACATATTAGGGTCCAGTACTAAAATACCCAATGTTTAAATTGGGCAATTTCCAAAATTTAAGGGGTGGGCCAAGGTACCCCTCCCAAATTTTTCAAGGGGTGCATTAATGTACCCATGTCTTATGAAAGGTAATGAACCCCTGTATACGCCCATATAACTATATAAGGTAATAACACCTCATCCAAGGGGATAAATTAGGTCAAAAAACCCCGAAATTTGACTTTTTGGCAATTTTTTACCCATGAAAGGGAACGACATAGACCCCCAATACTAATAGAGGTACATACTATGGTCCTAGGCTACCATACCCAAGTTTTAAATTTGGCAATTTCCAAAATTTAAGGGGGGTGGTCCTATGTACCCCTGCCAAAATTTAAGGGGTGGGCCAAGGTACCCCTGCCAAAATTTAGAGGGGGTGGTCCTAGGTACCCCTCGGTCATTGACCCCTGGCCAAGGTCATTGACCTTTGACCTATGACGTCATCAAGGTCAAATCGGCCATAACGGGGGGACTACTACTAGCACCTACCGTTATTCATCGACAACTTAGTGAGACGTGTAGTGAAAAAGTAATTGATGTGAAAATTTCGACTTCGTGGGTGCAGAAGTTCAAAGAAAATCTAACGTCATGTAATGACGAGCGTATATAGCCTTGAGCATTGAAGAGTCGGATCGATAGTGAGGCTATAGTACATTGTTTTGAATGCGACAAGAACGACCGGAGGATTTTTTCCTCAGGGAAGGGGGACATCAACACATAAGCGAAGTAGCGAATATACATACGGTTGATGCGATGCACGTTGCATTAACTACAGTAAATATATTAAATACTCTAGTCGGTAAGTAAGCAAATCTAATATGGTTTGACATTTGTTTCGAAGAACTGAACCCCCTTTCAAAAGTTCAAGAGGGAATGATTCCCCCGTTGCGGGCGTCCATGGGTTTGGTGCTCCTTGTTCGAAAAGGGCACTCTATAATTTACAAAAATTGTATCATCCTTCCTATCAATTGATTTATAGACCAAGCAGTGAACTTATTGTACAGTTTATTTCCATCCAAATTAGTTTTAAGATTCATCCCGACCACTTTTAAATCGTATTAAGTGAAAACGGTGTTAGTGCAGTGTGGTACTACAAGCACAACAATCAAAGCATTGCAATAGAAATGTAATCCTTGTAAATGATAGTTTTAGAATTGCTGTTGTCTTACGTTTAACTTTAGCTGTTTGTAACCCTCATAGCTGTCCAGCTTGTAGAGATCAGGTTAACCAACGTGGCCTGCATGGCCTTTCGTGAGTGAAGAAAGCTGGTAGATACGTACGACACTCCTCCGTTAATGATATAATACTACGAACCCTTACTGCTGGTATTCCTTCAATACGGGAACTTTCTGGTTTTCGTCGTTCGGATAGAAAGCGATCCGATGACATGACATTGGTTCCATGGATGAGAGGTAAATGACTTTATTACATGACTTTACATGCGCTGATACCTGTAATGAACGCTGGAGCTGTTGCTAATCTCAGAGAAGCTGAAAAACAAATAAAATACAACCTTCTCGATTTTTTTTTCATTCCAATTGCTATTGAGACTAGTAGTGATTGGGGTGCAAGAAGTCTTGAATTCATTAGAAAGGTAGGAAGATGCATTTCTTGCGTAAACGGCGAAGTTTGTTCATCTTTTCTAATAGAGCGTATAGCTGTTTCTTCTCAACATGGCAACATCTCGTCTGTCCTTGGCACTTTACCACCTGGGAAGGAACTGAATGAGGTGTTTGATTGTTCTTTAAAAAGAATAGAAATTTAATTTAATTTCACGCATTTTGAAAACTTATTGTAACAGAGTGCAGAGTTTTTTCCATGTGGTATAATTTTAGTTTTTTGCATTGTTACGGTTTTATATTTCAAGTTTATCTCTCAACTTTGTAATAATACCTTAAAAACTTGTTGAAAATTAATCCTTGTAAATACAGTAACTAATATTAACCATAGACTAAATACAACATACAAGGCATAAAATGTATATAATGAATTGTAGGTAATTTAATATTTTAGCCCCTAGATTTAGTTCATTGGCACGTAGACTCATGTAATTCAAACCCGGGTACCGAAAATTTGGCAAACCTAAAAAAGCCTATAGTATATTTAGCGCTCTCACCCTTTGTCACATGAGGCACAATGAAATGTTCTCTACAGTAAAAAGATTAGATGCTTTCAAACAATGACGTGTTGCTAGAATATTTGTTAGATATATGCTTGACCACCTTAAAAAATAAGCGTATACCTACCCTTATAATCTACTACATATCTTATTTAAAATGAGTATACGTTGAACTATATAAAGCTTATGCTCTACATATACCCTCCATTATATCCCTGCTTTCAAATCTAATACAAAATATATTGATCATACATAAAACTTATTTTAATGAGAACTCTACGAATGAACGAAAAAACTAAACGCCCTTGGATACTTCTGACCTTCACCACACAAGACACATGCACACACATATAGTCAAAGAACTCGGACATTCCCGTGTAAGAATGGTAAATATAGTCACGTATGAGCCAAACTCACACGTGAGCAGACATGAGTTTTATCATGGAATTGGGTCAAAGCCAGCCAAAGGCAAGGCTGAGCAAAATTATAGGTTGCATTGTTATTTCAGAGCCATTTAAACTACAATTAATAGAGAGAATTGCTTTTTAATAAAGAAGTCAAATGAGCGAAAACGTGAAAGAGCTCTTACATGACGTATAGGAAGGCAAATGTCAATAGCAACCATTCCAAGAAAAGATATTTGACTGCATTGGCTTGTTGAATTCATATCATGACTACAATACGGAAGTTTCCATAATATTATGTTAATGAAACCAGACATGAAAATGTTTCTGAATGAAATGTTAACAACTTGAAATGCTTCAGAGAAAAATGTCATTTTTATTAACATCATGTGAAATAAAACTATTGGATGTTTTACTAATAGCACATGCGAGCAGTGACCAACCTTGCTTACCTGGTGCCCCCTTCATACTCAACACTTTCCATCCATCCCTTTTGCTTGTTGATCATATGTGATTTTTAGCTGATTCCTTCTGCACCTTTTGATATAAATTTGAATTCTCAAATCTATAATAATAATAATAATAATAATAATAATAATAATAATAATAATAATAATAATAATAATAATAATAATAATAATAATAATAATAATAATAGACTATTCTCACGAGTTTATGTTTCTTTCCAACAAGATTTCTCCATACCTTTTGTGGTGTTTATTTTGTGGTGTTGTGAATGTTGTGATACTTTGTAACTTGTGATACTCGTTTCTGTCAGTGTGTGAAGTAAAATGGCAACTTCCAGTTCAAAGAGAAGATGGTATAGAGGTTTTACTAAAAAAGATGGTATTTAACTATCACACAGTGCATTGTTATGTATCATGCTGTCTTTATAACAATGATGCTTTCCGCTCCTCCAATCGAAACATTTGTCAACGGGGCTGATACCGAATTGATTCCGAAACGGACTAGTTGATTCCCATTAGCTGACAGTGGATTTACCCCTAGCGTACGAGTTGATTCCCATCTGGTGAGTGCGTATTTACCCTTAGCGTACGAGTTGATTCCCATAGCGTGCGATTCCGATTTCGCATACCGTACCGATTCACGTGTGCCAACCACATCTTGGCTGCTTGTGAAGTTGTAGTTAAGCAAACTATCCTAAATAATTCCAATTTTCAACTTTTGAATAACACTTGACAGATGCAAGTTGCAATATAAATTTGAAAAATTTTATACAGTGAACAAACTACAGAAAAAGAAGAAAATTACTTTTGACTCACGATTTCCGCTACTTGGAAGATGCTGGATTAAATATGTCAACTTCATTTGCATCACTAAAATATTTTCACACCAGTAAAATATTTTCAATCACTGAACTCAGTTTTTCACTAAACACAGTCAGGAAACACAATTACTAGCAAAGATGTCGCGGACCACCTATTAAGAAGTACTAGTTCACATGCATTACACATTTTTATTATTACTCTCGTAATTTATGTGCTAAGTTGCAACTGTCAAGTATAAGTAATGGAATTACGTACATGGGAGAAACTTGTAGCAGATTTTCCGAAGATATTCATAACTGGTAATGGTAAACTCTGTTAGTCTAATAATTTGTTTTTCTATATAGTTCTGTTTATCCCGCATTTTTTGGGAGTGGTCTTCTTCTCGCTTCTCATTTTAACATAAGTTTCAATCTGAACACCCTTCAATGTTTCTATCAGGTGGAATATTTTTGGATGGGGAGAGTAAAATTGAGTGTTCAGTTTAGAGTGGAATGCTTCGCAACAGTTAGTAGTACGTTCAGAACTACTATTAAAGTTGGCCCACAGTTTGGGTGGGAAGTCGCTGTTTGCGAGAATATAGGTCTCAAGTAAATCATCAAAAAATCATCCAGTTTTTCATGTGTAGATTTGCGGGATATTAGATCTTCTACGAAGCAGTCTTCAATTTGATCTGGTGGAAGAAGAGGGAGTCCAAACAAGGTTTCGAGAAGTAGTTTTAGTTCAGAATATTTTGATTTAAAATCATTTGACAGTCCCAAAAGTTGAATTTTTCTCCACCATGACTGACCGAGATGGAATCTGCAGCCCTTTATAGTCGTTTGGGGCCAAACGTAAGCAATTGCTTGGTGGATTTCGATCTCAAAGTCAACGTACATAATGTCTCGATTGGTGATATTTTTAATTAAGCACAAAGCGGTATGTCTCAGAGGTTTTGTTTTGGGAGCAAAAAAATACCAACAGGAAATAGTTTTTCTGATTTACACCGTGAATTATAAATACTTAGTGGAACAGCTTAGGGCAGCTCTTGAAAGTCCCATGTACTTTTACACGAGAAACCAATAATATTCTTTTTTGAGTCGTTCACAAACAAGAAGTTTTCGCCCTTGTTTTTGTTGAAAACACTTTTCTCTAGGGCTTCGTGCAGTTCTTTTAAGTTATTAGGTCACTTCGGAAACTTGCGTGAGCGAGCAGCATTAATATTTTTCCTAATTCGAACTAAATCACATGTTCTGAGTGTGTCGATATCACTATTAGCTAACTCGATACGTATGAGTTTCGACGAGCGCTCACACAAATTTTCTACAAAACACATTTTCTTCTTGTACATTTATATCTTTCAACCCCACCGACGAGAACTTATGGAAACAAAATTTGTAACCCTCTATACCAAAAGTTGCTTGCCCTTTTCATTTGGCATCACTTCAAACTCCATCGCTGGCACACAATGAACTGGTTTCTCGCAAGTGAGTAGCGACACCTGCAGGAACTGTGTGAAAGCAGCCCGGGAATCAACACGGACAGTGAGGGTTCGTAGTGTTGGGAATCAACTCGACTTGTATCGTTAGACAAACTTGTCGAATACGGGAATCAATTCGTACACTACCAAAATCCCAAGGGACGCAAAACGGCAGCAGCGGTCAACGGTACATCCAGCCCTCAAAGACAAATCTAAACAAGCGTGTGTGTGTGTGTGTGTGTGTGTGTGTGTGTGTGTGTGTGTGTGAAAGAGAGAGAGAGAGAGAGAGAGAAGAAACTCGCTTAAACGTATGAAGTTGGACTCCTCTGGAACCTTTCACAAGCAAAATGGAAAGGTGGAGGAAGCATCATATCGTCGCATGAGAACCAGAGAAACGTAACTCCAAAAATGCAGTTCTCGTTTTCTTCATGTTTGGACATAATTTTGAAAGCCCCACTTGGTGTAAATGGAACGTAACGCCATCTGTTCTCCTTGTCAATCATCTGTTATAATGTAGCTCAATTACCATCTTATTAAAAACACATCTTTGTAAGAAAATAAAATTTTTGGCCTCTTGTCTGTAAACCTACGAAAATGGAGTTAATTTCCTCTGGTTTTCATGCGACGATATGAACTTTCTCTTCTAATACGAAAAATACTATTGGTGAGACTCTTATCAGATCTTGCATACTTCAGGCAATCAAAATTGTGCTTGGAGAAGAAAGCCAGAAAAATACTCACAAAATATCGCTCTCAGACGATACTGTGAAACGTAGAATTAACGAAATGACCTTGGATTTAAAAAATCAGGTAGTTGTAAAGGTAAATAAATATCAATTTTTTGCCCTGCAGTGTAATGATTCCACTGACATATCTCACGTCAGTGTTGTCATTTAATAGTGTACTGTTGGTTCGTAAATGAAAAGAGGTTAATGGAAGAAATATTGTTTTCAAAAAGTTTGGAGACACCATCCAAAAGTGTTGTTACCTTATTTTTCTGCTGTGATTTTTTTTTTTTTTTTTGTTATCAAGTTTCAGCAATCAAATTCATTTTGAATTAATTTTCTTGGAGGAATACCAGATCGGCGGTATTACGCCTTTGTTCTAATGATTTTGTAAATATCAAAATTGTCTATCAATGCAATGTTTTTCAAGTAATGGATTAATTAAAATTACCTTGTATACCAAATACATAAGAAAATTTGATTGAACTTTTTTTCAATTTCTAGGCAATACTTTTATTGCGAGGTTTTGCAAATTACACCAACATATTCCAACTTGGAATGTATAAAGAAGTAATACATTTTCATGAGTGTTGCAATAGTTCTGAAGGTCTTACCATTTCTAATTATGAATCCTAAGAATTAAAAAAGCATCATGAGTAATATTTTCGATGTAATTATTGACCATTAAATTTGGATCAAGTGTAAGATCTAGATATTTAACGTATTGGCCTGGTTACTTATATTTAAGGGTATTTTTTGTTTCTAATGAACAATGCGTTACATTTTGTTTAAGATAATTGATGTCAAAATACAATCACAATAAGACAGTATATTTATCCACTCTATGGCTCAACCACTCATTTCGTAACCAAGTGTAAATATTACAGCAATGCAAATGCTCGAATGAATTTTTAAACAAAAGATACTCCAAACTGTTCTGAACTAACAGTTAGATGAAGTTAAAGGACTGATACCAAAAAGTCAACCTGTTTTAAAATTCACATTCACAGATTACTGCTTTCCACTTTCTTTTCCTTCTTTTCCCCCTTAGATTTTACAATTAAAAAAAAGAAAAAATCTGTTCTATTGAAATTAGTGTTTAAATTGTTGGCATTTCAGTAAAACAGAGACGTTAGAAAAAATGTCACTTTTGGATTTATTCGGTCTTTGCTATTAACTCTTCTATCATTTTGTTTTCGCTTCTAATAAACTTCATGTTTGTTTTGCAGAATCTGTCATGCGCTCGAAGCTGATTATGACAATTAAAAATGCCTGCCTGCCCAAACTGATCTGTGAACTTCACGCCACAACCAATAAGGACACGCTATCGGAATCTGAAAGATCACTTCTCACGTTGATACGGTCAGTATAAAATGTATCTGAATGTGTGAATGGTATTAAATGTAATAATCCTCTCCAGTGTACCGAATAGTTAATGCGTGTGGCTTTCAAAATAATTGTAAGTAGATTTTACTATGGCTAATAATATTGCATGTAAAACTTACTATGGAAGAATATTGTAATTGAATCTGAGTACAAAATAATTTTGCAAATAAATCTTAGTATGTGAGAATGTTGCAAGTAAATTTTACTTGAAAGAATACCACAAGTGAATTTTACTCTGAGAGAATATTGCACGTAAATCTTAGTATGAAAAAATATTGCAAGTAAATCTTAATTTCTGTGAAAAACATTGCAAATTTCTCACTATGAAAGAACTGGAAATACAACAAAAAAAAGAAAAGAAAAAGAAACAAAAAACATTAGAAGGACCTAGGTGCAGATAGGAAGACAATATTAAACATGAACCTTGCAGAAATAGGAATATAAAGTAGAAACTGGATCCAGTTGGCTAAGGACCTGAACTCAATGAAGAGTTTTTGTTAATGTTGCATTGAACTTCTTGGTTCCATAGGCCATAAAGTTAGTAATTAGCCTCTGATTCGATTCCTGGTAGGAATACATAATTTTGTGTGTGACCCAATTTGATCAAAAGATTGGGGTGCTGTTTGAATTAAGAATTAATCAGAAATAATCCCGTTGAAAGTTGATAGTAACCAGGGCCATATAGCTCATGGAAGCTATGGGGGCTCCACATCCCCTGAGTAAACAGAACAACGCGGTATATATAAATAATATAATAATGATTTAAGAATAAGCATTAAATATTTAGAATAAGCATTAAAACTAACAGTGTCTCTTAAGTAGAACCCACGCTATCACTGATGGTTACAAAATATGGATCTATAGCGTAGTTGGGGACTTAATATCATCGACCTTCTTACGTATTGTATGGTTCGTGATAATTAACTAAAATAAAGTTATTTTCTCAGCTTCTCCTAAACGTACAGTCTCGTTATTTTACTGCTAACACATCAGCCGCCAGTCTTTCATCGCTCTGATTGTATTTTATTTAATATCCATGATTATGCATCGAGCCTAGACGAACATTATTATAATGAACGAAATAGAGTAATGAAAGCAGTGGAAGGAAACAGGAGAACTCCGAGAAAACAAACGCGCACGATTTTGCCGACATAAAGCTCACTTGGCGCAAGTTGGGATTGAACCAGGAACCCCGCGCACCAGAGGTTAGCACTCTACCACTGAGCCACATGTTATACACATGTGAATGTGCAATTTAGTTGTATTTTGAGAAGCGCGAAGTAAAACCCTTACTTTTGTTGGCTCGAGGATTCAATCTCAAGTCATGTAAGAGGGTTTGTATTGATTGATTTTTTTTTTTAATTTTCGACTTTCCTCGCTCTTTGTCACCACTCTGTTCATTATATTGTTATCAATTATTTTTCATATATTATTATTCATTTTTCTTAAAATTCAAGTTTTGTGTTTGATCATGGAAAATACAAAGTACATCAGATGAAATCTGACTCACTGGTATGGTCATAATATAGTACAAATAAGATATGATAATTTAATTCCCAAAATGCACTTATAAAATACATAGGGTGAGGTGAAACAAGTGCGTCCACGGGGTTGGTAAGAGTGTTCTCGAATGTATTTTGTGTTCCATTTAAGTTAGTCGTGCTGTAATAGACGTATTCCTGCTGATCGTTATAAACTATTAAATAACCTCACAAATTACCCGTGAAGTGTTAATATAAACAAAATCGTATTCATTTGTTTATCAATTCAGCTGTCAAGGTGTTATCATTTATCATTCCTGCTTCATTGGGGTTGATGTTTGCAAGCCACTCGAAGGCTATCTTATTCGCTAGTAGCTACTGGTAATGTTCGCAGTTTGTTTAAATTGAAGGCATAATTACCCTGTGTTTGTGTTGAAGGTCACACTTGCTTCTTCAAGAGCAACCGCACACTGACTTCCTATTATTTTTAATTTACAAAGAATGTGCTTTATGTTCCCGCCTAGGACCATTTTGAAACACAAAATTGTGGATTAGATTATAATGTGCGAAAATACTATGTTTCTCAACCTCTTCATACGTGTGGGAGCGTCAAAATTTTATCTAAGCCCTTATAAGGTAAATCACCATCTTTGTGTACACGATGTAATAGTTGCAGATTTACTTTAAAAACTATTATAATCACTACGTGTTGCTTATAATATATAGCGGGAAACTATTATAATCACTACGTATTGTTTGTAATATATAGGGGATAGAAACTACTATAATCACTACGTATTGTTTATAATATATAATGGATAAAACAAATAATTGTCGCTAGGCGTGTATCATACTTTTCTCTACTGAAAGGGCAAATAATCTTTCTTTCACAGTAAGATTCACCTATAATATTCTTTCATGACAAAAATTTATTTGCAGCTTACTTTCATACTAACTAGGGACGTACTTGAACCTGAACCCATAAAATGGGGGTGATGTATATATTTCCTGAAAGCTTGGGTCAAGCTAAGATCAAAACCGGTTCCTTAAATTGGGAAGGTCTCATGCATTCCTCTTGGAGGCAGCACTTTATTCATTGTTATTAAAATCTTTAAGTGTGTCCATAAAGTCTGTTGCAACTCCGAAAAATCTGAAACAGTGAGACAGATATCAAAACAGAAATACATGTCTTCTATTATTTCAAAAGTTCAACGTATCAAAGTAAAATAAATTGTCCCAGGGTCCCCCGCAGGGTTACAGACGGGGTCTAACTCAATATTTTTAAATGGAAAGGGGGGTCAACTTTCATATCGTAGAAAGTTGTGTTAAATGAAAGAAGATAAATCAAGTCTCGACTCTCTACGATAAACCTGTGCAAAAATAGCGATGGGTCAAAATATCAACAAACTCTTCATTGTAAAGTCTACGGCCACTCGTATGAATCTGAAACGATGGGATAGGTGTAAAAACAAAAACACGGATACGTATGTCATTATTTAAAAAGTATAATGATTCAAAAAGTTTTTTAAAAAAGTTCCAGGGTCTCCCGCAAGGTCCCAGACGGGGTCCAACTCAAAATTTTTAAATGGAAAGGGGTATCAACTTGCACATCGTATGAAAGGTGGTGTTAAATGAAAGAAGATAAATCAGTCTACGACTCTCTACAAAAAGCCTGTGCAAAATGGCGGTGGGTCAAAATGTCAACACAAGCGTCATTGAAAAATCTATGGCCACTCCTATTAAGATGAAAAGTGAGACAGGTGTAAAAACAAAAAGAAAAAAATAGAATGTATCAAAGTAAAAAAGAAATGTCCCAGGGTCACCCGCAGGATCCCAGACGGGGTCCAACTCAAAAGTTTCAAATGCCAACGGGGGCAAATAAGCACATCATGTGAAAGTTCGTGTTAAATTATCCAGGATTGGACATTGAACAAGTCTCTACTGAGAAGTTAATATTTCTATGTACAAAGACACTGAAAAATATCGATTAGTGATAGCCATGATTGGTCAGTTTGATGTTGCCACAACTCCTATATTTTTTATTCAACAACTTTTGCCTAACGGGACTATGCTGAAACAAAACTAATGTAATGTCGCACATGCTTGATGTTCCTTTTTTTGACTTTTGTAGAACAAAATGTGAAAAAAGAGAAAAAAAGTTTTATAAAGCCCCAAAAGGTGATGGATGACTTTGAGAAAAAAGCTTACACTGAAAAAAGTGCAGAAGGATGCAACCAAAACACAGGATTGTTTATTTAATGTTTTCTTTGCAAGACAAGGTAATTTGATCATTTAAATAAAAAAAAAAAAAAACTAAACTGTAGCACCTAAAACTCCTGGCTCTATAGTCAGTACACTCTTATACTGTGAATGTGGAATGAACATTTATATCTTTGCACTTGTATAGATGGATTGTATAGTTTTTATTGCTTTTGTGTATCAGTCCAAAGAAGATAATCAATGAAGCTTCCAAGATTTTGAGTCATTTAAATCAAGCTTACTGGAAAAAATATGTTTGTGTTATAAATATTAGTGTAATGGTTAGACGAAAATCGTATTGAGAATTTGACACATTCTTGACTGGTAGGTATTTTGAGATAGTTTTAAAAAATCTTAGGAGCGAAAAAGTATGTATCCACAAATATGGAAAAGAAATGAAGATATAACTGAAATATTGATGTTAGCTATTTTGGTGTGTAATAAATAATATGTCTAATCCAAAGTAAAGGTATTATTGGCACTGCAGTAACCCAGTTGATTCTGTACATACATACACTGTTCTCCAGAAGTGAATAACGGCCACAACAATAAAACGTATTGTTGAACATTATCAGAGTAACAATTATTCTATTCACTTTATAGAGCGAGTCTCAGAATCTTCACACTTTCGTTAATCCTTTAAAGATAGTGTGGCACATAAACGCACAACCAACAAGAGAGGTGTGATATATATATATATATAAACACAACATCTGGACGGAAAGGGTGTGTGTGGCACATAAACGCAAACCGAGAAGAAGGATGTGGTATATAAATATAACTTCAGAACGGAGAGGACGTGTGTGGCACATAAACGCAAACCGAGAAGAAGGATGTGGTATATAAATATAACTTCATAGCGGAGAGGACGTGTGTGACACATAAACGCAAACCGAGAAGAAGGATGTGGTATATAAATATAACTTCTGAACGGAGAGGACGGGTGTGCCACATAAACGCAAACCGAGTAAAATGATGTGGTATATAAACACAACGTCTGGACGGAGAGGACGAGTGTGCTTTATAAATGACTTATTTGAAAAACGCAAACGAAGCTTGTAAACCACACATGTCCTCTCTGTCCAGATTTTGCGTTTGTATACTATGCCTGTTTTCAACGGAACGATCGGTTGTGTGTTTATATGCTACGCCCGTCTTTAAAGGAGTTCCTTTAGAGACAGCTATCAGTTTTTATTCAGAGACGAAAAAAAGATGCCCTAAAACCCTTCGAAGCCTATGATCGGGTATTGTGCTTTATATATATATATATATATATATATATATATATATATATATATATATATATATAAGTCACTAAAAGGAGTAACAGCGGTCCGATGTTGGCAATTGTTTGTGATTTCCGACAGTAAGTCTGCAGTGGCCCCAGAATTTGTCCGTTGCTTCCGGAATCTGTGAAATCGAGGTCCGTAAAATCGAGCGATAAGTATATATTTAATTTTTCACTCGAATTGACATCTTACTGGGGTAACAATAACAAAACTATTTCAAATATTGTGTAATGTATATATGAAATCTCTTTAGAAGGAACATTTTAGTGAAGCATGCTTTTGACTTTGTCTAAATTACTCTATTTAATGATTCGTTTTGTGTTCAAACTCTATTTCATTTACTGTTTTATTGTCTTTTATAATTTGTGTTTTTTGTATTCCCAGAGACACCAGCATAAGCACAACGGCAGAAGTGACCTCGAAATACCATTTCGCAGCGCATATGGGTCAGTTGATAGCTGGAGTGGATGGAAATGGCTGTCATAACTTTTACCCGACGTGCCCATTTGCTGGACTCCAGGTGGCAAAGATTATGAAGAAAATCAAGTTCCATTGATGATTACATAAAAGGACCTAAGCTTAACAGCTATAATCAACATCTGACTTCAAGTTTATTTCAAGAGTCAGGAGGGGGAAAAAAAGAGAGTATTTTGAGCAGTACTTGTAATTAGATGCAGATAAGTTAGTACTTCTGTATGTTAGAAGCTTAAGAGTCTTCATCCCGTCGAAATTAAAATACCGCTAATTTTACAGTAATTATGTGATATCTTCAAATGGATAAAATATAATTGAATTATGGAACAAGAGCGCCCTAGACAATATTATTTTGCGTGAGGTACCGTTATCACAAGTCACCTAGTGGCTTTCCGTTTTCAGCTGTTTAGAAACGCGAAAATAAATGCCGATTTTCAAAATGGCTCGAAATCGAAAGCAGATAAGTGAGTCGTGATAACGGTATCTTATGTAAAATAATATTGTCTAGGGCGCTCTTGTTCCACATTTCGATTATATTTTATCTATTTGAAGATATCACATAATTACTGTAAAATTAGCGGTATTTTAATTTCGCCGGGATGAAGACTTTTAAGAGCCTGACATACTAAAAAAAAAAAAAAAAATACAAAATTTACAATTTTTCTTTTGCCTGTTTTTCATAAATGAAAGGAGTTAATGAAATACAACTTACCATAATCATAGATAATGTTCTTCTACAACAGAAAATATGAACCTGAAGAATTTTCAGACTTGCTATCCATAGAAATTATAGGGTTGCCAGAATAACATTACCCCCAAAATCTAAGTTAAGGTAGGGACTAGAGAAACGAACTCAACTTCATTTGATTACGTATCATGTTATTTATGTATCCTGTGAACTACTTTTTAAATAACATTATTATTTAATTTTTATAACTGTATGTCAAAACTATTTTGTTTATTACAAACTAAATACAACTATTATTTTTAAAAAAATAGTTCACAGGATTCCGAGACAACACGATACGTAAGCAAATGCAGTTGAGTTCGTTCCTCTCGTCGCTGCCTTGACTTAGATTTTTAGGAAAATGTTATTCTGTAACACTGTAATTTCTATAGATGGCAACGCTGAAAATTCTTCATGTTCATATTTTCTATTGTAGAATAACATTACCTATGAAAGTCTTAAGTTGCATTTCATTATCTCCTTTCACTCACGGAAAACAAGCAAAAGAAAAATGGTAAATTTTATATTATTTTAAGTATGTCAGGCTTAACAATGTCGAATACTGACGCCATCTTTATTTTCTGTCTTATTGATTTACATTAGGATTTTTTTTTTGTGTTTCCTTTGAAATGAACTAAAATCTAAACTATGTGTTTTTATTGATTTCTTCTCGAAGTCTTGTTAAATGTTTTTTTGCCTTTTCAAAATAAATTTGAATTAGATATAATTAATATTACTTGAAGAAGAAACCAAGTAAAATCACAGCGCTAAAATATCCAATTCGTTTAAAGGAAATCAGAAAAATAACGCTTTTATGCATAAATCAATGAACTAAAAAAATAAAGATGGTGGAAGTATCCAATACCTTTAAGTTTATTTACAGTCTTTTTCCAAAAAAATCTTAACCACCCACATTGCTTCAGAAGCCCATATTCTGGCAACCGTACATAGGAAATTCTAATATTTTTGGCTCTAAATAAGAATCTAAATTAGCCAAACAGAAATCCACATTTATCTGATTTAATTCTAATTGTAGATAAGAGTTCAAGACTTCTCAAAGAAAGGTGGTTAGCCAGTTTTTTTCTTTAACAAGGCTGTACAGCGTGATTTAATATCCTAATACTGATTGTTAAGTTGAGCAACTATAACACAACACAATACCATTTTAATATGTTAAAAGTTCAATTCTTAAGGCTGTGAGATAGCTATTAATAACCATATTTTGAACTTCTATGCGGAAAAGTATACTTCTGTATTCTCTGACATTTTGTTCTCGTTGAAACAATGGAAATTTTAAGCTTATAGTATTTACGATTCCTTCTTTGTGGTATTTTTTCTTAATATTTTTACATTGTAAACATAAATGTATAAGTAACTATTTTTATAAGAAAGAAAAGCAATATTTTTATGCATTTCAATGGAAAATAAATCACATATAAATCCATGGAAACAAAGGAACAATGTGCCGTTACTACGTTAACGTTAAGGTTATGCTTCTTATCTGGATTCTTAAACCTGTTTATAGAGCTTACTTTGCAGAACGGCTTCAAATATTAACACCATGAAATAATACCTTTAAAGTAATATGTAGACAACGAGAGCTTGAGGTTAAAGTAAAAATATTGGAGTGCTATGAACTTTTTAATAATGTATTGTCAATCTTATTTATAGAAATTACCTGTAAAGGAAACAAGATGCTTTACTTTGTTAGTTCCTTAAAAGTAGGTTTCCTGTAATATATTTCCGAAGAACAAAGTAGTAATTAGTAAGTTCTGGTTTAGAAAGTCTGACAAGATTATCGATCAGGTGAATACAGTAAACAAATAATTTATGATCTTTCATGCTGTAAAAGATTTGTCCAAACTTTCGTTCTGGCATATGCTTCATATCATAAAGTTTGATAAGATTATTTAATAGATTAATTCAGTGAACAAATAATTTATGACTTTTTTGCTGTAAAATATTTGATTAAACTTTTATTTTAATGCAGTCCATAGAATAAAGTCCAACAAGATTATCAGGTGAATGCAGTAAACAAACAATTTATTATCTTTTATGCTGTAAAATATTGGACTGAGTTTTCGTTTTGATGTGCCACACTCAAGGAAGTTCAGTAAGATCATATATTAGGTGAACTAAGTTACAAATATTTAGTACACGCTTCTACTTAGAAAAAAAGAGTATCTACTATGTTAGTGTCTTTGTAATCAAATTTTGTTACCGATATTTAACGTAAACTCCAAGTTTTTACTGTTTTCACCATGTAAAACAACAACAATTCATTGGAAATTTACAATAAAAGCTTAGAATTTATGGCAGAGGAACGACAGTGTAAACGACAGGATACAATATTATTTTTTTCAGTAACGTTACTATGAATCTTATAATGATACCATAATTGCGCTGTTAAATTGTAATTCAACATAACAAGGCAAACAAGAATGATTATTTTTTAACTGACGACCAATACTTTCGCTCCTTTAATACGATACCAATAATTGTATCTCTCAATTTACGCTTGATTAAACTTAAAATACACATGTATGACAACACACACAAAATCACTGAACAATCTTAAAGTGAGGTTGCGCTGTATTTCCTGTGAACTATTATTATAGTGTGTGGTATTTACTATTACTAAGACTAAACTATAATTTTGATTTTTTTTTATGTAAGAAAGAAATAAATTTTCTGTTAGATGAATGTACAGAACTACAAGTTTGTAATTTTTAAACTGTAAAAATAAGGTTTAATTTAGTATCTTGATGACGTCAGACGTCTATGGTCTAATTATACTAAGTTTTTACTGTTTCTATTAGTTCAGTTAGTAAATTTACGGTAGATAAATAGCAATGAACAACAGTTTTATACATTTCTTGGTATTTTTGTGAAAATACTGGGGCATCAAATTCAACTGTAGTTTTAATAGAATGTAACGAACTACTTGTTAAACAGATAGAAAAAAATCAGTAGTTCATTTTAACTCAGTAAGACAGTCAATTATACGTACATGATGTTCACTCACTTTTATTTATGACTTTTTATGAAAATTTCTTTATCATTTACAGCATGAAGTGCAAGATATATATATTATGGAGAAACGATCTGTCTTGAGATAGCTCGTTTAACAAATGGACAATAACAGCATCTCATTATATTTCGTAATAAGAGAACCATATCCTGGGCACAACTTCGAGAATCAAACGTACACAGAGAAAAATCCGTTCTCCGGAAAGCGGTATATTGTACAAATATACGGTATCCTCTTGCTTACTAGAGAAATCAGTGCGAAGCATACGTTATCCGTATGCTACATAGGCACTGCCCTTAGGTGTTACATCATGCCGTTGCAGGATGCCTGACATCTAACAGTTTTCCGTATATCACATGCATATACTTATGTTACCTTCGTCAGCTATATGTTATATACGTCCATTTGTATGTGAGATCCTGACCGCCTACATTGTTTCATACGGAAAGTACTTATAGATGGAACACTTATACAGAATGTATTATAAAACATGCGTTTTCAGTTATACGTATGGTGTGCGTTCAGTCCAAAAACTACAGGAATTACGCATGCAACCTATCTTTCTAAGTACGCCATCTACAATTTTTCTCAGTGTTTATGATAAGATGTTCTCTGTAACTAAAATTGTTCATGAAATGGATTAAGACAAAGTTTTAAACAATGTAGTAGATTTAAAGCTATGTTTCTCATTCAGACATTATTTTTGTCTAAATGTTTGTGTGTGATCTTTACACGTATAAATAAATTAGCGCACAAGAGCATAAATTATATTTATTGCATTCTTATCAGACTTTATTGTATGAAGTATACACAAAAGAAGTTTAGACAAATATTTTACAGCATAAAAGATCGTCAATTATTTGTTCATTCCATTCACCTGACATATAATCTTATATGAAACACACGAAAACGAAAAGTGGTTATTTTTTTCTACAGCGCAAAATATCATAAATTATTTGTTTCCTGTATTCACCTGGTAGATAATCTTATCAGACTTCCATGTATGAAGAGCACATCAAAACATAAGCTTAGTAGAATGCTTTACAGCATAAAAGATCATAAATTATTTGTTTACTGCATTCACCTGAAAGAGTCAATCGTATCTATGTAAGGATATACTTGTAAAATATACGTTGCTATATCTATTTGCATGTGCAATCATGTTCTTTACCCCATAAAAGATCATAAATTATTTGTTTACTGCATTCATCTGATTGGTAATCTTATCTATGTGAGAATAGATCTCACAAAGTTGAAGTTGTTATAGCTATTTGTGTGTACAGTCATGTTCAGAGAAACTTGTACACTCCCAAGTATTGTTTCAGAAGATCTAATGCACGTCGAAAGTATTAAGGCAATAACATATATCCTTATTTCTTTCACATCTGTCTTGTAGAATTACTAGCAAGTTCACCTACATGTCACCATAAGATTCGGTGATTTGCCAAGAGACCTCCATTTTACCTTTGACTCTAAGTCACTCATTAATTCCTGCTAGTGAACAATAGATTCGTGTTCTGTTGAGTTACATTTATTCAAAAAAGTAAATAGAACAAATTAATAAAGAGCAACACAAGATTGAAATGTTCCTTTTTTTCAGTAAAGTTTTCAATATTGGAGAAATTGATTAAAATTAGGGTTGTTAAGGGCAACAAAACCGAAAATGCTTTGAGTTTCGGTCCGGGGACCTAATTAAACTTTTTAAAAATTAAGTATACATTTGAAAATAACGGACCTGTTCACGGGACCGGGTATTGTAATTCGGTGTGCTTAGGGAAGAAAAATAAGATATATTTCGAACATATCAGCTCCATTCACAGAACCGAAAGCTGTAATACATTATGCTTCGGGAAGAGAAACGAATTACATTTTTCAAATCAACATTAGCTCAAGATCATTACGAAATGCAAAGAATGTTGCTCAACTGTAAAATGACAACTCGAGAAAACCATCTACAGCGACTTTGTTATAAAATCTATTTCTCATTTCTTTGTAATTTTGATTCCTCTTCACTATAAGCGGTTTAAGTTTCGGAACCATTTTTTTTTTTCTTAAAACTGATTTCGGACTATTTTGATCAGAAAATCGCGCCCGGAATCGGTTTCGGTTCTAGAGCCAAAATGCAGTAAAACTCTGTAGTAATTAGGAAAATACAATGAAACTAAGTAGTCAGTTTCTCTGGGACATTGTTCGTTGTCACATAATTTGACCATCTCATAAGCATTATAACATCAAAAAACAACTGTGAAACAAAGTAGTCAGTTTCTCTGAGACATTTTTTTATTTCCATGCATTTTGACTATTCTTTGTATAGCACAATAATTTACAACTGTTCAAATTGTCTGGTAATACACAATGCCTCAGGATCCCGGTTCTATGGCGTTGCCCAATAGGGATGTTTATACCACAAGTATGATTTTTTTTCAATAAAGAAAGTTCATGTACAGTAAGTTTTCAATATTTTTTTCAAACATTACTCTGTATATGACTGTAAGTAATGTTTAGATATAAATTTCAACCATAAATTTGATTAAATATGTTTCTCTATGTAATATATGTATAGAATATATGAATGTAATACTGAACTACATGTACAGTGTATGTAAGATAATGCGTTTCATATTAAGTTCAACTACAATATATTTTGTGCAATATCACATTTCCACATCATCTTTTGTTCTTCAATATTTCAAAACGTTTAAGTAAATACAAAATTTTGTTTCATGTTTACAAGTAAGCGTTTTTGTAAAATATTAAATTTATTTACACGATCTGCAATAACATATTTATTTACTATTTACTAGTAAGATACTTTTGGTTGTTTACAAAATAAGTAAGTATTAAGATTTTCTTTAAACTCTATTACATGCGGAAAATTTTGCTTGCTTAGCCGCATTGGTTTAATGATTGATAGGTAGTATTGGCAATTTTCAATTGTAATATTTATTTACAGTTGCTGTGTGATTGTTAACATTTCGATTTTAAGCCAACATTACGAAGCAATTAGAAAGTTTCTTAAATTTAGGGGAAGTTTCTATAGATTTGACTTTAGTTTTACAAATAATAGAAAAGAAAAATGACATAACTTGGACTAAGATTTAGTGCTTAGAAAAATACGATGTTACTAAGTGGTCAGTTCCTCTGGGACATTGTTTGTTATCACGTAATTTCATCACCTCATGAATATTATAACGTCAAAAAAAAAAAAAAAAAGTGAAACAAAGTAAACAGTTTCTCTAAGACATTTATTTTTTTATTTCCATGTATTTTGACTACCCTTTGTATGGGGCAATAATTTACAGATGTTTAAATTGTTAGGGAAACACACAATTTCAGGGAGTTTTATCCCTTTATTTAGTAACTATTTCGAAGTTCTAAATTGCTATAAAACTCAGTTTTTGTCACCATTCTTTGTTTCTTGTTATTTTAAAAGTTATTAAGTCGTCTTCCTTAGCCTGAAGGGCATAACGTGGGACGTTAAGCAGAGAGATTTCATTCGAAAATAACGAAAATGGAAAATTCAGATTTACTCTTGAAAAATAGAAACTCCGGTATTGCAAGATAGAAGTAATGTTAGAAATTGATGTGCTGACCAAGAGTCTCGCATTTGAACTGAGGCGTGAGGGTCTCGTAACACGTTGTAAGTTAGTCCTCAGAGAGTTTTAATTTTTCTAATAAATAAGAAAAAGAAATATAGGTTGCGGAAAGAATCAACATTCCGTAACGTTTACATTTTTTAAAAAAGTGAAATAATATATTCAGTGTAAGTCGCAAGTCATCAGACACAGTAGACGCTTTTGTATGCCTTCATTGTTAAGCTTTTACTTATACCTGGATCTCATATTTAAGATCTTTAGTAATATTCGTCAAAGAAGGTATCAAAACCTGGGTTTGCAAGTCGTTCAGTACCATCAAAAAGGTACGCACGCAGGACTTTATTTTTGGAGGAGCTCAAAGCTTTCGGTTGGAAGGTCCAACTTCAATATGAAGATAAATATATCAAAATTTGAAAAATCATCCCTAAAATTAGACAAAATTTACAGAAAAATCAGAAAAATTCCCAGGACTTACCCCCTCCTTGTATTTCCCAGCCGTCAACGATAATAAGTTGTACATATTCCCGAAATAACTGACAAGAATCGGTCATGTATTCACAGGAATATTATATTGTTAAAGAAGAAAGGTAAAGTCGGATACATACATGGACGAAATTTAACTTCCATAATTAACAAAGTGTAATCCACCTGAAATAAATAGACGAAGTCTATATTTAGTATGAATTGCGATATGCAGAAGATAAATGTATTTTGGCTTGTAACTTTTGTGGTTTCGTTTCGGAAACAGTTTGACTGATAAATATTATTTTATGAAGTTGATTTAATTACTTCAAGCACGCAACATAAATATATTGTTCCAGTTTTGATTTACAGAAATATTATAATTTTGTGCCATGTAAAACATTGAATAACATTGTTCTTATTTTTCAAAATAAATTTTTAGCAATGCTCTCGTTAGAAACAATTTCTGGTAATTTCTGACTTAAAAGATAATTTTATTTGCAATCCAATTAGATAAATGGTATAATAGTGATGACCTCTGTTGTTATTACGTGTATTTGCTGTAATGATTTGATTTGTAAAATGGAAATCAATCTAATAAGTTCTTTTAATAATTGGATAGCAACATGATAGACTAGACCACCTACTATTTTTACCGACAATGAGTTACCTATGCCAAAGTACGTGCAATATGCTAAAGTTTGTCCTGGCAACGTAGACTAGTTAGACGTTGAATAATACGGAAGCTGGTACATATAATATAGTTTGCCATATTCATTTACCTGTTTTCTTACATGCCGTAGTAAAACAAACGAGTCTGGTCTACTTTGGCGTTGAAAATGCTATCTGGTCTAGTCTGTCTTGTTGCTATCCAATTAATTTCGTCGCTGTGTTATATTCTTCTTTTATTTTATAAAGCAATTTTTGTACATGGTTTATAAATCTAGTCATTTTATAGTGATTATGTGTAGAAGTAGCTTGTAATATTGAATTGATAATGTTTGTGTTTGAATTTGTATAGAAATATTACTGTGTATTAAAGTTTGTTATTTGATTAATATCCGGCGTTATTGTTGATACGTTTGTAAAGTGTTTGTGATTGTTAATTTGGTTAGATCTTAATATAAAATGTGTTTCCAATGATAACAAACTTTACGAGAAGATTGAAATGGAAGGCCACACTTAGGGGTAATAAAAAAGTCTGAACTCCCCTCTTCGAAATTCTCAAGTTTATAGCTGATAAACTAGAACTTTAAGTCATTTTCAAGTCTTACTAAGAGATACTCTAGGTTCTTTTCTTTTTGAATAAATTTTCTCCGAATTTTTAAAAATGGGTACTACATTTTTAAAATAAACAGAAATCTGAAGTTCCATCACGGGAAAATTAAAATACAGCTAATTTTAAAGTAATTATGTGACATCTTCAAATAGATGAAACTTAATCGAAAAGTGGAACAAGAACTCGCTAGACAAACATTATTTTACCTGAGATACCGTTATCACGACTCACTTATCTGCTTTAGATTTCTAGCCATTTAGAAAATCGGCATTTATCTTTCTGTTTCTAAATGGTTGCAAACAGAAAGCTACTAGGTGGCTCGTGATAACGGTACCTTATGCAAAACAATATTGTCAAGCGCGCTCTTGTTCCACATTTCGATTATCTTTTATCTATTTGAAGATATCACATAATTACTGTAAAATTAGCAGTATTTTAATTTCGCAGTGATTAGGCCTCTTAATGGGTGAAAGTCCATAAAAAAGATGTTCGTTCAGAATTGTAGGCCAATAACTATTTCATTTCACTAACGATCGTCTCACGAAGTTTGTCTTCATATTATGTATGTATAGTATATCGTTATTTTGATTTACAATATATATATTTTTATTTGTTAAAAATAAGATATTTGATAGTCTGTTAAAGACTGTTACAAAAATTTCTGCCTATATAAAAAGGTTCAAAAGAGATTATCCTAATAAGTTTCTGAAAGGTTCTTGTATATAGAATATTTTTTAATTAGAAAAATACACAAGAAATATTTTAATACTTTTACAAATAAAATGTGAATAAATATATATATATATATATTTTTAGAATTATGTAAGTCTGATGCAAAATAAAATTTCAGTAGATGATAATGTTGTGTAGTTGTATTTTATTTAGTTCAAAAGTACCTTAAATCATGGTTACTTGGTTCCTTGTTAATATAATGATGTTAGAACTACGGCTGGGATTTTTAGTGCTCCATTGGAACTGTTTATTTGGGAGAGAGGATTTCTTGAAACAATAAATTAAAGTTAATATATCATTTTTGAAAGTCAAAATTTGAAATATCATACTATCCACTAAATTGCACTCTGTCTATCAAATCCAAAAATTCCTTCCCCAAACAAACACTTTATTTCCATTATATTTTCACTTATAATAATTTATTTTACTACGTATGAAAAAATAACTCATGTCACAAGATATTTGATTTATACACTGGTGTGCAAGACTTAAAGACGAAAGTAACTTTCGCACACTCAGTCACTCCCAAGTGAAATTTGAACCATACATAGAAAATAGTGCTACAGTATGATACAAAAAAGGACAGAAAAACATGATTAGAATGTAAAATATGCCACTTTTATACAGAGACAATAACTTGCATTGAAGGTACCGTGATTCATGATGGCCCCCTGGGATTATATTTTAGAAGGAGTTAAATGGTCCTGGAAAGGGTGTGTGAACAGATCACCATAGACAGAGATGCATGTTCTGCTACGTGCTCCCGTACTACTCACAAGATTGGTAATTAGTTGCCGTGGTAAGGAGTTTCATTTCTCCAACAGCGTTGTTGACAATTGCTGTATGATCCTTGGTGCATTTGGACGTGCTGCAAGACGTCTCCCCATAGCATACCACATCGATAGGATTCAAATCGGGGGAACGGGCAGGGCAGTCCATTCGCTGAATATTCTCTCGTTCTAAGAGCTCCGCAACCTGTACTGTTTCCAAATAGTACCTTTTAGAATAAATAAAACATCATGCAATCTTCAGAAGAAAGTGTAGCAGAAAGGTAAAGGAAATTTGGTAATGTCAAGGATGTCTAGATCGAGTGTAAGTTCTTATTGTGTGTCAGCTCAAAACATAATACCTTAAGACAGAAGCAGTAGTTTATAATTCTAACATTTGAGATCGTCTATCTCAGTTCCAGTATTTCGATGTTTTCTCTCGTAGAGGTGCCGTTGAAATCTCTCGATCTCCTCGAAGATGGCCGCTGAGAGTGTTATCAGACAACTCCTACGAAATGCTAATTTACCATAAAAGGAAAACCAGAGTGGTGATCAAATTTACCCACTTCTCCATACGTGTTGAGGTGGGAACAAATCCCTCAGTGACTCATTCTGAATTACTTCCGAGTATATTTGACAAGTCATACAAAATCAGCATGGTAAGTAATTTTCAGGTAAGACACGGAAGATGTGGAGTCGCAAGAAAATTTTAACAGACTTTCAGGGCCGAAACTTGTGGGGAGGGGCAGGAACGTGCCGGAGGGCCCATAAAGAGTAAGCGAAAGATGGAAAGAGGGAGCCCAAGAATTAGAAAAACAACTTTTTCTAGGGGGCCCAAATACGCATATTAATTGTTTGTCCCCAGAAAAAGAATTAAGTTACGGAGCTGCAGACTTTTCTAAAATTCACCAGCTAGTTCTTACATTACGGAAGGAACAAATATGATTACGCTGTGCTTGATTGTTTGAGAAAAGTAGAACTGACACTAAAGTAATTGTGAAATTGGCTCAGTCCATAAGGAAACTGGTAAACAAAATTAAAAATTAAGGAAAGGGAGAAAGGTTAATGTATGAGTTTTCAGCTACATACACAAGTTTAATGGATCGATAAATAACACATTATGCTTCCAAAGAAGCTTTAGACTACATTTGATAAATTAAAAAAAAAAAAAGTTTCCTTTATAAAAATATAATAACCATGACGGAGTGCATTGGAGTCGAACTCAGGTTCTTTAACTCTTGATACACAACAGAAGTAGGTAGCTTATTCTGCGACGAATATCTGGTATTCTGAAGATTAACATAATTAGGGGCGGCTCTAAGATATTTTATATTCTAGGCGAAAAGCAAGTCTGCGCCACTATAATCTCCTTCTCCCCCCAAAAGCCTTGTCACCCGTGACATTTTCATATCACATTGTTACCATTTGTTTAAGCATTAAGTAAAATAAAATTTACTCCCAATACCTCTCTCTATGGTATTAATAAGTAATCTATAAGCCAGTTATTTTTAAGAATATTTTTTTTTTTATTTTTGTGGCATTTGGATTGAAATTTTACTAATATAACCACAGGGCAACAGAAATTTAAAGCTTTATTGTAATCTAAACCATGTTGATATCCATTGAAAATATAAAACAAAAGATGGTTGTAGTTCTTTCTAAAAAGATTCCATAGAAAACGTGATTAGTGACTAAAATGTGTCCAAATTTTTAACTTGCCTGTTGAAGGAAATTAAAAGTTAAGAGGTATACTATAAACAGCTTTGGGTTTTGGACAATTTACACGTTAATAATTAGTCTAAACTAGTAATAGAAAGTTTATACTTACATATAATTTTTGATTGGAGTAGCTTTATCTACATTCAACAAATATCACAGAAAAATCAGTTCTGTTTGCACCAGTGTAAAAAATAGTAGTTCGTGATGTTGGGATAGTACATTTACATATTCCCATGTCTCTCACTCACTTTTTGAGATAAATTGAGCAACAGCTTTTATAACCTTAACGGTACTTTCCTTGCTTTTTCATACTTGCAAACTCTTTCACTAGGATCGTCGGGTCTATTTTTTTTTATTTCATTTATTTAATTCAATAGATACTCAGATATCGCATAATGCAGGGATGCAAATAAGCAACAAAAATTTAATCGCCCCAGAGAAAAGCTACTAGCCCACATCTCACAATAAAAATCATTTAATTACCTTCGGTATGATTTTAAATACTCGAAATATTATGAGGGAATTGTTATGGTCCACTCGGTGAAAGTTGACCAGAAATATTGTTTAGAATCAATGATCTACTTTGGTCTGTTAGCCCAAGAAAAAAAGCTACTAGACCACATCCCACAATAGAAATCATTTACTTACCTTCGGTATGATTTTAAATACTCGGAATATTATAAGGGAATTGTTATGGTCCACTCGGTGAAAGTTGACCAGAAATATTGTTTAGAATCAATGATCTACTTTGGTCTGTTAGCCCAAGAAAAAAAGCTACTAGACCACATCCCACAATAGAAATCATTTACTTACCTTCGGTATGATATTAAATACTCGCCCGCACCGATGAACCACTCGTCCCGGGCGAGTGGGCGAGTTGTTATTTGCACCCCTGGCATAACGAATACCATTTATTTATACAGGGAAACATAACAAACATGTATTAACAATAGAAAAAATAAAAATAATAAAAAAAGACGAAGGAAAGATCAAGTTTCTTAATTCATTTTTAGTTATTTTGAATTTATGTAATTATTCTGTCAAAAGCTGAATAGCTTAAAAAATGTCCACGTTAGTTGTTACCTGATTACATAAATTTGTGCTTTGTGAAAGAAGGACCTTTGAATAATCGACAATCTACGGCGGGAAAGGTGGAAGAAGTGGGTATTTGGTGCTACACGCCAAGGGCGGCGATTTCTCTGTAAATTGGGGGGGGGGGGCATTCAGATGCAGAAGGTATATATATGAGGATTTTAAGACAAATTGCATTCAAATTATGCCAAAAATTGTATATTCGTAAATACAATAGGGGGCCCACATGAGCTTTGGATGGGCGATTAGATTCGGGATTTTAACGAATTTACATGTTTCATGGCCAATACCCCATACATGATTATTAATATCTGTCAGTCCGTTAAACAACTATCTCTCTCTGTGGGGTATGTAGGTATGTATAGGGTATGGGTGTATGGGATATGTACAGGCCATGAAACATGTAAATCCGTTAAAATCTCGAATTCAATCGCCGCTCAAAAGTAAAAAATGAATACGAAAGGGGAGCGGAAACATTTGAAACATTCATTCGCGCTACATAACTGAAAGTAGAGAGAGAGAGAGAGAGAGAGAGAGAGAGAGATTGGTGGATTGTCTGTATTGCAAACTATTGCTTTGTGGTAGAAGAGAAATGAATCAAAATATACGCTTTAAAAATGTGAAAAATGCATGAGCATTAAGAGATCAAACAGATTAAGCTACATTCTAATATAAAATTGCATACATATACATCTACAAATAACTAACAACCTCTAAACATAATGGAGGAAGTCCCAGTGGTAGATCTAGCCTTGACCTCGCAGTTTTTTAAATGACAAAAATAATTTAAGTTTTACTTATACAGTTTTGAAAGTTTATGGTAAACTCATGATGTACCTATCAGTCTGGGGTCTGGCTGGCCCCCCAGTTCTTAACTTCTAGATCCGCCAGTGGGTAGTCCTATCTGACTGAGTGACTGATCAATTCTCAGTCCAAACTGCTTAATCTAGAAACTTGAAATTTGGGCAATGTATAGGATTTGTGATGTGAAGTCCCACTAAGGAAGGAGTTTTTGGAAATTTGACGGAAAAGGTGAAAGAGTGGTTGGTGGTAATTATTATTTTAAACTATTCATATCTCAAAATCTCAGAATCCTAGAATGGGTATATGAACTTCTTATTTAAAGCAATTAGATAGATTTTAAGGCTTGTTGCGATTTGACGTAGAAGGGAAGAAATTAAATTGGAAAATAAAAAGAAATGCGAATTACAATTATTATAATAAGTTGCCCTTATCTCGAATCTCTTAAAGTTAGACATGAAATTCGGTATTTGGACTTCTCATTTAAAATAATTAAACATGTGTTTCACAGTTTTTTCTTTTAAATTTGTCCTAGAAGGAAAGAAAAAAGGCGGGAAGAAAAGCGAGTGAGGTTACAATTGTTATAATCGGATACCCATATCTCGAAATTCGGTAAGGTTAGAAACATGAAATTTGGTATTTAGATATTTTATTTAAAATAATTAAATAGGACCTACGTTTTTCAGTGTTTTTTTTTTTTTTTTTTTTTTTTTGGTATTTTCCTCAGAAGGGAAGTAAAAGGCGGCAAGAAAAAAGGGTAGAGGTTGTAATTGTTAAAATAACTTGGCCATATCTCGAAATCCCTTAAGATTAGAGATAGCTTAGGGATATGAGAAATACGAGTGTCTTAGTTCCAAGCAAATGTAGAGGTGAAATCCCGAGCTACCCGAACGCTAGTATTCGCACATATAGCGTTCGGAGCACAAGGGATTCAAGTCTAATTACCAGGGTTGAGAGAGAAAAAGACATAAAGTTTGTACGCTCCTTTTAAATGCAAGGAAAATTGAACGCTGTTTTTCACATTACAAATTTATTTACAATACGTGGACATGAATCTTTTAAGCACTGAATGAAGCTTCAAATAGATACGTTAAATACAAAATATGTCCAAAATATGATCAAAAGTGACTTGATTTTGTTGTGCACTGAACGCCTTATATTATCTCTGAGAAGAATATAGTCACAATATCACTGTGACTGTGAAATGTTTAATTGATACAGTGTGCCAATATATATATATATATACCCTCCATTCCAAAAGAAACCGAACGTTTAAAAAAAAACAAAAAAGCAATGTACATTTTGGAACAAATCATTTTTATTAATCAATGTATTCCCCTTCTGCATCGATACACATATTTGCACGCTCCAACAAGTTGTCAAACGACTTCAACATGTCCTTTATTAGAATGGTTTTTAGGACGGCGGTCGTCGCCTTCTCAATGGCATCAATCGATGCGTGCCACTTTCCTTTCATCGCCAAATGCAGTTTCGGGAACAGATAGAAATCACACGGAGCAAGATCTGGTGAATAGGGCGGATAATGCAACCGAATAATGTGATTTTTGACCAAAAATTCAGTTACAAGTCGCGATCGATGTGATGGTGCATTATCGTCCAAAAGAGTCCAACTGCCGATTTCGCGATATTCGGGCCGAATACGACGAATTCTTGCCAGCAAACGCTTCATGACGCCCAAGTAAAACTCTCCAGTGACTGTCTGGCCGGGCTGAACAAATTCTTTGTGGATAATTCCTTTTGAACCGTAAAAACAAATCAGCATCACCTTAACTTTTGACTTCACCAAGCGACTTTTTTTGGGTGTTCCTTCATCCGGCGCTCTCCATTCAGCACTTTGCCGCTTTGTTTCGGGCTCATATTCAAAACACCACGTCTTGTCACCAGTTACAATCGATTTCAAGAAGTTTCGATCCTGCCGAGCACTTTTAACGATGTCTTTGCAATGCGCAATTCGATCAACTTTTTGGTCTTCGGTGAGTTTGTGTGGTACAAACCGCGAATTAACCTTCTTAAGGCCCAAAACTTCGGTCAAAATGCGGTATGCGGTTGTTTGAGGAATGCCTAATTCCATTTCAATAACTTTCACCGACGATTTTTTGTTACGTTTGATGAATTCACGCAGTTTTTCGATGTTTTCTTCCGATAATCCGGTTCTGGGACGGCCTGATCTTTCGTCATCATCCAGCGTCTCTCTACCCGATTTGAATCGCCTGAACCACTCGTAAACTTGCGTACGGGATAGACACTCATCACCATATGCATTTTGTAGCATTTGGTGCGTTTCACTAAAAGTTTTACCCAGTTTAACACAAAACTCAATTGCAGCTCGTTGTTTGAAACTCATTTTCCGACCGATGTACACAACATACTGACAGTTGAAACGCAATAACTTTGTTGCCGTGCATCCAAATATCATGACATTTATACCAGTTGCCAATGGGGGACTACGCCATCTACCGGTAAAATATTACAACAGATAGCACTAGTGGTACTATTTGTTTTCAAAAGTTCGGTTTCTTTTGGAATGGAGGGTATATATATATATATATAAGTAGACTTTAAGTGCACTATTGAGAACAAATTATATTTTTTGAACTTGTAAACATTAATTAACACTCATAAGGTATAAATGATTAATATTATTATTCTTTTTATTAAAGTTATTTTTGTTGCCTTTTTCTCTGCACAGTCTGTTAGAATTTTGACTAAGTTCAAGCTCATGATAAATTCAAATTGAATGGACAAAATTACCAAACTGTTATTTGCTGGTTGGTGATCTCAACCAAGTTCTGACCATTTTAACTAGGAAAAATCTTTCCTCCAGAAGCCACAGTCACTGGGATTGTCAATATAAGACTATATAACAATGTGTTCTTGTGTGTATTGGCAATTGAAACGAAATCTTTGAGTTTTATGTCTCACGAGTATGCCGGCGAGGCTAAAGGAGACAGTGATGATGAGAAATGCGTGAAATGGTGGAATGAAGAAAGTAGGAGGAAACAGGAGAACCCCAAGGAAACCCATGCACACGGTGTTTGTCCACCATCACAAAATTATTGGCAATTGAGAATAAATTACACCGCTATAGTGCGCCGCATACTTAGGCGAGGGGCACGATTCGAAGCAATCGATACGATCGGCCCGGCGGTGCCCTGCACACTTCAAAATAATAATTTCAATAACAACTATAAAATTTCTGGTCGTCTCGTTAAGAACATTGAGCGTTATGCGTAGAAGATGGCATCAGTATTCCAAATCAGGATATATATATATATATATATATATATATATATATATATATATATATATATATATATATATATATATATATATATATATATATATATATATATATATATATATCGCAGCGGGTTGGGTCTAACGTCCTTTGACAGTACGACTTAATAGACCTGCGAAAAGCGTTTAAATTCTTTTAATTAGACATTAAGGTATTGCCTCGTAAATATAAGTGAACGTTCCGCAAAACTGAACATCATTTTACAATTTTATGTCGATAATGGAGCAAATTCTGTACAGGCCCGTGAAGAAACTTTTGTTGTTTATGGGCAAGGAACATTCAAAAGATGGTTTACTCGTTTATCTTTTTTCTGGAAATTTCGACGCTCAAGATGCTTTACATAGTGAGCAATCAGTCACAGAAAAAGTGGATGATTTTCTGCAAAAAGTCGGAACACCTGTATGCGATCACTCATGACATCTTCAATGATTTAATAATCGATCACAATTTTTTTAAACACGACGTTATGGTGCCACATTATCTCACTCATAAATATTACTCGTTTAAATTACTATTTACTAACGTAACGAACTGCTGCCATTTCTGAAATAGTTTGATCCGAGTGGGGAAAAGTGGGCGATGTAAGACAACAATATGCAAAGAAGGTCGTTGTCGAAGCGAGGAGAAACTACCAGGTCTGTGGCAAAGTACACACTGACGCGTAGAAAGGTTGATGAGATTGGAAGGGTAACATGCATCATGAGCTGCTGGCACTGAGCAGAACAATACATTCAGACCTCTACTGTCGAAAATTGCGGAAGAGCAACTATAGCACGGCCAACAAGAGATGGTCTCTGACGTTTCTTACCAGATGCGGTGGGACATTGCAGCCCCTACTTTGATACCAGTGTTACCAACCACGATCACTCTGTCTTATACCATTAATTAAATTGCCACTACAGTTGCACCGAAAAAAAGCATGACACGCGAGTAGTGGCAATGTCATTGCGAGCTGTCAGAGACGTTCTCTTACTGGACGCACTATAGCAATTTAAAGGAAAGGATGGGAATTGCTCGACAGAAAAAGTGTCGTATATCACACAGAAAACGCCAGACCGAATACCTCTTTAACGTCCCGTCAGAAATTGGGAGAACTTGACTGCAAAGTTTTAATATATGCACCGTATAGCCTGGACTTGATATCGTGAAAGCTATTATTTGTTTCTGTTTCTGCAGAACTCTCTGAATAGTGTTCAGCTATAAATAGTTTCAAGAAAGGTTTGTGAAAACCATTATTCCGGAGCGTAAATGCATGATTTCAAGATAATTGTGCACTTTGGTATACCAACATGAAACTTGGCACACAAATTATGTGTGTCAATATGTTCATTTTAAGATATCGAGGCATTTCAAAAATCGCTATATTCAAGACGCGGACCAAATTTCAAAATGGTCCAAAGTAAATTCAGGGGAACTAAGTGGAAATTGTAATATTCGAGGTAACTGCCTGGAATTTGATACAGAATAGTTTTGTATACTTCTTGTCATTTATATGTGTATATAGGACCTTCTAGGAATACCCTACATCGAAAATGACTGCTAATTTTCAAAATGGCGGACATCTATTTCAAGAAAGTTTTCATTTTCATATAAGGATTATCTGGAATTTGGTTGTTAGAAAGTAAATGCCTCTTAAATATTTTAATAAACATAAAACGTAAACAAACTATCACAGAAATAAAATATATACATTTTCTTTATCTATTCATTTGTTTATTTCATAAAATGGTTAGCACATAATTAATTAAACATGTTTGAATATTCTGAAGATTTCAACTTCCAAAGCAATACAAATTTCTAACATAAATAAAACTAAAAGTACATAAACGTTTAGGAAAGAGAAATTCACGTGGATTCTATATTTCATTTAAACAGTGCAGTTTGAGAAAATGCATCTGTTGAAAATATGTCCATCACAGTTACTACTTAAAATTTATAATAAAAGTTCATGGTGATCCGTTTTCATTTTAGTCACCTGTAGAACAACCTCCGCAGTAGCAGAGTGCTGTGCAGGCTAAATCAGGTTTTACATATTTGCGAAGGGCCCCACATCCCTTTGCACAAACGCATTTGAGGATCTACCTCCAAGCTTGGTAAGTGGATACCGAAGAAATATTTTGATTTGTCTTTTGTAAATGCATTGCGTCTTGTGAAGAGGAGGAATGTTCCTTACTAGTGGATTGTTGTTCGTTCAGTACTCGTTTAGTAGCATGTAGAAGTTCAGTTTTGTTGTACTGTAGGCTACAACTTTTATGATATTTCGCACTTCTTCGCTGAAAAATCATTCTAATTCCGTCACCATCAACGAGACGAGTTAATTTTACGTTATCTGGCAGGCACTTAATTTTGTGAAATTTTAGATTTGCAATAATAGTATCGTAAGCAGTTACGCATATCGTAAGCAGTTACGCAAAGTTTTCCCGTATTAAGGAATTACTAGGACATACTAAATGTTTGATGGACTCCTTCTGGCAAAATAAGCACTTGCCCCAATCAGTATCACTACCGTAAGACGGGCTTACTTTACACAAGATTAAATTAATTTTAAAGAAAATCACATGTAACATACAAACGTAATGATTTAGAACACTGTATTTTAAACATATACTAGCTACATATATATAGGGAAAACATTCGTGCAAGTGCATTAGTAAACATTCAATATGACCATAGTTATTGAAATATAAACTTTGGTGGAAAGTTACCCCATAGGTGGGGATACTTTGCGCAATATACAAAAAAGTATGTTCAACATATGAACATAATGTTTCTGTGCAATGTTTTCCCCTAAGTGTTTATACACTTCATTCCCTACACAAAACTGCATACAGTCTACAAATATTGATGTTAGAATAACGGTACCAGCACCTTTACTTGGTATAAATTATCGTTATTTGTAAAGAAAATTATGTACGGTATTTTCTGGTACCAGCACAGGAACCACATTCTGATGGTTTAGCATACAGCCCACAAGAATGTCAACTCAGGAACAGAAAAAAAAAATCCTCCTGAACTGATTTTCCTTGGTTGCTCTTTATGTCCAAGAATATCATCCCAAACGTAATCAGTGCAATATTTACCGGGTTTGGGACTTTCAAGCTGAAACCCACCCACATTGCATGATTTCTTTTTTAAAAATTTTAAGGTTAATCATTCCTATGCGTATAAGCCTCAAGCCTCACCCTAAAAAGTCTAAAGATTTATATATATAATATATAGTAATATATAGGTCTACACTATGTACGCTTTTCTGAATGAAGCTTCCTGGATCTGGAACTGTTCGTAGTTTATTTTCCAACAATAAATTCATTCCGGCATGTACCTAAATAGGAAATTTACTTGAAATTAGAAAGCAGGAGGTACTAGCAGTAGTAATTTCCTATCTAAGGGGTCACTTTGGACCGGTGCAAACTAACCCCGATTAGAGGCTCAAACCGCCTTCTCCAAGTTTTATTACAGTCAAAATAAGTTACATGTTCTATCTTACGGTGGCAGTTGAAACTTTCTCTTTAGAGTTTATGGTTTTACCGACAGAGGACTCTACAACTCTTTTCATATTTTGTACAAAGTTACTCCTGAAGTGCAAAGAAATCTTACGGTACTTGGTTCACTGTATGATGTATCTATTAACTGGAATGTTCTTTTCATTGTAAAAGATTCACACACTACCAATACATAGATATTTATTTCAGTCACGCACAACGTAAGTTCACACATACAAGCACAACAATGACTTCTCTAGAAAACTATTTTCAAGAAGTAACACATTTTCTGCAACGATAAGAAAAATAGAGTTAGTCTATGAGTTATATTAACAGAAAGCTTGACATTAATACGTATACAAGATTAGCAGATTAAATTATTATAGAAAAATATCTTGAAAGTACTAATGGTGATATTGAGATGACATAGGAGTTGTTTCCAAATATCTTCATATTAGGAAATTGCAAATGAAAAGTGTAGAACATGTTTCGAAACAAAAAGAGCAATATTTTCGTTACTTTCTTCAAATTATAATCCACCATTTTGAAAATTGGCCGCCATTTTAGATAGCTGTGTTTGAAAATAGTTTATTTTTAAAACTGACCACCAGCATTCACAGAATACTTAATCTAAATTTGAAGTTTTCAATTTTCTCCTCTATTTCCAGTAATTACTATCCACCGTTTTGAAAATCGAACTCCATTTTTATACGGAGCTTTGAAATTACAAGTGGAACACAAAGAACACATATAATAAATTTCACTGTATTAGTATTTAAAAACCATGACTTTCGTGTTCTTTCATGGTAATTACGTTCAGCCATTTTGAAAATTGACCGCCATTTTGAATAAATGTAATTTTGAAAATGCCTCCATATCTTAAAATAACCAAGTGACCACAAAGAACGTTTGTACCAAATTTCATGTTGGTATACCAAAATGCATGATTTTTCCGTTATCCTCCGCACTACATGTGTCACATTTTATTTGACCAGAGACTACCTAAGTTCTATAACGACGGGAGTACAGTGTCAGAAAGTCATCGAATAAAACGGTGTAGTATATGTAGTTAGTATCAGAATGTTATCTATATATATAAAAGAGAACGTACAAAATCCTTTGTCCGCTCATCACGCTAATACGGCTGAACCAATTTCTTTCATTTTTGGGGGGTTATTAGGATTTGGACCCTAGATGGTTTTTATCATATCACTTTAATTTTTAATTACCAGTGTCTTGAGATAATTGACCATTCAAGTGTCCATAACGTACAAATCCTTTGTTATTAGTTCATCATAGGTAAAAATAAACGTATTTATATGCAACCCGCATGACCGTGTCACTCGGCGGGTTAACATAAATGACAGGCGATATACAGCGGAAAATAGCTTGAATCTTCTGTTTAAAATTTTTTAATTGATTTGCTTATTTTTACAGACACTTTTACAATATGCCAGCACCGGGATGACCGCAGCGAAGCGGGGCGGGTTAACATAAATGACAGGCGATATAATGTTAAGATTTACTGCAATCTTCTATGGTTTTTATCATATCACTTGAAAGCGAAAAAGTAAAAATTATCTAAGTAACAAAGTTTATTGCGTTCCGGGGTGACCGCAGCGAAGCGGGGTGAACGCTGCTAGTTTTCAAATAAAAATAAAGGTCTTTATCAATTTTTGACCTACAAAGGCTCAATACGTTTTACACAACCTGAATATAAGTTAATTCCCATAAAAAAAAAAAAGAAAATACATAAAAGGTAAGATTATCCTTACAGCGATTCATTCAATTTTCCTCAATTTCATGAATAAATATTTCATAAGCAACCCTAAGATAAGGTAAGCCATTTCTTATTTAGAAAAAGAGTGCTAAAGGACAGTTTACTCTTAGGGATGAGTTCTTGTCAGAGGATTTGCTTGAAAGCAGCTAATTTGATTACCTTGATATTTCATAAATAAATGTTTTATTAACACCCTTACAATGTGACACAGGGGAGTACCCAGAAATTTTTGTAGGGGGTCTCCAAGCTTTGGGGTATCCAATACTACAAGCCACTACGTCTATGTAGTAGAGGAAGTTCGGGTATTATGGAATAGTCGGACAATATGGAATACCTCATTATCTCGCCTGTGATGTGCTGCTTCCAAGCGGAGTGCAACTACTACCTCACGTTCTCATGATGTTCTACAGTCAATCTCCCTGTGATTGCGAATTTCATTCTGTTGGTAGACGTGAAAATCTGATTTCGTATTCGTGGAAACTTTTGAAGGTAAGTGTTTTAAATCTGTATTTTCCTATTGAAATGTAATAAAGCAAAATTGTTTACTACGAGGTTGCATAGTTTTGATAAGCGCCATTATTCTATACGCCCTCCAATTCGTTTAACAACGCTTTCGTTTTCAAGATGGCGTGGAAAGTAATATGGAATAGTAATATTTCATACCCGCAAGAAAAGTATGGTATTGAGTGTTGGCCGACAAAAATATCTACGAAGATTGAGCAATTAAACACACATTTATATAACTGCCTTTGAAGATGAATAGTAGGACCAAAACGAGGAACAGCCTCGAGTACTACCGGATCTCCTTACAAAACATAACTAGAAACGAAACTTATTAGATGTTAAGCAAAAGACAAACAAAGAAGTGATGAATGTTTGAAAAAGAGGATTTCTCAACGTAGTGCTCATGTGCCATATCAGAAGAAGTCGAAGAAAAGTGCTGAAAGTTACAGTTTTCGGAGAAGAGTAAAGCAGTGATGATGTATCTTTCAAATCTGACACTTCGTCAGAACCTGACTATCTACCTGGCACAGTGATTGATGACAACGATGCTAAGTGTATTTTTTGTTACAGCAAATTTTCTGATGGTACAAGGGATGAGCTTTGGATCCAGTGTTCATCATGTTTAATGTGGGCACACAATGACTGTGCAGGTTCTGAAGCAGAATATTATATTTGTGACTTTTGCAAGTAATCAAGTTCAGTTATGGCTTGGCATTCACAAGTTTCGTATATTGTCGCTGTATTCATTGTATTTTTAACAGAAAACTCATTTCTTTTTTCTTTTCTTTTTCTTTTTTCTTTTCTTTTTCTTTTTTCTTTTCTTTTTCTTTTTTCTTTGTATAACATTTGTATTCCATATTACCCTTCAAAGTGATTATCTTTAAAAATTAACATTTTTTCCCACCTCTGTAACGATATTTCTTCATCAAGGTGTGCATAAATAAAACCAAATATGTAAGACATATACTTGTTTACCTCTTTGTCTCAATGTGCAATTATTAACTGAGTAACAAGCGAAACAAAAATTGTATTCCATAATACCCGAACTTCCACTATTCAACGGGTATTATTCTGCACCTAAAAAGACCACAAGTAATTGTAAAATACTTCCACCTATATTTTCAGAAAAAAATGATAGAACTAGATTGTTCTTTATATATATATATATATACAGTGGCGGATCCAGGATATGATCAAGGGAGGGGCTAAACCATAATTTGCCGTTTTATCCAGTGTAAAGCAGAATTGAAGCCCATTTTATCCAGTGTAAACCTGAGCGTCAACGGGGGGGCTATAGCCCCGTAGCCCCCCCTTAGATCCGCCCTTGTATATATATATATATATATATATATATATATATATATATATATATATATATATATATATATATATATATATATATATAGATAGATAGATAGATAGATAGATAGATAAATAGATATAGATATAGATATAGATATAGATACAGATATATAAGAGAAATAGTACAGATAAAGTGTAAGATCAAATATTCTTACTACATTATTACTACATCAATCATTTCTCTCTTTTGTTGAGAAAATCTACAAATATATGTTGAGGTAGGAGGTTTTTTGAATGTCCGGACCCGGTGGACTCTCATGTGAAATAAATACCGTAATTTTTCGAGGCGAAGTTCACAGGGAGTAATTTACTTTATAGGTGTAAGTTATTTCGAGCAGTTATTCAAAAACTATTTAGTGGCTTTTGTTCATATTTCATAAATATTTTTCCAGCAATCCTACAATGTAGGCCTATAGCATTAGTCATTTCTCATGAAAAAAAAAAAAATCCTCAATGGATAGTTTGCTCTTCGGGGTAAGTTTTATTCAGAAAAAGCTTACAGAAAACCCGTACATTTTCATCATATTTCCAAGTTAAATGTTTCGATAATAGCTGCAACACGACATGATTCAATTCAGGCCCGTAGCCAGCTCAAAAATGTAGGGGAGCCCGGTAGAAGTTAGGGGGGCCGATCCAACCACATTATAGTTCATTTGCAAGCCTACCGTGAAAATTTTAGGGAGGACAGTAAAAAATCAAGGGGGCCGGTCCCCCGTGCCCCCCTGTGGATACGGACCTGACTCGATTTAAGGAATGGGGACGAAAATGTTTAGTACGTTAGGTCATAAATTCTATTTTTTTTTCCCTCATGAATACTCATTTTAGGATCAAAATATTCTTGACTTGTGTATTGTCTTGTTAACGTAGTACTTACTTATGCCACCAGATGGCAGCACAACTTCACACGTTAGTAAATCTCAGCTCAACCGAACAAGATATTTTGCCATTGCCAGTGTCAGGATAAATACGGTTATGGACCTTCAGACCAAATGTAGATATAGACTCCTTTTCTTTCTTTACGGTATAAACACAAAACACTTTGTAGGTCTTTGTTTATTATAATTAAGGAATAGTGATTCAATATCCGAAAAAAAGTCGGGACGTCTAAAAAAAATATTCAGTTAACAAAATTATCCTTAAAATATAACTATTACTTCATTATCCAAGCTTATCAGCAGTGTAGCCAGCAAGTTGTTCTCGGGGAAGGAAGGGAGGCATGACTTCTATAGGTAGCAAGGCTTTAGTATACTATAAAGAACAGCAAACCAAAAGCCTTCTTTCAGAATATAATAGCATTATATTCAAATGTGATAGAGCCCATGTCCCCAACCCCCGACTTTAGAAACTGAAAGTATTTTCCATGCCAAAGTTTTGTGCCGTATTGTGCCGCAAATCCTAAATCTTGTGCTGCACTCGTTTTGAAGATACGGTGGAGTCCATCCCCCCAGCCCCCCTCCCTTTACAAATTGATAGTTTTGTGTACGCGAAAGTTTTGTGCTGTTCCAGCGTTCAAGATATGCCCTATTAAATATTATGTCAACATTTTTGTCAATGATTCGTGATATTATAATTCCAACATTCTTGCCAAGATTTCGTAATGATATTACAATTATTACACGTTATCAGTAATTCACTGTCATTCATAAGCATTTTTTCATGATAGACTGCTTTTCGGGCTTATTTTTCAAATTTTAATATAATTTATGCTCTTACTGAATTTGGTTCTTCCTAATATCTTTGGACTTCCCCTTCAAATAAATTCTTGAGTGTAAGTATATATTTACAGGTATATTGATATCGTGACACAAAATTAAAATCCGACTTGCGCGAACAGATTGAATAATTTTTACACATAGTATGCGTAAAAGCACTTGCATTACTTAAAAAATTCATCAAAATCGCACATCACTGGACTAGAGGTTAGCATGCGTGTTTGGTGTATGCGGACATGCGTTTGACTCCTGGTGGCAAAAACGTGTAGCAAGAAGAGAAAGAAATTTCCCCTCTTTGTATTTCTTTTCGTTTTTCTATCATTCTGAATGTCATTTAAAACATGCTAATTCTATGGACTACAAATGACGATCGATAAACCGGTTCGATCAGGATAGACTCTCAGGTAGAACTTAAGAAATGTCCATAATCACCAATAATATGAGCCTGGCAACATAGATTCCAGTTACATTTGTTAAAGAAATTTTCAATTTCGCGGCAACACTAATACATTTTATAGGATGTCTCTACTGCCAAAAGAGATCTCGTTGCTATCCTTGACGGCATTACACGAAGATAAGAAACAGAAGACAAAAGAATCGAGTTCGAATGACCTCGGAAGACTATACTTTTTTTTTTTTAAATATTCTTTAGTCGAGATTTCTTCATAGTTTGTTATTAAAATACTTATTAACATATACTCATTTTACTGTCCTAACAAACCAATATGGGTATGTTGCCAGTAAAATAGTTTAGATTGATAGAGTGTCTGGTATGTAACCACAGTATTTCGTGTCACGTACTCCCTCCCCATTACGAAATACTGAGCCCCTGGTGTGAGAACCACAGAATTTCGTCATGGACCCCCCCCCCCTATTACGAAATCCTGGATACGTGCCTGCTCTATTGTAGTTACTTCTAGCCGAATATAGGCTTAAGATGAACAGAAATGAAAGAGCAATGAAAGAAAAAAAATTAAACGTTGTAACTGTCTAACTTTTCTCAAGTTCCGATAACGATAAATCTAGCAGTATTGTAAGAAAAGCTTGTCATTTTGTACAGAAACGTGCATTCGAAATTTCCATGGAAAATTCTAGTTAATTGAAGATAGAAAGATAAAACAATACAATACACCATATATATTTATTGTGATAAATGCAACATCTGCAGATGACGTTCCTTTCTCCTCATTGGTGAAAGTGATAGAAGCAAAAGTTAAAAAGAAGAAAAAGAAGAGGAGAAGAAAGGGTTGAAAAACCTCACTTCTCGCAATTCCTCACATTTATTTTTTTCTTAAATTTATTTTCTTCACCGTATATTTTTTTTCCTTCTTATTATTCTGACACTGACCCGATTTTCCTGTTTCTTTGCCGTTCATCCATCCACGTCGAGCACTTTCAAACTGGAAAAACTGCTCAGACCTAATTTTATGAGTATTGTCACATTGACTTCGTAACTATTTTGGTAACTGATCTGGCTACTCTACAAGACTATCTACTGTCTTTGGCAGGTATTACTGTGAATTTGTAAGCAACTAGTTACGCCTTGTGTGTATAATTGTCCTTGACACATTCTAGGCAACTTTATGCGTAGTTTAGTCGCTCAAAAATTAAATCTTGTCCAATAATGCTGGTAAAGTTGTCGTCTACAGCAGCGTTTCTCAACCTTTTTCAACTTGCGGCACACTCATAGGTATTATTATTATTATTATTATTTGCAAATATAAAATACCATGGTATTTTATTTTCTGTGATTACTGATCTTCTTCTCACAGAGATGAAAGCTCGATCACTGGTTTTCCTCTATGTTAATTCATTGGGCTTATTTTCTATTCTAGTTTTAAAATAGAAAACAATTGGAATGAAATTTAGGACTCAGATTTATAAAGTACGCTTTCTTTTTCGAAAACTGCATCCAAACTTTCACTGAGAACGAAGATCACTAAATAACGAACGAACAAACAAATGTCTTGTACTTTTAACTTTGCTGTTTTAACGAAAACCGGTGCATATTATTGCAATCACACAGCTTGCGATGCGTCGAAGTCAAAACACACCTGTTGAACAAAGTGTTGTTCTGTCATTGACTTGCGAATGAGTGTTCTACAAACGTTCACTTGACGCGTACCGTACAAGTGCTTCCATTTCTCGGTGTTAGTATGACTCTCAATTGAAGCGTAACATAGCAGCTAACCATGGAAATGTGTAAGAACCGAAATACTGTCTGCTACTCAGTAATAGATGTAGAATAATATATTACAATTCCAGTAATTTTTTTCCATGGTAGAGAGTCATAGTAATGAGAAATACAAATATATATATATATATATATATTCCTATGTCTTGCAATTTGGTTGCTATAGATTTCCTCGCGGCACACCGGTTGGGAACCGCTGGTCTACTGGATCAGTGACGACGCCAGCGTTATTTCTTAGTGAGCAAGTGAAGGGGTAAAGACATTTTTGTGGAATCAGACATTTTTAATATATCGAAAATCACATTTTTATATTGTTTGAACTACATTACAATACATATCGGCGAGCAGTCCCGGAAGGAACGAAAATGCTGCCAAGGGGGCGACTGTCTCCTTCTAGCGTCGTCCTTGACTATGAAAGGATAATTTGTAAAAGATTTAAGACCATTTCCACGATCTTCTTGTGAGTTCCTGATAAGCTTCATGTGATTATGTGTTTTAAAATCGCCTGATACTAGAAGATAATAATATCAGCTTTAACAGTTAAGTACACAAGTAAAATACTGTAACTATGTATCACTACATCCATTCGTTGATAACCAATACATACAAATCTATTTCATTTCTGGCGCCATAGTGACTCAGTGATAGAACATTTACATGTAGTGCGAGGGCTCTCTGGTTCAATCTCAGATCAAGTGACAACTAAAATTACCATCCATTCCGCTTTTGTCGGAACAATCACGATTTCGGAAAAGAAATCTTTTCATGTTAATTTATTAAATTCCTTACTATTATTATTACAATGGATTTTATTTTGCACATTATTACACAGAACCTTCAAGATAAGAGTGAGCACATAACAGCGGCAGGGAGATGGCAACGTGCCCGAGAGTTTGTATGTACGCTACATACTACGAATATTTAAATTGGCCATATTTTTTAATTATATGATTTTAGTAGTCTCACTTTTCTTCTATCTAGATTATAATAATAATAATAATAATAATAATAATAATAATAATAATAATAATAATAATAATAATAATAATAATAATAATAATTATTATTATTATTATTATTATTATTATTATTATTATTATTATTATTATTATTATTATTATTATTATTATTATTATTAAATATTCTGCCTTTTGACACCTCCAGGGACTAATGAGGTTTTATATTTTTATTTATTTATTTATTTTAAGCTTGGCATTGGAAATGTTTCTTCCCCGTTTCTCGATCAGTTTCCTCTTTCAACACCCAATATTTTCTTCTATTTTTCAAATCATCGATCAGTTGCGTTCTTCTTCTAACTATTCCTCGGTTTTCCTTCCATCTTTCCTTCCATGGCGGTATGAAAAAGACAATTTCTTAACAAGATGTGTCCCATCCAATTGGCCTTCCTACGAAAGATGATGGCTAAAAGTGTCATCTTCCCTCCTATCCGTTTCAAAATATCTTCGTTTGTTATTCTCACTATCCATTTTATCTTCTCCGTCTTCCTCCAACACTACATTTCGAAGCTCTCTAAATATTTCTTCTCTAACTTCCGTAATGTTCAAGTCTCGCAAATTTCTTCTCCCCTCAATAACTGCATTAAGTGTCCTTACATTTGGGATTTGGGTTTGGAGAGGTGACAACACCGTTCGTGAACATCGTATCCATGGGTTTTCCCAAGGTTTTCCCGTTTCCTTCCACATTTTCATTTCACAAATTATTTGACAATCATTCACTTTCATTAATCATTTGTCTCCATTAGCCTAAAGGGCATAGCGTCGGTCGGACGTTAAACTATAAATTACATTTTAATTTTTCCTCTTTTATTATCTTCGGGATCTGTCTGTCCCATTCACATTAGAAGAACTCTTACTATGACCACGGAGAATACTGTATTTGCAAATTAATGGCGGAGAAACCGGCTTTGGGCCCTCCAGCAGAATATACCCTCCCTCCTTCTGACTTTGGGGCATCCTGTATTTTTTAAAAAACTTTTAGAGACATTCTTTAAATTCTGGTGTGAAGCATAAGTATTACTTATCTTTCATTTTCAAGATTTAAACTTATGTAGTACATTCTTCTCTTTTCTTTCTTTAATAGCACACATAGCAGATTTCAAACAATTTCCTTCTTCGAAGAAAGAGAAAAATATATCTGCAAATGATGATGACGTAGGCAATAAATTCATAAACAATGATTTGGATTCATTTCTTGTTACTCCGAATAATGTGTGAAATGTCAATAGCTAAGTTTCATAAAATCTGGCAGCAAAACCTTGAAATAAAATGAAATGTTCCGAGGATCGTTTGACATATGCTGATTGTTTACATGTCTGATAGGAAGTATATTCCTAATTTTAAACCTGATTGCATATCTGACCTTATTTCATTTTCTTTCTTTTTTATTTGCATTCAGAAAAGCAATATGCAGAATATTTTCTACATTTAAAATTAAAGCATCAGCAGAAATTGTCATACGTTTGAATTAATTCCTATTATAAACATAGTATGAAACCAATAATTTGAGGAGGCCCCTTAAAGTCGGAGGCACCCTGCACTGTGGAGTCTGCCGGACCGCTATCGCACCCACTGCTTACAATGAACTCAACTAGATTGATTCATTTTTAATATCCTACTTATATAGTGCATCCGATACAATTTTCATCAAAAACTAATTTAATGCTTGGCCAGTGCATTGCTTCTTAGACACTATCTGGTTTTCTGATTGGAGTTTGCTACCTTTTAATTCAGGCAGTCCTACAATTCTTCATGATACTGGGTCAATACCAAAAAATTAGGGATGGCACCGAGACGAGACGAGACGAGACTTTGTACAGTCTCGGTCTCGTCTCGGTTGATAAATAACGGTCTCGGTCTCGGTCTCGTCTCGAGTAAAAAATCACCGTCTCGGTCTTGTCTCGATCGACAGATGCTTGTCTCGATCTCGGTCTCGTCTCGAAAGTCTCGAAATAAATAGTGTGACATTAAAATAGTGAAAGTATTATTCTCGTATAGTCTGTCGTTTCCGCTCATTTTTCCTTTCATTTTGACTTAGAATTATGGTATGGTGTACCTCTTCATAGCTAATTTGCTAGTGCTAATGCTTTCCATGTGTGTATTCCAGGTTCAATGATCAGTTGGTATATCACCCTAAAACCCTAATAGTAACCCATATTTCACTTTCAGCAATAGACTTTGTCTTATATAGCCTCAGAACTGCCTATACAATTAAACTCTATTAAATTAACTCCAGTACTATACAGTAGTTTATTTCCTTCCTTTGAATCAGAATTGTTCAATACTTCCTAACGGATAACACAACACATAGCAGCACGAATATCGTACCAAAATTGAAAAATTACAATTTCTCATTTATTATTTAACACATTCTGCTTTGACTGTCATTTTAAAAACAGAATATAACGTTCATTATCTTAACAAGTAGGGTAAATTATTACTACAAAATACGTATTTTGTTTCAAATTGATGAAAGTTTTATTACCATTTCACATCTCCGTGTTTAATTGACACTTTATAACACGAACGTCCTGAACTTTGTGCTGGGAGCTACTACACTCATCTTTGCTATGTGAGGTCTCGAGTTGGATCACAAAACAAGTTAGATTCAAAGTCCGATGTTTCACATAGTTCGCGTCTCATTTTAAGTGCATTCTGTTTCTTATACAAGTTCATAAGATCGTAATGCATTACGTAAGCACATATCCAGTGCCGTAACATAGATTAAGCTTATTCCTGAGCTCTCAACGGTGCATGTAATCTTTATTCGAGAAAACTAATCGTGCGTTCATTACGTTGAAATTTTATATTGATTGAAAATTACTTGCGAAACTTGAACATACATATTATATAAGTATATAGGTAATTAGAGTTATCTGTATCTACTTTTTCTCACTCGCCAGAACAAGTGATTCTTAACTTTCTAGTTTTCTTTTATATTAATTTTCGTAGTTTTGCTGCAACATGATGGATTGAATAGTCAAATATATTTTTTTCGCTCTACGACTTTCATTAAATTTTGGATCCATTTTTACCCTACCTTACCTAGTAAAACTTATATATATATATATGAGATTTCGAGGTAGACTATGCTGTCACTTTTTGGTTGAAATTGAGTTAACAATACTTTTTTAATAGACTGTTCTTTCTAATGGTGTAATAATATAAGTTCGAAAGCATCTTACTACTTTGTAACTACTTAGTAAGTTTCAAAAACAGTACTATAGGTCTCAGTTGAGAAACCGGTTTTTCGCCTCTCTAAAATTACGAAATTATGACTTGGTTTAGGTTACCTCCGAGGTCCAGATATAATAAAATCATCACCATCATCATAATAAACCATTATTAATCCATTGCTGGATGAAGGTCTTTCCAAGTCTTCTCCAACAACTATCTAACTTGGGCAATTCTTTTTCAGGTTACTCCTCAGTGGTGCTTGATTTCGTCACACCTTCTTGTATGCGGAGGTTTCCTAGACTTTTTGTCTCGTGGTATCCAGTCTAGAATTGTTTTCGTCCGACGATCATAATTTATTCTTGCAATACGTCCAGCACATCTTCCAGCTCATATTAAATTATTTCATTAGCACTATCAGTATTCATTTCTATATATTTGGGCTACAAATAGTTCGAATTCGCTACTTTCGGAGTACAGACACGCTACTTTTTAATCTTCGGATCTGGCAACACTGACTGAATGATTTAAATCAACACAATGTGAGGACCCCCATTTGGTCTAGCGGCTAGCACGCTTGATTTCGGTTCGCGTGGTCCCAAGTTCGATTTGCGGTAGGGGTAAAGTTGAACGACCGAAGTGGTTCGGATTCCACTATAATCATTCGCTCCACGTCTCCTTTAGCCGCCCTAGCATAACTTTGGGACGTTAAACTAAAACAAAACAAAACAAGAATGAACACTGTGTATTACTAACTGTAAGTCTTTGGATAATTGCATATAGCTATATGGTATGGATCGAGTTTGAGGTCGGTGGTCAAACTAAAACAAGTGAAATATAATTAGGGTGTAATTAGAATCTTTAATTAAGCACGGTCTTAATATAAAATGTACACCAGGCCTAAGGCTTAGGGGGAACAACTAGTGTTACTGAAAATGTATCAGTTACATTTAATTTCAGTTACAATTTGCATTTACATGTATTGCTGGAACGAAGACTTAAACATTAACATTATAAGTAGCCCAAACACTATGAAAAACGTCGTCTCTTGAAAGTATTCTTGCATCATAAAACAAATTACGAGTAATTCTAAAATATTTTGCAGTTTATCTACGTTATTTGCACATATTTAGAATAATATTTAGCAATTTATTCAAGTGGGCAACACTGCTTAAAATAATGTAACTGCAACTTGTTGTAATTAAAACCACCAAAAACTATTGTTGTAATGTTATAGAAGCTAAGGAAAGCAATAATCATTATAAAAATTTAATACAAATACAATAGAGCGTCGATTATCCGAAGTAATTGGGGGACATGGGTGTTCGGAAAACTGGTTTGTTCGGATAATCGAACTGTACATGTTTATTTGCCAAAAAGAAGTACTGTACAGTAATTTATCCATAAAAACAGGCATCTCTTTAAGTATTACAAAGTAACGTACAAAGGCAACTTTAGTAGGAATATATAGTATGTGGTACAGTTTATTAAACAAAAATATGTACATATTACATACGCATTTTGCTGGCGGCTTGGCCGGTCAGCAGCGCCTTATGAAGGCCCCATTAGAAGCAATGTTCCGCCAGCGGTGGCTCAGTGCGGCGACTACTGTGGGAAACTTGGTTTGGGAGTGAGGGGAATGATGGACGGTAGGGTGGGAGAGTAATGGGGCGTTTACACTTGGTCGATTTAGTCGCACGGCTAAATCGACTCGCTGCATTTGCGACTAACTCGAAGCAACTAGGCCGAATGAGATCGATGGATGTGTTCAATTGTTTCAACCGAAATTGAATGCTGCTTGTCGACTCGCTCTCCTCTGGTCGATTCGAAATCGACTGGCAATTTTAAAGATGTCCAAGCAAAAAGTAATTGGTACAATTTGCGGTGTTATAGCAGAAGAAAATAGAATCGACCACAGAAAATAGAACGTCTTTCAATTCAGTTGCTAGTCGATTAGTCGCTTTCGATCAACAAACGATTAAGTTGAAGTCCTGTTTACACGGTCGATTAAGTTGAAAGTGACGTCAATTCAACTGAATCGAACGCAAATCGACTAAGTGTAAACTCCCCATAATGGGGCGTTTACACTTAGTCGATTTAGTCGCACGACTAAATGGACTCGCTGCATTTGCCACTAAATCGAAGCAACTAGGCTGAATCAGATTGATGGATGTGTTCAATTATTTCAACCACAGAAAATAGAACGTCTTTTAATTCAGTTGCCAGTCGATTAGTCGCCTTCGATCAACAAGCGATTAAGTTGAAGTCCCGTTTACACGGTCGATTAAGTTGAAAGTGACGTCAATTCAACTGAATCAAAGGCAAATCGACTAAGTGTAAACGCCCCATAACAGGTGCGAGCGAGTACACAGTTCGGTTAAGCGGTCATTCGGTTGACCGACGTTTGGATAATCGACGCTCTACTGTACGTCATTTTAAGCAGTATAACAATCACTACCAATGTGTTTGGTATCTCTGAAACGATTTGAAATAATTGTTGTAAATGGCGTTATAAGCATTTAAGTCTTTTGGAAGCATCTACATGATGAGACGTGATATGTCAGTGCGTTTTCGGAAGTGAAGTCTTTAGAAACATTTAAATTTTCCGTTTCTTGAAATTTTGTTTCTTCATTCATTCGAAATGTATTATTCCATGATCATAGTATTTAACGCTAAGATACAGTTGATGCGCATTGCACCGGCCATACCATTTGAGTTATTAGAGATCTCCAAAATGTTGATGTTAGTGATACTGTGTTGTCCTTTGTTACACTAAATAATGTATGGGCTATTGTGGTTTTGTTAAGTAACTAAATTAGAAATATGTAATACTTTACGTAGCGCAATTTGAGAAAATACAACTTTATTTTGCTTTAGCAACATTGTATGTTTATCTAATATTGCAGAGTATTTAGAAGAATTTCCCAACTTGGTACAAAATTTCAGCATTTCTAATATATATATACAGGATGGCCCATTTTAATCTTTCCACGGAGATATCTCGTAAACGGTTGAACATAAATGCCATGGGGCACACCGAATGGTGTTGTCGCGGCGCTTCTCCGGGCCGCCCTTCATGGGGTCCCAGGGCCAAACTTTAAAATTTTAAATGGAAACATGGGACGAGTAATACTTCGTTCCATAGATTTTTAAAAAGTAAAAAGCGTTGTGGCAAAAGATTTTTCATATCGGTCACCGTATTCAAAATGACCGCCAAGACATGGTGCCTGTATCAGATATAACGTCCAGTACCACTAGACTCCTAATATGAAAATAGTTGGAGATAAATGAACAGAATAAAACTCGTATAGGAAAAGCACAGAGGGTATTTATCATTTCACGGCTGGAGTATAATGCAACGGAGAAAGAGATTATTAAAGTGTAATTGACATGATGAAAAGGAGGAAATGATAGAAAATTATCTTTCCGATCTCTGTCCGTAAGTAGGTGAAGCGGGAATGAATGGTAAAATCTCAAATGAGAACCTCACTTTTATTTGCAATAGATATGGTTTGTCTGAAACACTTATGTGTACAAATGACTGGTACTATAATGAATAAAAATAAAGTGAAATAAGGTGAATAAAATTAAGATAAAATTCAAGTTTAACAACATTTTGTCCACCCCTGATAATTTAACACAATGCGTGCAACGATTTTTGGGACATATCTGCATCAGTATGTACCATTTCGTTACAAATGATCACAACTGAAATTACCGTTGAAAGTTATTCGGAATGTAACTGTGGACATCTCAGTGAAACTCATATTCTATCACATGCAAGAAGACATAGAAGGAAAAGAAGCGAACCAATATCATGCAGACGACTGTTGAACAAAACCAACGTTTGTAAACATTGTTCTTAAATTGCATTGTTCGACAAATTTGTTTCGCATTTCAGTTTATTCATTTTTGCATCAAAACATTGCCTGCAATCAAAATGGAAGATACCATTTAACAAGAATTTTACCTACTTTATCCCATTACAGAGACATTTATCTCTTATAAAAACACATTTCAAATAACTTTGTTTCGTAGATACAATTTGCAAAAACTAAGGCTCTCATCTGCAATTTCACCGATCCTTCCACCAGGTACAATGGAAAAAGTACCATTGCAAATTTTGCAGTTAACTTCATAGTTCCTCTACCAGAAGTTGTTATAAGGCATCTTTTTTGGGGGGTGGAGACTAGGGTGGGTCGTTTTGCCACTTTTTTTTCGGAACGAAATGTAATACCTGGCAAAAGTGGCCCACCCACACGGGCATTACAGGTATAGATTTTTTTTCAAATCAAATAATATCTTCTGTGAGAACTATTGCCTCAAAGTTAAAATTTCACTGAAAATTACAAAAAATACCAAAATTGTTCATTATTTTTAGTTATGTTAAAGTAAACATATTTTTGGATTTATACATGCCAGATGCAATGAAAACTGACATTCAAGTCTCAAAATGCCAGTTATATGCCCCTGCGGTGGGATAGGGGTGCCTCCTCTGGGGCCGGCAAAGGGGGCAAATTCAGTACAATTAAACGTTTTTCAGCTATTTTCGTCCTTGCCTTTTCCTTCTACTGGTGGTTCATAGTGGTAGCAGAGCATTATTTTTCACCATGACACTCCCACCCCTCCACCTCACAATACTACAACGCCCTTCTCCTGTCCCGATCTGCGTAACTCAGCGTCAGTATCAGGAACGAGTCGGATACGCTTCAAATTGGTAGCCATTTCTCAAGCGCTATATCTGGTTACTGTTGCCTTCAGCTTATATGAATTGGCCGTTACAAATAATAGTTTGCTAAACACTATTTTCATAGAAAATTCTGTATTTATTTTTTAAAAAAGTCAATATTATTTATTGTATCACAAAAATGACTTCAGTGACAATTGAAGCAGACCTTGAAGAGAAAGCAGAGGAAAGCTCTTCTAAGGAAGAGACCAAACCCAGAGACAGAACATCTAAACCGAAGCTAGATTTGACTGAAACTGCTATGATTGCTCAGAGATACAATGTAAGCGAAAGTGCTGCGGCACATATAACATCAACTGTGCTTCAGGCACCTTTAAAGGCTGGAATTATAATATCTCAACAATCTAGCAACATAACTCTGCAATAATTGTGGGCAGGAGCAAAATAAGGCGTGCGAAAATTAAAATTGCTCGGATTTTAAAAGAAACTTCTAGAAATGATGATCCCATTAAAATCCTATACTTTGATGGTTAAAGGGAAGACACTAAAACACACGCAGGTATCGTTAGGGAAGAGCACTTATCACTTGTGGCTGAACCTAACTCTCAATACGTTGCTGACGTGACACCATCCTCTGGCTCTGGCCATGACAAGACCACGGCTATTTTCGAGTACATCATGAACCAAATCGAAGGTGAATTTGATGAAGTAGAGGTTCTTGAGTGTGATGGAACAAACACTAACACTGGTTGGAAGGGAGGTATACGTCGAAAATTAAACGAACTAACAGGCTATTTGTCTCTTGCATTTTAATGAACTGCCTTTCCAGCTTTTCCAGCCAACCACTGGAAGCTTCTTACACAGGTCCCATAGGTTCAAAACTATCTGACTGTGAAAAGCTTCCAGTGGTATCATTCAAACCAATACAATGTGACTTACCTCATCATAGTCAGAAGAGCTCAGAAAACTCAGTAGAGACCTGAGATACTTATCTCAAGTTTTCCATTGCTAATGGTCCTCGTGACGTCTTTGAGACCATTCTTAGGTCTAGATACTTACCAAATAAATACCAGGCTGTAATCCGTTCATCCATTCAGACCAATATATTTCTGGCACTCCCAGAGAATGTTCTTTTCGCCATGATGACTGATGGTTTATTTGCTGTCCGACAAGATGATTTACATGAGATTCTTAGTGCTCGAAAACACGAGGCAGAGAATCTTCATAACACTATTAGATATAACATCATTCCCAGACTGAATTTTGAGGCGAAAGATTACACGGAAATGATCTTTTGGAAAAGCACTGATGTTTCAATAACTGTACCACCAGTTCTAAGGACGGTATGAAACAAATAGCTCATGGACAAACTTTCACTTTCTGACAACACTGTGCCAGAATAGTCCTCCACCTTCTATCCATGGCACACGGTGGCAGTAGAACGGATAGTTAAATTAGTCACTGAAGCAGCCTCTCGAGTATGTGGTAGTGATGCTAGGGACGGGATCATCAGGTCAACCTTACTTTCTAGGCAAGCTGTGTCTAAATTTCAATCAAAGTCCCAATTTGTGACACTTTTTCCTGACAGTGACGAATTGCATTAGTTCATTCGTCCCTATGTATGGTTAGTTGGTTGAATAGGACTGGCGCAGGAGCCCTAGGTGCAGCCACCTCCACGTGGTAGACTCTGGGACGCTTGGACAGGCTATATGACCAGGTGAGCGAGGACCTGCACAACCGCTTAAATGTACTGAACTTGCCCCCTTTTCTGGCCCCAGAGAAGGCATCCCTATCCCCCCCAAGGGCACATAACTGGCATTTTTATACTTGAATGTCAGTTTTCTAAGCAACTGACATGTATTTAACCAAAAAATGTTTACTTTAACATAACTAAAATTCATGAAGAACTTTGGTATTTTTTCTAATTTTCAGTAAAATTTTGAAACTTTGAGGCAATAGTTCTCACAGAAGATATTATCCGATTTGAAAAAAAATCTATACCTGTAATGTCCATGTGGGTGGGCCACTTTTGCCAGGTATTACATTTCGTTCCGAGAAAAAAGTGGTAAAACGCTGCACCCTAGTGGAGACTCTATATTCTGCGGGATATATGATGTCTTCGTTGTCTTCAAAAACGGGTACTTCTCTTCCAAATTGGAAGAAAACGTGTACTTTACTTTAGGCATTCTTGTTGGTACAAAATTTGAACACTTCACTTGTAATGTAATACCAACGGCATCTCAGCTCGTGCACTTTATCAAAGATTACAGATCCCCTTGACTGCGAAAGGACAACTGCAACTGCGCTGCGATACTATTGGGTTGTTCGCTATCAAATTGGAGAGGGTGGTGTAACAACTTGTTCGAAGCAGCTACATGTTACAACTTGTTGTTCGTTCACTACTTACAGGATTCCAAGATAATGTCAGAATTATTGATTTTTCACTCTTCGAATAAGCTGATATTGATAGAAGTAATGGGACGGGACATTTGCCTCTACCAACTAAATTTACCGGGACGCGGGACACTCGGGCCCAAAATTGGTACTGTCTCGTTTTTTACGAGACGCGTGGCAGGCTTATATTTAAGGTGTTCTAGTGACAAGTGTGAGGTCAATTAAAAGTTTGATTGAATAAACGGACGCAAGTAACTTTCAGAGAAGACTTTATCAAGGTTGATGTTACGTCTTAAATTATACCGAAAGTTTTCATTGTTACTGTTGTAACTAGATACTATTATTTGAATGCTATTATACAAGAAGGTACCAAAAAACAAAATTGTTAATTTTAGAATGAGAAGATAGATCGATGAAACATAGTGCATTATGTTCTGAGAGGATATCCAAGTGTCTTGACGATCGATGGCTGTCATAGTTCAATTGCTTAAAACTTTGTTCTTTGCTGAAGAGAGAGAGAGAGAGAGAGAGAAAAAAAAACTTGTTCAATATTTTAAAACTAAGATATGAATATTTTCAATATCACGTCAATGCTGATACGTAACTTTGAGCAATACAGAACCTATAAATTGAAAAAAAAAATATATATATATCCTAATGATTTTATAGAGTTAAAAAGCACATTTTTTTCTTCTGGCACATCGAGTGCAATTTTTAATTTTCCTTCTTGGAGTGAGTTGGTTCCTTCTCTATACCTATATCCATTTATGTTATTAGTGGTGTGATTTAAGTAAGGAATATCATGAAGGAAAAAATGATAAAATGCTTTTAGACTATAAAACGTTAATGTACCCTTTATATTTTAATTGAATTAATTAATACATGCGTTTTACATTGTTGATTAAAAAATACCTTCCATGTCTTTTATGATAATCATAGATGATCACTAGACTTCGGATTTTGGCATATTTGCATGTTTTATTCCTGATGTGATATTGATATGCTCTTTAAACAGAAATTCGTTTCAGATGTTTTGGGGCAAAATAGCAGAGTTTTATAGTGCATATATGTGCATATTTTGGAGGTTAGCGCATGTTTATGTCATTAATGCATATAAATGCATATTTAAAGAAACAACCAAATTGAAAATTTTTAACGTCCAACAACTTTCCTCATAAATGGAATTTCAAGTTTCTAATATAGACTCAAGACCTTGAAATGGTTCGTAGTTGTTGGTTTAGAATATCTTCAAACGTCATGTGAAAGGAGAATAAAAAGGGGTGAGTGATTCATCCTCCCAGTAATGATGCATCCTTGCCACCATTGAAACCATTGAAATAAACGAGGGAGGACCATTTCAAAATTTCGATGACATCGATCACTTGTAGTGCGACACTCTCGAATTTGTGTCCACCCAAGAAAAAAATTCTACCATTCTAATAAACGAGGGATGGCCATTTCAAAATTTCGGCCACTTCGATCACCTGTAGTGCGAGATCTTTCAATTCAAATTTTAATTAGTTCAGAATTATGTCGAAGTTTTGAACATTTTTGTACCACGAAGAATAAATGCTGTATCATTGAAATAAACCAGGGACGGTCATTTAAAAATTTGGCCACTTGGATCATCTGTACTGACGCATTTTCAAATTTGAATTTCAATAATGTTGGTGGTACAAAAATCTACAAAAATAGGGAAAATTCTAATATAGTTAGAATTCAGATTTAAAGAGTCACACTGCTGGTGATCGAAGTGGCCAAAATTTTGAATCTGGCTACCTTTTGTTAACTTCAATAGCACATTTTTTTGTTATGTGGACAAGAATGAACAAAAATTGGGCAAAGATGTCGCATTACAACTAAATGAGCCAGAAAAATATTCTAGAAGTTATCTTTTGAAACAATCGATTGAAGTTGAGAGACGTTAACTTTCAAGAAGAAAATATATTTTGCAAAGTGTATGCTAAACAAATAATATTTTCAAAGTAAGTAAGTTCGTTTTCAGAAGAGAACATTTCTATTTTGTTCGACAGCGAAATCTCAAACTTCAGCAACACACTTTTTTTTTTTTTTTTTTTTTTGCCTTCTTATGTTTTCGCAGCAGTGTCAAGTCTGGTAAAGAGTTTATACAACTATGAAACAAACCAGATGTGTGTGTGTTTTTATGTTCGACAGAGTTCATTCAAAAGAATCCGTTGAAAAATTTATTTCGGGAAGAAATGAAGAACCCTTTTTTTTAAAATTAGCTCTAAATAGATTAAAATATTTCCTTTACACAATCTAAAACTTGTCACAGCAGTTACTTTCTGAGATAAGTTCTTAAGTTTTTTCTTTAAGGAGTTTATGAGAGTATTTAAGTATAAGCTTGTGTTGCTTTGATACGTACGTCGATTACTCGAAAGGTAACTTTCCTATTAACAAGTAACACTTCCGAAGTGTAACACTCCGATTAGAGAAAATTTGGCAGGAAGATACTGCACATAAAATAATCGAATACGTGTTTTTTACTTTCTGCGGAAAAACGGTTTTAGGGGGCAAGAGCCCCCACCCGAAATTTTGAAATTCAATTCTAGAAAAACAAGAAATTAACCAAAGTGAATGAAATTGTGCACAGATGTTGCAGACGTAAAATGAGGGAATACGGGTTTCGTATTTTAACGGAGAAAACGGTTGGGTGGGACATGGACCCCTCCAAACCTTTGATCACGAATTATCAAAAGTGCTAGTAGGAGTATGTCAGATATGTGTAAAGGACATGAAGAATTGCAAGGAAACTTTGTGTATGAACAATAGGCAAAAAATAAACGAATACGTTTTTCTTTAATTTTCTGCAGAAAAACGGTTTTAGGGGGAAAAAGCACCTACCCCAAATTTTGAAAGTTTACGTCCGAAAGTCAAAAACAAGTGAACCCGAAGTCAACGAAATTGTACACATATATATTGTAGCCATAAAAGGTGAGAATACGAGTTTTGCATTTTCCTGAAAAAAAAAAAAAAAAAAAAAAAACTGTTGAGTGGACTGAGGCGTTGAGTGGCGGAAGGAGTGGAACGAAGCGAATTAAATTGTATGTAGATATTGGATATGTAAAATGTGACCTTTCGTGTTTCACAACTGCCTTACTCCGATTTAGGGATGCGCACGAGACGAGTCGAGACGGGAGTTTCCTGACAAAATTTGAGTCGAGACGGCTCATCCAATAGTGAAATATACATTTTTCGAATCGAGACATCACTTTTACAGTACATTTTCTAAAGGAGACAGCCACAAATCTTGTCTCGTGCGCATCCCTAATCCGATTTTTTAAAATTTGGCAGATCAACTATAAGCACAAACAATAGCGTATTTTATAGTATTTCAGGAGGCACCTTTAAGCCTTACAATGTTTTTTTCCGCATAAACAAAAACAGATGTCGGTTTATTTCCAGTTTTCTGCTGATGTGCCAAATTTGAAGCAAAAGGGATAGGGGCACTTGAGAAACACGAAAGGTCTTATTTTACATAGGGTCTGTATAATATCTACGTAAATCTCATTTACTTCGGTCCATTCCTTCCTGCGCTATTACGATAATATTTACTTTTCTCGGATGGGGCCTAGGCCCCAACAGTTTTTCTGCACAAATTAAAACACGTTTCATTTATTGTTTTGCAAATTGTCCCTATACGAAGTGTTGTTGCAATTCTCCATATTCTCTAGGAACTGCTGACGTACGCTTATTTGCACTTTTGATATTTCGTAATCAACGGTTTAGAAGGTCTGTGCTTCACTCAGCCGCTTTTTTCCAGGAAACTACGAAAACCAATTATTTCATTTTAAGTCTACTATATCTGTGCACAACTTCATTCACTTTGCCTCCTAAAACCGTTTTTTCGAAGCAAATAAAAACCCGCATTTGTTTATTTTTTGCGTATTGTTCATACACAAAATTTTGTTGCAATTCTTTATGCATTTTACACACATCTGACATACCGTTACAAGCACTTTTGATATTTCGTGATCAAAGCTTCGTAGGAGTCCGTGCTCCACCCATCTTTTTATTTTCAGGAAAATACGAAATACGTATTCCCTCATTTTATGTCTACAATATGTATGTAGAATTTCGTTGACTTTCGTTCACTTGTTTTTTGCCTTTCGGACGTCAACTTTCAAAATTTTGGGTGGGGGCTTTTGCCCCCTAAAACCGTTTTCTGCAGATAATAAAAGAATCCGTATTCGTTTATTTTTTGCGTATTGTCCCATGTGTCGTTAAAATTCTTCATGTTACACTTCTGACATGCTGTTATTAGCACTTTTGATATTTCATGATCAAATTTTGGAGGTGTCTGTGTCCCACCTAAACGGTTCTCTCTCCTTTTTTTTTTTTTTTCAGGAAAATGAGAAACACATATTCCCTCATTTTATGTCTACAATATCTGTGCAAAATTTCATTCACTTCGGTTGACTTCCTCTGGCCTTTGGGCCTCAAATTTCAAAATTTTTGATGGGGACTTTTTCCCCCTAAAACTGTTTTACTGCAGAAAATAAAAATCTGTATTCGTTCATTTTTTGCCTATTGTTCATACACGAAGTTTCATTGCAATTCTTCATGTCCTTTACACGCATCTGACACACTGTTACTAGCACTTTTGATATTTCGTGATGAAAATTTTGGAGGGGTTGGTGCACCACCTAACCGTTTCTTCCGGGAAAATACGAAACCCGTATTCCCTTATTTTATGTCTGCAATATGTGTGTACAATTTCGTTGACTTCGGTTCCCTTCTTTTTTGCCTTTCGGGCGTCAAATCTCAAAATTTCGGGTGGGTGCTTTTGCCCCCTAAATCAGTTTTTTTCCGCAGAAAATTAAAAAAAAATTATGTATTCGTTTGTTTCATGTGTAGTATCTACCTGCCAAATTTTATCAAAATCGGAGTGTTACACTTCGGAAGTGTTACTTGTAAGTATTCTGTTATATTTTCGATGACTTTACCTTCTTTACATTCATGCTCCGTGTCTCGTTTAAATCAATTTATTCCATTTAAGCTATCAATATTATACACCGTAAATTATTGCTGTTTGAAACGGACAATGTTATGCTAGAATAAAATATTCTAGAATTTACATATAATTGGATACAGAAAGTAATTTCAGGTCAATTTATTTTCTTTTAAACAAGCACATAAGGTTTCTGAATACAGGCTTTTAATACAATAACAACTGCCTTCAACAGACCCCTTATTAAACGGAAATTTATTTTAAATGGAGATATTTCACAGTCCCATCAATTTAAAGCTGCCTTCAACAGACCCGTTATTAAACGGAAATTTATTTTAAATTGAGATATTTCACAGTCCCATCAATTTAAAGCTAAAAAAAGTGTTAAATTCTCTTGATTAGGCGGAACCTGTGTTGCGAACAATGAATGTTAAAATATACTTTTTAACGGAAATTTTCAAGTTCCGGAACGCAGCATTTAGAAAAATTTTAGACATTCTGTGATAGGTTAGGTGTAAGAACTACGTTGTCTGTAAATGTCTTCGTTTACTTGTTACCCTACACATTTAACCTTAGTCCACCGCCATGTAAGACCCTACATCAGTACGAGTTTTTGAACGAAGTGCAATTTACATAGTTATTTCCAAATACCAATAACTCGTTCTCTAGCTGGTCTAGAGACATGGAACAATTAGCGTAATATACACAATAGATAAAAAGGGAACCAATAGTAGAGAGATGAGCGCTGAAAAGGGCAAATAGCATCTACTTTTTGTCTTGGCCTTTGAAACCGTATGCAGGTTTTTTTTTTTTTTTTTTTTTTTTTTTTTTTTTTTTTTTTTTTTTTTTTACTGTAAGTTTTATGTGTATTAATTCGTAGCAGAAATAAACGCTGTAATTGAATACGGTAGGCCTATGTGCAACATTTTATCTCAATATGTCCATTGTACTGTATGCATGTGCGTTGTTTATTTCCTAAGCATAGATCTATCTTTGTTAACTCTAGAACATTTAACGGAAATTTTTGCGAGTCCTGTTCAATTTTGGTAGGCAGATTTTATTGTATGCTTTTAAGCCAGAAATGTTTATTTATTTCTCTGAGTATATTACTTTTATACACAGAGCTCAAAGCATTAAAAGCGACCTTGCGTTTATCAATACTCATTTCAGTTTAATTTCAAAGATCATAACGAGATTAGAAGAGCGATAATTAGGATAGATGTTTGATTCAATAATGAAACAGACGCCACCAAGACCAATCGGACAAGCAGTTCTTCGAAACTCACATTCAATAGACGAAAAATCTAGGCATAAAATTCTTGTTTAATGCAAATAAAGTGTTCCTGGGAACAACATCACACGAATTCCATATTACCGGCAAGTAAGATTGCTTTTTTGAAATACTGTCCCTTAACGACCCGTGACACGGAAGGAACTTTTCGATGTACAGTTATGTTTTAACCGACAAATGCAGGTTTTTGAAAGAAAACACCGGAAACTACACAGTTGTGTATTGTAGCATGAATGCATCATAGTTGTACACCAAGTATATGTATTTCAAGTAATACAACTTTTTCTCTAAAAATAATAAAATTCCTCATTTAACTTTAGCTTTTGATTGGTGCATATTTACAATTTTTAGTGCATATCTGCATATTTTCAGTGCATATTTTCGTGATTTTAGCGCATATTTGCATGCATATTTTGCCGTTTTTTAGTGCATATCGATCCGAAGTCTAATGATCACAAACAGCGTATACCCTCTGAAAATTTTAGGACTACAGCTCTGGGTATAATCATTGTTTGTGTATCGCTTCAGAGTCAAAAGTTCTATCTCAAACTCCGGGTTGGATTGTATATTGGAAGTAGTAGTAGTAGTAGTAGTAGTAGTAGTAGTAGTAGTAGTAGTAGTAGTAGTAGTAGTAATGGTGACAGAAATCCTACAATATTATTCATGGTTAACGAAAAATAAAAGTCCAAAAATTGGACATATCATTGAGCTGAACAAAAGATAGAACAACATATTTTTCAGTGCCATAAAACTCGCTTTTTCTCAATTTTCTCGAAAACTACGCATGTGAATTCACCCTCAAGGATGCCGTTTTGTTCGGCCCGATGTGATCTATCAATTGATCTATATCTTATCTTTAAAATAATATTAACGTTAAGAACTAACCGTACTTTTGGGCTATATCTCCTTCACCATACTGGGGGCGCGGTGGCTCAGTGGTAGAGCGTTCACTTCCGGTGCTTGGGGTCCCTGGCTCGATCCCAGCTCGCGCCGCGTGGACTTTGTGGTGGACAAACACCGTGCTCGTGGGTTTTCTTGGGGTCTCCCGTTTACTTCCACTTTCTTCATTCTACCATTTCATTCATTTCTCATAATCACCATCTTCTTTAGCCTAACTGACATAATCGTGTGACGTAAAACTTAAATATTTCATTTCATTTTTTCCTTAACTGTACTGTGTACCTTCGCATTACAAATGTCATAGTAAAAAAAAAATAATAATAAAGCGGGTATATACGTTATTATCAGTTTAATCTCGTTACCAAAAACTGTTGATAAATTTTGTTCAATTGGAACATATTGTATATATATATTTTTTAATGAACTGTGTATATAAAAATGTGCACAGTTAAGCATGGAATTATATCTAGTGTTGAGTGTATCCTCCTAATGTTGACAGGACCATCGTGCCCCCTCCTAACAATGACACGTAAAGTTCTTACAAACAGTGTTTCTTTCAGAAAAAAAATGTTCCGGGGGCACACTTAGTATTCGGATTAACACATATTATTTTCACACGGTACTATCAGCGACGCAAATACGCTAGTTATTGCGCGGGTCAAGAACTCGCCTTAGCGCCTCCCTGACCAACCAAACCAAAACGCTTCTCCAAATATTTGTCCAATTTTCCTCCTTGTTAATCCGGCGCTCGGGGCACAAGCCCCGTTTGCCCCCTAGTTACGTCAGTGGATACTATTCTGTTCATTATAATATTATAGACGTATTATTTTGGTCTCCTCCGGTGGGGCACTCTCACAGTCAGAGCCTAAAGGGGGGGGAGCAGTATAACCCAAAGAAGTGTCTGGAAGAAACACTGATCACGCAAATATTACTGTTAAAAGGAACACTGAACACTCGAAATTTCTTGAAGTGTATCATGCACATTTAATTAGAAAAGAAGCACGAATGAAGTAGATTTTCTACTTGTTCAATACATTGAAGTTAAATAATGTTTCGTTGTAGATATTTCACAAGAATGAATTTAAATATATTTAAATATATAATATTATCCTGGCATTTTTTATATAAAGGAAGTCGTAAGGAAAAAAATGAACTACCAAACACTTTAGATGGCCGTTTAAAAGAGTATAAACTTTTTGACGCAACACTTTACAAATAACGTGTTCGCAGGTAGGAATTTCAGGGTGAGAAAAACTCAGGTAGATTTTTTTTTCACATAGACGAGTAACCCCTTTACAAGTGGTCTGGGCAGATGTCTTCCTTTCTGTTGATTTAAATGCAAATGATAACGTGAGATCACATGAGTCAGAAAAAAATACTGGCCCAAATTTTAAAAGTGAAAACATTCTTCTTTTATTGTGTTAAAATATTTATTAGACTTCTATGGAGTTCGTGTTGATTTTCTTGTAATCTTTCCAGATGCTCCGAGGGTGGTAGTATTTCAGTGTCGTTGCCAAGGATTTAATCTTCCAGATGAATAATTAAAAAAAAAATAAAGACGAAAATCTGATGTATTGTGATCTACGTTTTTTTTTTCTACAAAAGCGCAAAATACGCGTATGGTCAGCGTTCGCGTCTTCGGCGCAAGAGGCCCAGCTTGGATTCTTATTGGGAGCTCACGCGACTCGAATAAACACGTTAAGCTATATGCCCACTTCTGTAGCTTCGTTGTTGTAACGATTTAAATCTAAACAAAAACAACAGAGGCACTAATTTGGGAAGCGAAGGGAAGCTATAGTCCTATATAACTTGAAATTTACATTGGATGAAATAACACTTTGTTTTACCTCATGGTCCATTATAATGAACACAATTACACACGGGTATGAGCATATATGATATAGCTTCCTTGACGAAATCCTGGATTTACGATATATACATACACATATCAACATCAACCACTGTCAATCTTCTGCTAGATGAAGGCATTTCTATACCTTCTTCACAGGCTATCATGGTCTTTCTTTTTTCTTTTTTTCTTTCTCTTTTCTTTTTTTCTTTTTTCTTTTTGCATATTACTCTATGCTAATATTAGTTTTCATAACTTCACCTTCAGTAAAGACGTTTCCTACATTACATCTTGTTCTGGTATCCTATCAAGAATTGTTTTTGTCAACCAATCAGTACATATATTAATCGAATCCATTGCCATTAAAATACGCTTCCTTTTCGCGGTAAGGGTCGCGGTGTCTCAGTGGTGGAGCGCTCACCTCTGGTGCATGGGATCCCTGGTTCGGTTCCAGGATTCTCCTATTTCCTCGTTATTCTTCATTCCACTACTTCATTGATTCTCATCATCAACGTCTCCTTTAGCCCACACACATGCCAAAACCGTGGGACGTAAAGCACAAAGATTAGTTATTTTTGTAATAATATCTGTGAATACTGTCATTTTTCGTATATGTGTCTTGTCCTATCGTTGAGGGCAATTCCTAGCACACATAGAAAATATCTTCTTGCTTTATTGTGCAGTCTCCAGACGGTGAATGTCTGATCAACGAACTTAGAAAGTTTGTTACTAAATTCTCTCTCTCTCTCTCTCTCTCTTTGTGTGTGTGTGTGTGTGTGTGTTGTTTGCGGATTTTTCAATTTTGAGCTCTCCATTCGATAGAGCATCAAAAACTATCTAACAGAAGTGATGGGAGTTTTTCGCATCACTCTTACCGTTCTCGAGATATCTATCTATATATATAAAAGAGAACGTACAAAATCCTTTGTCCGCTCATCACGCTAATACGGCTGAACCAATTTCTTTCATTTTTGGGGGGTTATTAGGATTTGGACCCTAGATGGTTTTTATCATATCACTTTAATTTTTAATTACCAGTGTCTTGAGATAATTGACCATTCAAGTGTCCATAACGTACAAATCCTTTGTTATTAGTTCATCATAGGTAAAAATAAACGTATTTATATGCAACCCGCATGACCGTGTCACTCGGCGGGTTAACATAAATGACAGGCGATATACAGCGGAAAATAGCTTGAATCTTCTGTTTAAAATTTTTTAATTGATTTGCTTATTTTTACAGACACTTTTACAATATGCCAGCACCGGGATGACCGCAGCGAAGCGGGGCGGGTTAACATAAATGACAGGCGATATAATGTTAAGATTTACTGCAATCTTCTATGGTTTTTATCATATCACTTGAAAGCGAAAAAGTAAAAATTATCTAAGTAACAAAGTTTATTGCGTTCCGGGGTGACCGCAGCGAAGCGGGGTGAACGCTGCTAGTTGGCTAAAAAATGTTTCGATTTCGGGAGATTTATGGAGCCATAACTTGGGAACTGTAAGTCACAGAGAGATGATTGTTGCGAATTTTTCAATTTTGCGCCCTCTCTGTTGAGCATGTGTCTTCGTAAAACAACATATTGTAGAACGTTTTAACAGAAATCTTAAACAAAATATGCGTAAAAAAATTTAACACTCAAGGAAATCATAAATGGATAGATATAATTATATTGTAGGAATTGTTTAATAAGTATAATAATAAAGTACATAGAACAATTGGTATAAAGCCTGTAGAGGTTAATAGGAAAAGTTCGTTCTTTTTAAGTTCGTTCTGGCAATGCTCTTGGAGTATTCTCAGCTGCTTTTGTTATTGTTCACTCCCGATCCACATGTCGTGTAAGTATGTCTAAGATGGTCAGTATGCCGAAGAATATGAAGTGGTGATGGCCTACAGAACTCTTTTGCAAACTATTTCGGAGAAAAGTAATAGTAGATGGAAGATAAGCTTCAGTAACAGAGATTGCTGTGCATTAGGACGTCACCAAGGGCCATACACCTGACGGAACAATGAGCCTTAGTGTCGGATACTATGATCATGACATAACGTATTTCCGACGAATAGGAATAAAGTTACAAGGGATTGAAAATTTGATATTAAAATTCTTTTATAAGGTTGGACCAAATTAAATGCCCGCTTTGACGTTTGGTGGGAAACTCACCTTAACACCACAACACAGGTATGGACTAAGAACATTCGTCCAACGTCACAAACTCATAACACGCCCTACAAACAAGATAGTGTGCCCAGTTAGTCAAAGTTGTTAAATAGGGTCGCACGAAAGTGCATCATAGATAATACACAATTGTCAGAGATTTTTGTTCACGAATTCATAATGGGACATTCTGCACATTAAGTACCTGGCTACTTGAGGCAATCACAAAGCGTATTTATTGCTCATGTGTACGCTTGGAATACGCTGACCATGTATTTAAATGTAGTTGGCTAATCTCAAACGCGAAAGCAATAAAAACGCGGAGAAAACGTCAGCTCGAGCGTATTTGGTGCGTTTCGGAACAATAGACCGCCTGCTATTTAAAAGATTTCAAAAGGAAGGACAAAAAGGAAAGACGTGATGCCAGGCAAGGGGATTGTAGCATGAAACAGCTGCTTGGAAGAGGTTTGTGCAGAGTATTAGAACTCTGCTAGTATAGACCTGGACCTGGCAAAAATACCCGGAAACCCTGACTGGCTCACAATATGAAATACAACTCTGACAAAAGTAAAATTACTGAATAGCCACCTTGGTCGCGTTCGCTACAGGGGGTGACGCATCAAAAACGTTTTCTCAAATAGCCACTCTGTAAGCCTCAAAACACATTAACAGCATTTGAGCTAAAGGTAGCGAAAGAACGCATTATTGGTCGTTGATCTGTCGATTTCGTTCCGGTAATAAAGCATTAAAAAAAAAAAAAAAAAAAAAAAAAAAAACCTCGTGGGCTCCGATCAATATGTACGTATGAGCTCCTCAGGAACACCGTGGGAGCAGATCTTCGAAAAACTGTTTGAGCCAGTGGTGTCATTCGGGTCTTCAGGGGGCAAATCTTGTTGTTTAGAATTAACTATTTCAGTATAGTTGCAGTAGGATCAACATTTTAACTTCTCAATATTATTGAAAGGAAAAGTGGCACCTATTAGGCTTCAGTCTCATAGTTTGGTCTCTAATTCTTTCACTGGATCTATCAAATGTATAACTGTGGTAATTCTATTCAATTAATCATCTTTAGTGTTAACTTGACTAAACTATCTTCTTTGAAATAGCGAGATACTTTTAACAAGAATTTTAGGAATTATAAAAAAAATGGATCAAAAGATCGCGATCTAGGCCAAGAATTTAAGAAATGATCCAAAAAATGCATCAAAAGATTGCGATCTTGGCCAAGAATTTTAGAAATGATCCAAAAAATGCATCAAAAGATTGCGATCTAGGCCAAGAATTTTAGAAATGATCCAAAAATGCATCAAAAGATTGAGATCTTGGCCAAGAATTTTAGAAATGATCCAAAAATGCATCAAAAGATTGCGATCTAGGCCAAGAATTTTAGAAATGTTCTAAAAAATGCATCAAAAGATTGCGATTTAGGCCAAGAATTTTAGAAATGATCCAAAAATACATTAAAAGATTGCGATCTAGGCCAAGAATTTTAGAAATGATCCAAAAAATGCATCAAAAGATTGCGATCTTGGCCAAGAATTTTAGAAATGATCCAAAAAAATACATCAAAAGATTGCGATCTTGGCCAAGAATTAGTTTTTGGATCAGGGGCCAAGAAATTTTTGATAGAAATATAAGAAAATTTTTGATTGATTTTGATCTTTTAAAGCATTTTTCGATCAGGGGTCACAACATTTTTGAACGGCCCCTAAATCGAGTTTTCGTATTTTCTAGGGAATAAGCAAATCATACTGATATGAGTTAAGTGTTAGTTTTGATTTGGCTACACTATATGTTGTTCTCCAGATATAAGGCCTACACGAAATTTTTTTGACTAAAATATAATGGATCTTTTGGTCCAAAAATAAATTCTTTGAAGGGTAGGTTTTATGTTCAAAGTTATTAAAGCCATAGCTTCACTGTGGCTTAGAATTATTGCCCTCTACACAAATGAACAAGTAATTTCAGGAGTATTGCTAAATAAGGAAGTGAATAGGTACATCTGAAAGAACAAAACAAACCTCGGAGGAAGTACATGTAGAAACAAGCTTAGTTAAATACCATTACTACAAGAATGACAAGTAATTTTAACAACAATTGGGCTATTTTTTGTCCAATATTTCCCCTGTTATGATGGCAAGAATTGAGGCTACCATCTTATGAAATGTTTATGGAAAAACAGAAGCAATAGCTAGTTGAAACAACAAGAACTTGTTCCGTCACCTTTATATACTATGTATATATCAACAAACAGTTGTTAGTCAATTTGCGAGTGAACGAGAAGCGGTGTATGGCGGGAAAGTGGAGTAATACTACATTATTCCCCCCATTTTTCCTCTCGTACCTTCTTTTTCCACTTTCACTAGACGGCCAGCGCTTTGAGGCAAGGTAAGTTGGATTGGAAGGAAGTCCAATTCAACTGTGGTACACAGACACATACACACGTTCTTAACCTCGCTATCATCAGTTGGTTACGAAGCTAGCAACTATGAAGGTGTGGAAGATTGTGATCGCTGGAGGCCTTGTGCTTCAACTTGTGACGGAGCTTGCTTCGGCTCAAGAAGACAGTGTTTTCACTCTCCCAGTGCAACTTGTTGGTTTCCCTTTCATTATTTTAGCCGTCAGAGTTTCCAATTTCGTTAAGAAGCTTGCATATTCCCTCAGTCCCAGTAAGTACTCAAAAAAATTTCATTATGATATTGCTAAGCTAACCTACACTGTATATGCTTATAGCTACAATTACGTTAACCTTCCTAATGCTAAGCGGAGTCTAACTTACTTATTTTCAATGAAAATATATGAGAAAAACAGTACGTTTGAAAGTTGCCAATTTACGTTAAATTTTTTCATAAATATATTACTCCTACAATACCTCTATATGAAATTGCGAGCTTGGCCAACAGTTTTAGGAATGTTTCAAAAAAAAAAAAAATGTATCAAAAGATTGAGGTCTTGGCCAATAAAAGTTTTTGGATCAGGGACCACAAAATTTTTGAACGGCCCCTCAATCGCGTTTTCGTATTTTGTACGGAATAAGCACATCATACTGAGTTCACTGATATAGCTTGGGTTTGGCTACACTATATTTAGGCTTACAAGAAAATGTTTGATTGAAATATATTGGATCTTTTGATTTAAAAAAAAAAAAAAATGAGAGATATACGTAGCAATCGATAGATTTTATTGAGCTAAACATCCAGAAAGTGAAAGAAAACAAATTTCTTTATAACAGTGGCGGATCTAGAAAGTAAAAACTGGGGGAAAGGGCAGTCAGAACACAAACTATGAAAGGAATATCATGAGTTTATGCAAATCATTTTAATTTGAAATCTGTTTACGCACTTCGTTATTAGGAACTAGGAATATCTAATGTTCCAAAAAATTTCCAATAAAGAATAAAAGGTAACGCTTACTCTATATAAACTTTAAAAAATATATAAATAATAATTTAATTATTTTAGTCACTCAAATAAACTGGGGATAGGGCTAGGCTTTCCCCGACCCCGGCTTCCCCCACTGCTTTGTAAACCTAAAAGTTAATGCTGTACTAGAGTCATGCCTCTTATTGACATGAAACAGGTACTGAAGTATATGCTCGTTAAGTTCTTTCTTATGATAGATACTAGGACGACAACAATACATAGAACAGTTAATGAGATATAGCCTAAAGTTATTAACTCTTAAATTGAAATTTCTGTTTAACTAAAATATTGTCTAAATATAAGATAACAGACAATAGATCATATAAAGATGAACAAAACATACTTGTTAGTAAATTCTCAGAGTCCAGTTAGTTTCTAATTTTTGAGAAAATCAATAAAAACTAACTTTTTAGGGGCTAAAAACCCATCTGAATCGTTGCCCATAATAGTTGCGAGTTGTTATTTTGCTGCAAAAAATTTATAGGCCTAATTGTTTTCTGTATATATAGCAATTTACACTGTAAACTAACAGATTTCTTTTCATAACGGTGACATACATCCTCTTTTACGCTGATACTATTTGTAATGTTTTACATAATGCAGTTAATTATAGTATTAAAAATTAATACATACCTTACAGTTCACTTAAAAAATCCTAATAGCCTTTGGTGTCTGTCATACCTTTTTTTAAAAATATATATATATTTATTTAGGAGCTTGGCACCCCTAGGCACTTTTGCTGTCGGCGCCCCCAATAATGTTTCACCACCTCTTCGTCCCTCACTTAAAAATAAATCTTATATAAGTAAATTATGTTTAATTAGTGAATTTACAATTTATTACAGTTAAATACCAGTCACTAGATGCTACAGCTATAACGTACGTAACAAGAAAATAACAAATGGGAAATATGTTCTGAATTATTTTTACATTTCTTACGCTATCATTAAACATATCAGAACAGTAAAAAAAATGTTCATGAAATAGTATATTTTCTCTTGATCTTTTAACTTTTGTAGACACGCGAAAAAAGTTCTAACATATTATTTAGTTTTTAAATTTTGCGCCCTTGAAAATTTTGCGCTCTAGGCAGAGGCCTAATTGGCGTAATAGGAAATGCGACACTGTAAAAAATACAACAGTTATTTCTACTTTCAGTTAGTATAAATTTTTATTTCCCAGTTTCCTCAAACAAATGGGTTTTAACGAAAAGTATCTACGCAAATAATACATCTTTTCTTCAGATAAGTGAGCAATTAATAAGGTAAAATGAAATTTTTCCATATGATACCTACTTCATTCCTGAAATGTGTAAATGTACGCTCTTTATTACACATTTTTTTTTAAAGTTTTCATATCAATTTTTCAGGTAAGATATTGCAAAATGAATATTTTAGTGGATTCTTAGATGGCTCAATAGCTCGATAAAATTAAAGCAAATATAGGTACTTACTCTTTAGTTCTTTGAAGACTAAATAAGGACCGTTAGATAGAGACCTAAAACTTGCATATGCATACAAATCAGAGATGTGATCGTGAAATAGAAAAATAGTTGTGGAACGTTTTGGAATAATTTATACTAAAAGAAGAGAATTGAGTGAAGGGATACGCTCTTAGTGAGATGTTAGCAAAATTTTGATTGTATATTTCGATTGTTTGAATATCGATTAAGAACTTAGTACTTAAAGTAACTAAGAACAAACGAGTCAAACCTAACAAAACTTTGATCAAAATACCAAAACAAAGCAATATCATTTCCATTATATTATTAGTCTTTGATAGCTTTCTCAATTGCTGCAAAGAGAAGCAGACCGAAGAGAATTGAAACAAATGTAATTACTTTCTACTGTGATAAATTCTATAAAAAGGTGATCGACATTTTGTAAAAGTCAGACTAGTAAGAAACTCCTTTGACCAGACCAGCAGCGTGGAAATGAAGGAGGAGAAGTTGAAAGATCAAAAAAACAATTGAAGAGCATTAAATTAATCAAAGATAAATAGAAAAGGAAGTCTCAGCGGTGTGTGATTTAGCCGGTATACAAGTGTCATTCAACCGGTTTGACCGAACCAGTTGTTAAAAATCTCTCCGGTTTCAGGAACCGGTTCTTAAAAGTGTCTCTTCACCTTTAGATTCAGTACTTAATAAATATACAAAATTAATAAACAGAAAATTAAAATTAAACCTCTAGTACTAGTTTTGAAAATATACAAAGTATCAATATAAAGATGCTATGTTACTTAATCCTAGCCACTGTTACTAGTATCATAGGAATAAATAATAATAATAAGAAGAAGAATTTGAATTTGAATTTATTGATAGTAGTGACCACAGCCTAAGCCAAAAATGATCACAAATACACAAATAATATACAATGGAGGAATACATCAAAGAAAATACAAAATAAACAAATTGAAAAGAAATGATACATCAAAATATTTCAATCAGATACAAAATTTTATGTTATACATGAACTTAATACAAGCTTAGATACAAAGTAAAATTTCAACATTACCTCCATTCAAGTATCTATTAAATTGAAAAACTGTGATGCAATGTATAACAAAGTAAAATATAATGAACATGATTACAAACGTATATACATCAAACAAAAGATAATTGGAATTTCATAGACAATATACCAGATGGAACAACGGCGAATTTATATATTTACTTGATAATGCATTCTAAATATTGTTTTTTAAGCAGAGCAAAATTTACAGTGAATAGATCGATTTTCAGAGATTTTTTTGTTTACATCCTCTACACCAGTACGGTACTATTCAACCTTTTCTTCTCGTGTACCCCTAGACACAGTTCACCATCCAATTGTGTACCCCTGAAGCTGTTTAAAAGAAACTAAATAGAAATTAACTTATTAAAGTTAATACACACGTTCTGTTGATTAAAAAGGGGGACAAATAGAAACCCAACAAAAGGGCAATCAGTGTGTCAAGCAAAAGACTATCTACAGAGGGATGAAGTGCATATCCAGAAAAATTAACATGGGAAATTTGAAAACATATGGGAGACATCCAGTTCTACAGAGGGGGATTTTCTTAAACTATGATCATTCAACAAATATTGGAAATATATTTTAAGATTACGTACCCCCAGAAACATCCTCTCATACCCCTATTAGTACGCGTATCCCCAGTTGAATAGCACTGCTCTACACTAATAAATAGTGGAGTAAAAATTAATTTGTTATTACATAAAATAGATCGATAGTTCCTGGGGTTATGCGAAGGACCTCTAATATATAGATGTTTAATAAGGTTCACCCTAGAATGTATTACATCGTAAATAAAGCCTTATTTGCCTCAGGTTTCTCCTAACATCAAAAGAGAGCAAATCAAGCCTAGCGAGAATCTCCCTAATGGTTATCTCATTCAAATTAAATTTTAATCTAAGCCAGGCCAAGAAAGAGATTTGAATGGACTCAAGAATTTAAGCAATACTAACATAATAATAATAATAATAATAATAATAATAATAATAATAATAATAATAATAATAATAATAATAATAATAATAATAATAATACAATCATATAGTAATAATATTAACACCAACTCAACTTATACTAATCATAGAACCAGTTGTTAAATAATTTGAATGACGTCACTGATTGTGCGGGTAATAATACTTTTATAGAGCACAGTGAATCAAGTGATGCATGTAGGTAGATGTTTTGAATATATATTTGTTTCTACTTTTAAACAACAACAAGAAGAAAAAAACTTTATTAAAATGTAAAGTTGTTAAAGTAAAATAAATGTTATGTGTTTACTCTGGACTATTCTGAGAAATTTTCCAATTTTTTAAAACTTAGACTAAATCTTTATATTATATTCTTTTCCAACTTGAATTCGAATATGTATGAACCAACGACGCTCGAACTTTTCAAGGAATCGTAGAGAAAAGGGTTAAGAAAGAAAGAAAGAAAGCTATAGAGATTAGGAAGAGTACAGAAAATATTGAACAAAATTTGTACACAAATGTTTTCTCTTTATTTGTTCATGTAACATTTGTATAGAATTATTTCAACATTGTTTTTGTGTATAGTTTTTTTTTTTATCTGTACACTCAACAAATTTATCATCACCAAATGCATCAGATCACTAAAATTTGAAATACAAAAATTAATTTCTACCTATATAACCCTTTTGACAAGAATTTAGCAAAGGCTGTATATTTTCAAAAATTGTGCTATTTCAAAGACTCAGTATTTTATTTGTACCTAGGTAGGATTACAGCACACAAGGATTAAGATTAGCAATTATATTTTTGGGCTTTCGGCATCTATGGCCATGTTAATTCGTTACGTATGAGGGAATCACACTATTAAAGGAAAGGGAAGGAAAAAAGAATTAGGGAAGGAGGAAAGCGACTTGGGACCTATATATTAGGAACCATCCTGGCATTTGCCCGGTGTGAATGAGGAAAACCCAGAAAAAGCTCACTCAGGATGACTGGTCTGAAAAACACCCTTACACTTTTTCGACCGAATGTTCCCATCTTAGAGCAAACAAGAGGAAATTCATACCCAAAGTGGATAAAAGTGGTTGAGAATCCTTTCTCCGAAAATTTCCAAGTTTACACTTGTTAATGTGACAATATCAAGTTTCTCTAATAAGCGGTTTGTAAGGACGAATTTTGTCTCAAGTTCGAATATTTGTTTTTAAGGTCTAATGTAAGATTTTGATTCTTGTGGGGGAATCATTCTAAATTTGTGAAAATTTAAGATGTATATTTTTGCATGTCCCCTTTCCCCCTTGAAATGACACTTCCACTGCTGGATAAGGAAAACATAGGCCGATATATATTACTTATTGACTTTCAAGCAAATATGAACGTTTCTTTATCTTTTGATCCATTCGGTAAATCAACAACTGAGTTTCGTTTTACAATGTGAGATTACTGTAGACCTCCAAACTATGGACATTCAATACTCAAACTTGAAGTAGTACACCTATAACTACTAGTTGCAGTAAATTAATAACATCAAAGATAGAAGCTATTCTCGAACGCTGAATCCATCTACATATTAATATGTTAGGTTTATATGTTTGTGGCCAATCCAAGATCTCGCAAACCACAAGTGCTAGAAATGTGCCGTTTTCGCTAATCGATTCAAAATTTTGTGTAGATTTGCCAGTTTTCATTCGAATTAAACACAACTTTCTTACAAGGCTGTCTATATTCTTTATTATAAATTAATGAGAAATGTTACAGTTTCGGAAGTATATCACTTCCTTCTTGAGACTACTACTTGAGAGTTGGAGTAGTAGTCTCAAGAAGGAAGTGATATACTTCCGAAACTGTAACATTTCTCGTTAATTTATAATAAAGAATATAGACAGCCTTGTAAGAAAGTTATGTTTAATTTGGGTTTGAGATGGACACAAGGCCTTTTTATAGATATATCTATGTTTCTCATTCGAATTTCTTTTAAAATGTCTATTTTTCTATTCCACATTTTAAGCGTCGTTAGACCCTATTAATTTAATATTGCTACGAGAAGTTAAGATTGATACCCCTGTAAAAGGCAACCAGTAGAGGAGCTACGTATAGCGGGTTAATGGACATTTCAAACGCTTTGCTTTAATCTGAAGAATAAAACCTATTGCAAGCTGGCAACTTCGAAGACTTGTGGACCTACAATGAGGCTTACTCGGATGTGGAATTATAAGGGAAAAAATGCTTTGATATCATCTATCAGTTATCCAAGTTTGCCACAAAATCACCTCAACATTCTATATATTAAAATACTACATTTCTATGTTTGTCTATAGCAATTCACTTCCTTTGAGAGTCTTCCTGTCCTTCACTTGTGTCCGCAAAGGGACTTGTACAGATATAGTGAGAAGTGGGAAGGAGATTCACGCTCATATTGGAACTGTGCGGTGTGTAAATAGCTCAGGTTCAGGTTTATATATATATATATATAAACATTACTCGCTATCCCTGCTGTTTTTGCTCTACGATGATAAATGTTGACACTGAAAATCGTTAATTTGAACCATCTCAGGTTTAAATCGAGTTTTAATAGTAAAGGAGATAGAACCTACTGTTGGGAAGCTGAATCCACTACGAAAAACTGTTTCTCGATATCTCTTACGGTTTTTGCCCTAAGCAAATTAGTATTGAAACTGAAAGTAGTAGTAAGTTTCAAGCACTTCCCAATTTGGTAGAGTGTTGCAGTTTGTGATGATGTGTTCCATTCAGACCTTGAATCGATTGCAAAAAACCGCTTCTCATCAATATCTCTTACTTTTTTTTGTCCGGGTACCTGTCAATTAAAAGACGGACAAAGCCGTTGTATAAGACGTCCGACACTTATGCATACCGTAGCTTGGAAGTCTAAAACTTGCAATTTTCTTCTTCATATTCGTGTTTACTACTCACCGTAAAGCATAATCATTCTTATATACCATTCGCGTATGTAGCAAGCACATTTCTTTCGAAATCCAGCTGAAATAATTTAAGCCGGAAGTAACTTATATTTGACCTATCCACTGCGGGTTTATATTTGTTGATTTTAGCAGCATTATAGTTAATTTTTTAAGCAGAAAATAAATATGTATTTGCGTACGAAACGTACAGTAAATTGAAACTTTTGTGTGCTTTATCTGTGTAGATGCAAGTATTATATGTTGTTATCCAGATTGTATTATTATTCAGATTGATGAAAACTTGATTTAAAAAAAAAAAAAGTTAAGTGTAAACATTCATATTTTTCGTTACCTAATCATTAGCCGTGAAAAGTGAAACTTCAAGAATTGTCCTTAATAGTTACAAGTAAAACAAACATGTCTGCTTCCAGTATTCAATTATAAACGAAAATGGCTAATTAATATATAATTACTTACATATCTAGTTCAGATTAGATCTGACTATGCTTTAAAAATGTTAATTGGTATTCTTAAACACTTTCTTGCATATTGGTTTCGTTTTTTTTCTTTTTTTTTCATACAGTGATTAAAGGGCGACATTAAATATATGACCATATTTTCTTACAAATGCTGTTCAAGAGAGGAGACGAGGAATAAGGTCATCTCATTTGTAGAAGACTCGTTTCGTCGCGATTCTCTTTTCTTTCTTGTCTCGTCTCGATGCTTGAAAAAAGCTTTTTCTAGTCTCGTCTCGAAATTTTCTCGTTTCAGTTTGTTAATTTGTGTTCAAAATTTATGACCTGATATTTTTTCCTAAAATTTCATTTAGAAGTTATCAGAATTTTCCTGCGTCACGAAAAGCCCTCCAACAGGGATGCGCGCGAGACGAGTCGAGACAGAATTTTCGTGACAAAATTCGAGTCGAGACACGGCTCTTCCAATAGAAAAAGATACATTTTTCTAGTCGAGACACCACTTTTACAGGACATTTTCGAGACGAGACAGCCACAAATCTTGTCTCGTGCGCATCCCTACCCGCCAATAGTGTGATATAACAACATTTAGACCATATTTATTATTGAAATATATTGTGTAATGACTTGACTTGCATATCTGCAAAAATATTGATAAATGCTCTTCATTAGTTCCTACACTCACTTGATCAATGTATAGCTTTTATACTATGAATCGTGTAACAATAAAACAGTGTTTGAGATCTAATATTAGGATGAACTAATGTTGCCCACGTGACTTGTGAAATTTCTTGTCTCGTCTCGTCTCGTCTTGAAAATGAGACGAAAATTGTAGTTCTTTCTAGTCTCATCTCGAATTTTCAAATATTTATTTCTCGTGTCGTTTTCGAGACTTGGGCAGCATTATTCTCTACACACAAATACACAGCGCTCCCCAATCAGGAGATTTGTATAGAGGAGGTCTTCCTATAGTAAATTTGGGAGTCCCGCGTTTTTCATTTTCGGTGAGAAACGAATGGTTCGTATCCAACATATTGCATTTGCTACTGAAGTAGAACGTTTATTAGAAACCAATCTTCTTAAGAGGCGCACCGTGGTTTAGTAGTATGGCATCTTTCTCTCTCTAGTACGAAGGGTCTATGATCGATCCTAGAATATGTGAGTGTGGGGGGCGTCATCATCTTGTCCGCTTTCTCCCATGTGTTTGTATCATCAGTTTTAGTACAGAGTATATTCATTCCTATGTACTTTCATAGCCTACAGGCACACAATCGTAGGAGATGAACGGAAATTTTCATTTTATTTTACAAATTTTCCTAAATTTCTCTTATTCTGCACATTGACATGGATTAGAAAATCATAACATGTACCTGACAAAACAATAATTTATCCCCTCTTAAAGTTCAGTGTGAGCTATGGACATGGACATGAAAGAAATGTATAAATAGTATAATCTAGCGATGTATAACAAAGTATTTTGTTAAATCAGCGTTTATTTTCCAGAACGATTGTTGTTTTTTCAATTAAATTTTCTTCCTCATGTTTATATGTACCTACTTCTTTTCCTTCTTTTCCATCTCAGTCCTTTTATTTCCTTGTTTCTTAAGATAAACATACACTACCGTGTGTTTACGGACGTAAACATAAAATTCCTTGCGCTAGTCCTGTTAGCAGCTGTCAAAACAGTGGTGGATGGATGTTTCCGTAACGTACATCTATAATTTTCTTTACGCAGAAAAATTAAGAGCTTACTTAACAAAGAACAAAACACACTTGATTGTCCAGCATCGGTTAGATACAGAATCGAATACAGACAGTCAATTACGTAATTTACTAAATTATTGATCTGAACTCTTTATTGAGTTGGTGCTACATAGCATCCTGCTGAGACTTCTCCATAAGATTACTTCGAATAACTCTCAATAAAATCATTTCCAAAGTTTTAGTGAACTGTAACACGATGAATGTGGTTAATATTAAAATAAACAATGATAGGTTGCTACATTAGCTTCAGTCGTTTTTCTTATATTACACTGGATTGAAATTTAACAATGATTTCAGTGAGAGATGATAAGGTAGAACATTTACGATTATTTATTTTCATTTTACTTAAAAATCTTTTAATTAATACTGAACTGGTGGAAGGGAATTTACTCTTTCTCACATTACAAATAATACTCTAGATTATTTTCTATTACTAGTTCTGTGACCTCTGAATTACACTTGAGTGGCTCACATCTACAACAGCAAGGCTCGTGTGCGATGAAACATGGATTCGATCAGAGACCATATTGGTTTCGCGGTGAATAAACAAATTGGTGTGTTTTCATTACGTCTTTCCAGTTTGTCATCATTAATTAATAATTAACTTTATTCTCTTAACTCAAAGTTTGTCAACTTTTTTCCACTAGCGACACGCGCTGTACTGAACATCCACGATACACAATAAGGCAAAAAACCGAAAAATGTGTTCAAAACTACATAACTTTTCGAAAATTAGAGCTGGAACCCTAAACATTTTCACACTTGCTACTCTCACTCAGCGGATCAATGGTTTAGTCGGCCAAGCCAATTTCATCATATTGAAAAGTTGAAAATATAAAATAATGTTGTGGAAAATAGTGAAAATTGTCTTTTATTTCAAAATGAACATTTTTGGCGTTGTTGTAACACCTCCAATGTATATTAAAATTGAAAAAATTACTGGCCTAGAAAAATATTTTTTCGGTCACAAAATTAATATTAAATAACATAATTATGGAAAAAAGAAGAAAAAGTGTTATGCTTCTCTTTAAAACAAAGCATAAATACCTACTCGCAGATGTTCAATCATTTTTTTTTTCAGAAATATTAAATGACATATTAATGTAGCTAATGAGGTACACATATCTACTTCTTGGTGGTGTTGAAATGAACATTTCTGCATTTATATATATAAAAAAATAATATTTTAAAACCACAAAAGATAATGAAATATATTATGAAACGCAAGCAATGTTATCAAACCCATTTATTAAAGAAGAATTTTAGAAGTGATCCAAAAAAAAAAATGGATCAAAAGATTGCAATCTTTGCCAATAATTAGTTTCTGGATCAGGGGCCACAAAAATTTTGAACGGCACCTAAATCGAGTTTATATATATATGTATATTACGGAATAATACCATACTAAGTTAAGTGATAGTTTGGCTACTATATATAGTTCTCCAGATGTAAGGCCTACAAGAAAATTTTTGATTGAAATACATTGGATCTTTTGATAAAAATATGGACGTTTTAAGTTACTTAAATAGTTAGTGCTAATTGATCTAATGAAATCAAACGTAGTTCTGATCACTCCTTCGATATAATATACCAAATTTTCGGCATAATCATAACAATTTTTAACTGATCCGTTATTATCCAATATTTATTTATAAACCGGATTCCTATGCACCATTCTTCGCATCTTCAGGAAGAACGGTGCATGGAAATGCATCTCTACCTCCACTTCATTATTTACATAGCGAGAAACACAAACGAGCTAGCCCCTGTTTGCAGGATATTTCAGACTCTGTGTCCAAAAGTTGCAAGTTTTTGCACCTAATCACAGTAGAGGATCTTTATGCACATCTCAGGGTGATATTTAGCCTTGGAATGAACGAGGCACAAGGAGACTTAAAAAAAAAAAAAAAATGGATGGAAATCTTGTAACTCATAAACTTGGCAAGTTTTCTTTTCTTACTTTTTTTTTAAAAAAAATTTTTGATATTAAATATTTAAAAAAAAAAAAAAACTTTTTTCTCACATCTAATATTCTACGTTGGCCAGATCTAAACATTGCGACTCATGCTTAACACAAGAAAATAATATTTTTGTGCATGAAAATTTACTTAATTTTGAGAATTTTCCTCCACTTTCTCGTACTGCAATGATGATTCCTCATGGCATTGCAATCAGCATAGACTTCTGAAACTCGAATGCTGATGGATCCAAGTAGTAAATAACATGTATTGATAGTTATTTGGTTCTAGAGATTTTTTTTTTTAATATATAACTTTTTGAGGGAATTTTGCCCCACAGTGTAACATCGCGACACATTGTTAGGTATAGAGGTAGAAAAATGAAATGAAATCTTTGAGTTTTACGTCCCACGCTTATGCCGGTTAGGCTAAAGGAGACGGTGATTATGAGAAATGAGTGAAATGGTGGAATGAAGAAAGTGGGAGGAAACGGGAGAACCCCGGTGTTTGTCCACCACAAAGTTCACTTGGCGGGGGCTGGGATCGAACCCGTTACCCCAGGCATAGAGGTAGAGTTGGAATTAGACATAGCTGTACAGTTGGTCATTATTGATGTCTTTGCAAGCGGTTAATGTTGCAGCTTGTCTGAAAATTGATTTTAACTTAGACCTTTTGGGCAACACAAAATTTATTTTTAGATTTTAGAATTTCGAGACACACCTTATGGGGCTGCGCGACACACCGATTGGGAAAGACTGGCGTAGAACGCTAAGGATTTCATTTATTTATTTAGCTTTAAAACTTTAAAGTTCAAATACCAGTATTACACTGTGTTAACATCAATTTTCTTCTGTTTTATGCAAATAGCTGTAATAAAAGCTTGTAACGGAAAAAGCAGTAAAAGTTATATGCTTCCCATAGCTCCGTCATTTAGAGAGTCTATATTGAAAAATGTTGTATAAAGGTAACTAATGGCTTCACATTACATAGGTGTTTTACTTTCAAAGTAAGAGAATACTTATTTAATATCGTGCACCTCTCCGTACTTGATGTCATCAAAAGAAATTCCCCATTAAATTATAATTGCATGTAATAAAAACAAAAGGTTTTCCCCCGTCGCTTAACACCTTATGTGTTCATGTGTTATAAGCAAACTTAAAAGTGTGAGAAGATATGTATTAATAACAACGAACTCTTTTTGGGAACTTTCCAAATCGTCAAAGATAATGTACACAAACATAGTTCAAAACTTCTGTTGTTCCACCACTCCCTCACGTATTCTGAACGAAGCACACATATTCTTCTCATGTAGCAAGCAGGCAACCCGGCCTAGCAGCCACTTTCGCTTGCTTGTACTCACTTTCACTGTGGGAAGATCTCATGAAGTATGTTTTCCTTCCAAAGAATGTTGACATGGCCGTTGCAATTAGATAACAGTATAGTTACGGTTGGTTCCTTGTTTTATAAATTACTTTCCACCTTAAAAAAAAGTATTTGTTCTTGTAGTATGTACGGCGTATGGAAGTTCATTTGTCTCTCATATTCGTACAGCGTTGGAAATCTTTCGCATTATTTATTGTTTCTTTTTCTATTTAAAGACTATGCAAAATGGATTCAGTTTTCTTGCTTTGTGGAACTAACAACAAAGAAATTTAAAAATTTTGTTTTACCGCACAATTACAAAGTCATTGCAGCGAAACACTGTGGGCTGAAACACAGATTACGTGGCTCAGAACACATGCATAACCATGACCTTACTCGTCTCTTCGTATATTGAAAAGTTAGCAACAATTTGAAAAAAAAATTGAACAGAAAAATACCAATTTTAAACATGAAGTTCAATTGTTTGTATTTATTTATAATAAAACCAAGTATGTTATAAAATATAGGAGCTGCCCATATGTATCTTCATCCTATTAACTCAATGAAGTCAAAAACAACAGAACATCGGCACGTCCAATTGGCTACTCTCGTTTCCGCCATGAATGTTGACTCAAAATACTGCGATCTTAGTGGACGGAGCGGGCGGAGTGGAGAAGATCCTCTATTTTACAGCATCCTTGAATAAAACAATGACCATTTTGTTCAAAATATTATAATAGACATACATACTAAATAAATTTATCTGATGATGACACAGTGTGTCTTATTTTACATTTTTCAAACTTTTGGAAGAAATTTGTTAAAATATCTTAAATATTAAGTACAAGAATCAATATTTTCGAGTTAACAATATGAGTCTATAAAATTATGTGATCATTCATTAGACATACTTAATAAAGGAAGAGTTTAATGTTTATATCTCTATCGATATAAAACATATCTTCTGTTTTACGGTTATCAACAAAAATTATTTCAGTACCATGTTTAAAAGTATGTTTTTTTCTGCAGCAGTTCTTTCCGAATCGTTAATACGATAAGTCTTCAAGAAAGTGTTACAAGAATAATAAATGTATCAGTATATATTGCAAAACACATATAGTACTGATTCCTTCCTGGTGTTATCACTTGTGCCAGTAATACTGTATATATGTCTCCTACTTCAGGATTAAATAAGTAGGGCCTATAGTTTACTGTTTATAAAGTAGAAACGTCTTAGTACATCTCGCTAATCTCCGATAATAAATAGTCACGTTAATCCCTGATAATGAACAATCACGCTAATTCCTGATAATAAACAGTCACGTTAATTCCCGATCATAAACAGTCACACTAATACATGATAATAAACAGCCACACTAATCCCTGATAATAAACAGTCACGCTAATTCCGGATAATAACCAGTCACGCTAATTCCTGATAATAAACAGCAGAGCCTTAGCTACAGGGGGGGGGATGGTGCCGTCGCCCCGGACGCTGAAAGCAAGAGGGCGCCGAACAAGCAAGAATAAAGAAAAAGTATTGGAAAAGAGTAAACGACGCGGCGCCCTGTAAAAGTATTGGCGCCCTATTAAATCACTATTAAACGGGGGAATTGGCATTACAAAACCCATGAAGTCAACTTGTATTTTTATAACCAAGTCGAAATAATTTTGTACAAGTCCTAAGTACCTAACTCATATCGTAGCCAAATGATGCCCGAATCAAATTTGTTTCTTCCATGGAAAAGAAAGACATGCAAGAGCAAAAGGTTTAGGATAGGGACATGGAACGTACGTACTATGTTACAGGGAGGGAAATTAGACAATCTTGAAGAAAAATGAAACAAAATAATCTACACTTAGTAGGAGTTTGTGAAGTTAGATGGGAATAACTGCGGGGCGTAAAACTGAAAGATTTCATTTTATTTTTCATAACGTTGATAATTGTATTTGATTCTCTTGTGCTCTGAACACCCTTCTGAAAATGGGTGACAGTAAAAGAAAAAAACTAGTCCGGAGTAAGATACGGAACGAAACAAAGAATGGATTTAGAAAATAGCAATGTCTGCATTTGAAGCGAGTCCTACAGTCTCAAAAAGACCAATTTATGTTAAAATGAATTGAAACTTCTTTCCTCTTCCATTTAAGAACAAGAGAAACATCCTCCTTGGTGAATCAGATATTAACTTTGTAAAGTTACCAACTGAGAGATCTATAGTATTTTATTTAGCCGAAAGAAATTCAATCATATAGATATTTTCCCAGCTGGACCGGAAGTATAGGCAGGGTTACCACACCTTCCATCCGGAGAAATTCCGGACATACCGAGAACTGTAGTCAAGTTAAAAGATAGACATGCAAAACTTGTTATAATGTATCTTTTACACACACACGTGCAAGGGTAGACTCTCAATATTAAAAACATGTTTTTATTTGTTATTAGCGTAACAAGACAAAAGAGAATAAGTGAAAAATTGTACTTATAAAGAGAACAATCCTGGAGTTGCATTGCAAAAAGAAAAAAAAGTCAAAAATGCTTCTTTTCAAGAGAGCTACTATTTCTTGAAAAGATTTTGCTTTCTTTAAAAGTATTTTTTTTTTTTTTTTTTTTTTTACTCATTCTGTTTCACTTTGTGACTCCAGTTTATCAAATTTAAACATGTACATAGGATGACCTTCAGTTATATCAGACATACACATTGTATGAACATTACTAAAATACTTACCAAGTAACTTCAAAAAATGATCTCAAAGCTCATTTTAGTACTTATAAAGTTAACTGCCATTTAAGTTTGCTTATATTTGAAAAAATGAAATGAAATCTTTGAGTTTTACGTCCTACGGTTATGCTGGTTAGGCTAAAGGAGACGGTGATGATTAGTAATGAATGAAATGGTGGAATGAAGAAAGTGGGAGGAAACGGGAGAACCCCGAGAAAACCCACGCACACGGTGTTTGTCCACCACAAAGTTCACTTGGCGGGGGTTTGCTTATATTTGAATTACGCGTTATGATACAGGTATGAAATGTAGATTTATAAATTTCCATATTCCTGGACATTTGGCTTCCGGAGTAGATGTTGCTCCGGACTCCGGACGAATTGTTTAATTCCCGGAATGCCCGCGTCAAATCCGGACGGGTTGTAACCCTAAGTATAGCCCTGTAGTCAAGGCGAGATGGTATGGTGGAAAACAGTCTACACTGTCTTTCATTATGACCAGCGCACTCTTTATCTGTACTGGTTTCAATGCTCGGGCAAGGCGATATTGTACAAGGACGGAAAACAATTTTTTTTATCCTTCATTTTACCCATACAGCCTAATTCATATTTATAAATGGAAAAATGGAAAGTGTTCTATTGCCCTAAATTTCAATAGGATACACAGTTTTGGTTCAAGGGTTCCTTGATTCGAACCTAGACCAAGTGAGTATGTAATCGACAATATCGTGTCCGTAGATTTTGTAGAGGTTCTTCTGTTTCCTTCTACATTATCATTACACCAATTATTGCATAATCATTCACTTTAATTAATCCCTCGTTTCATTCGGCCTGAAAAGTGTGATTGTGGGAGGTGAAAGCAGAAGTTTCATTTAATTTCTAAATTTCAATATAATAAGCTATTGGATAGAACATTATGATCTTTTATAAGAAATATACCCGTCTTGTTTATACTGAATTTTCTAATAATTATACAAAGTGGCGTTAATGTACGAAAGTTCTATGAGCAGCCAAAGGGATATTAGTTAGTGGTATACAATATGAACAGCACATAATTTCCCGCCGTCTGTAATTTCTAACTTTCTAAATAGTAGTATATGATACTTCTCAATTCGAGTAAATCCTCAATTACTGCATACTTCGGAGACAACCCCATTGGTGACTGTTGCTGCATGACTTTTAGGGGGCTTATTCAAGTTAGCCAGGTATCATTTAACAAGACATCAATGAAAATAAATATGTATACCCAAGCAGATTTCAGGGAATGCCAAGCCCCGCCAGGACTGGCGCCCATGGTCAACATCAAAATTTCCGTGCTTTTCACCAAAAATTTAATCAGGTGCCAAGCGTAGTAGAGGCATGCTCATTTAGAGGTGCCCACAGGCAGTTTTTAGGGCACATTTTGCGCCCATGAGATTTTGGGGGGAGACAATTTTTCACTGAAAATGGCGCAGTCTAACTTTAATTATTAGGGATGCGCACGAGACAAGCTTTGTGGCTGTCTCGTCTCGAAAATGTGCTGTAAAAGTGATGTATCGACTCGAAAAATGTATATTTTTCTATTGGAAGAGCCGTGTCTCGACTCGAATTTTGTCAGGAAAATCATGTCTCGACTCGTCTCGTGCGCATCCCTATTAATTATTCCAGAACGCTAAATTAAATAAAATTTATCTTGGTTTTGTCACGCCAACTATGGACCACTCTACTATTTCTTTCAGGAATGGTTAATTTGGAGGATGCACCCAAACACTTGGGGGTTATCGCTGTGCGCGCTAACTCCTGGGATGCACAAGAACATATATTAAAATGTCAGTTTCCTTTGCTAAATCTTGAACTATGACAGTCTGGATAGAAGATAATAAATATTTACGCCTCTACATGCTGACACACTTTTAGAACTAGGAAGTTATTATTATTATTATTCGTTCGAAAGAAAACAATCGAAACGTCACGTGTGTGATTTCGTTATATGTTTCATGATTCGCTCCTGGTATGCCTTTAACGCTAATAATAACTCAACTGAAAGAAAGAGGGGGAAAAATAGTGATGAAAGCATAAACATGTTACCCGTTTGTAAAGGAACAAGAGGTCAGCCTTTGTATGCAAATGACTGCTAATTTGTTGACATTATACATAAACTATTATGTAGCACGTTACATAGATGAAAGTTATTGTGTGAAGTATTTGTAAAAAAGAAGGAAATTTTACGACAGAAAGAAAAAGTGAAAAATCATGTTTTTACGCTTCGATAACATGTCCGACAACTGAAAACTGTTAAAAGCTGTCTTTTGCATGTACGCTTCGCTGACCAAAAAGGTTCAGTTTGATTCCGTTGGGAAGAGTAAACTTTGAAGACAGGTGTGCAGTAATGTAGCCTATTAGAAGTACAATATCATTGCAAAACTTTCTGAAGATAATGACGCTGAATTTGTGATTGTCAAGAGCTGTATAGATACATGAAAACAACAAAAGGCAGCATTTGGTTATTGTGGAAAGTCTCGATTCAATTGTGTTTACTTTTACATGATTTCATGACGGGCAAAGTAGTATTCATACCGATGTATAATAAAAAATTTAGAGCTCCTTCGTGGCTAAGCTGTTAGCATACGCGCCTTTGGCGAGGAAGACCCGAGTTCGATTCCCGGTGGGAGCTCATGTGATTCGGATTCCACGTTAGTCAATAGGTCCCGTTTGACATAGACTCGCTGCTGAAAGGGACGTTAAACTCAAAATCAACTCAACTCAAAAATCTAGATTTTTCCATTGTAGGACAACGTAATACTCAACAAGAAAGCTAAGTCAACGTTGGTTCTTTTAGAAAAATAACGAAAGCCAAGTAATTACGATCTTAATCTAATATATAAAATTGAAAGTGACTATGTTTATGACTTCGTAACTCTTGAAGCGTTCTCGATCAAATTATGAACATAGATGAGGTTCGAACCTGGGATGGCTTTTATCATTTCACTTTGATGGTGCAACTTCGGGGAGGGGAAGATATTTAAAAATGATTGAAAATGGCCGATATTAGTGTCGAATCTTTAGTTTCCGGGGTCTCTTGTCATGAAGAGTAACAGTGACACTACTGATGCTGCTTAAATCCAAATTCAGCCCTACAACTTGGCGGAGGGGGATATATATGTCAACAAGTCCTCCAAAATCTAAGTTCAGTCAGCGACTAGAGAACATATTTTCTGTTGTAGAATAACATTATCTATGATTGTGGCAAGTTGTATTCCATTACCTCCTTTTACTTATTAAAAGAAGCAAAAAGAATGGTAAATTTTGTATTATTTTTAGTAAGTCAGGCTCTTAAGTCCATATTTTCCTGTAACTAGTCTACATATTTACAAACAAACACACATTCGATACTGACACTTGTTCCAGCGCTGATAGTACGGAAGAAAAAAACATTCTCAGTACATTATGTAAAAATTTAATCGAAATTTATTCTTATATTCTTCAATATGTTTTCCTTCTTGCACACGAGTCTTTTTTTCTCCTTTAATTGTGTCATGAAATTCGTTTTTATTTCATCACTCTATGGAATAGACAGAAAGAAAAAAAGCACAAAAGACAGCTCTTACCAAATTAAAATACTCGAGGATAAGTTGCTTAAATGTTACAGATAAGTAATATGTTTGTTTCAAGGTTAGTAAACATCACCGTCCAAAAATGCCTCTCGTGCTCACTTCTTGATGGAAGATTACATGAAGATGTTTTCCAAATCTTATTTCGTAAAGTTGATGGAAGTTGACGATGAAACCTTTTGTGATTTTTTTTCTAAAGGTCTACTATTTACAAAGTGTAAGTTTGGTGGTATTCTTTTATATTATTTTTTGTAAATAAATACCGTATATATATATATATATATATATATATATATATATATATATATATATATATATATATATATATTTCATTTTTATGTCCCACGATTATGCCGTGTAGGGTAAAGGAGATGATAAGGAGATGATAATGAGAAATGAATACAATGGTGGAATGATAAAGTGAGAGGAAACGTCAGAACCCCGAGAAAAGCCACACACACGATGTTTGTCCACCACAAAGTCCACTTGGATCGAACCAGTGACCCCACGCAGCAGAAGTGAGCACTCTACCACTGAGCCACCGCGGCCCCCATCATTTTTTGTAGCTCGATAAATGTTTCGTATCTTTCGCGAAACTGTAGCACTACATATTATATTCATTATCATAGGCTTAGACCGCTAATAAAGACCGCTAATTATAACTTTGTGGTCTATAACATACTATAACCTAAACATGAAAAATAATATTTTTGTGTATATATACTGTTTAGATGGGGGAAAAATATTCAAAACTAAGTTACCGAATAGCGAATTTATTAACACAATAAATTAGGATTACTTTGGCATTCGTGTAACTTATAATAACCATTACATAATTGTAAAATAAAATGATTTCACGTTAATAGAATTACTATAGAAGATTGTTTCTACAACTTCGATTCCTAATATATATTTCAAAAAAATGATACAACGTTGTTGCCTACTCTTAAATCGGAAATTGGATAAATGAGAGGAAGGTATTCGTACAGCAATTCTTACAGATGTTATCCTGTGCTGTTATGTAAGCCCGCAGCACCAGAAAGTAATGCTGGTTGCGTAAAGGCCAGGCGTTCTTAGAATGCAAAAAATATGGAAAATATTCATTCCCTCTGGAAAATCCCCAAGGCGAAAATCGAAAAACAGGCTTCGTAGGAGATTAGATCTGATGAAGATCTATTCGTACACGAAATTTGATGGCTCTAGGTTATTCTTTTTTATGTGAAAGCCGATGATACACACACACACACACATTATTATTATTATTATTATTATTATTATTATTATTATTATTATTATTATTATTATTATTATTATTATTATTATTATTAAAAATGATAGGGATATTTCAAGGATAAATATTGAAGAAAATATATGGAATTCCCTTTCCTTCATGAAATAACATTACGGAACTGAGCATAAAACTAGAGACAGATTACAAAAAGCAGAAAGATGACGTATTGGAAAAACCACATTCTATACAGATTTTATAATTTATGGGTTAAATGCTTTTCTTTGTATCTAGCAGTCCACCCTTTTCCATTGGGTCCACCATATTGAATCCGTGCAAGTGAATGAAATACTGTGTTCGTATTGATTTATTTTCCCCTGAAGGAAGAAATAAGGTTGGAATAACAATAACATTAGATAACAAAGAAAGGAACACTTAATGGAAAAGAGATACACTTTATATATAGGTTTGTGATTTTTGTTAAAACTCTTTTCTTGTCTCCTTTATCTATGAGCTTCTATATTTCTCTGAAGTAGAGAAAGTTCAGTTAATTGATTGATTACTGAGAGGGAGACTACGAAGAATAAAGAGATAATGATGACCATAATTATCTCAAGTTTAATCATTACTTATGGAGGGCTCACGAGAAATCGATAATCAGGCACAACAAACATCAGTGTATCAAACGAAAATATATACAGCATATGATACACTTTTCCGAGGAGAGAGAAAAAGGTGGTGTTTCTCTTTTCATTTCGCTACCATTGACAACTTGGTCTGGACATAATAAAAAAATATAATACATTGAGTGTATCAAAATACCTAAATGAATTAAACGAATTATTTGCAAAAAAAAATTTTAAAAAATGTAATTGTAAAAATTTCATTTAAAGAGGAACATTTAATATCTAGTACTTGTTATCAAGTATTTTAATGCATTTTTCGTGTTTCTTACCAACTGCCTTTACCGTTAGCATATCCTAAGCTATATGAGAAAACCTATATTGGATTCGAATCACCATGAGCTCCCATCGGGAATCAAACCAGGATCTTCCGTGCGCCAAAGATGCGTACGGGATTCTATCGTTCACTCACTTCTAATGCCACCAATTATTTCAGTACACGCAAAAATAAGATTTTAAGAGTTTGAAGCAATGTTGCCAGATCTGAAGATTAAAAAGTAGCGGGTTTCAACTATTTGTAGTCCAAATGTAAAAATGGATTATTCTTTGCAGCTATACACTTTTAAGAATCGAAATATCCTTATCGATTTAATAGACAAACTTGGAGTTGGAAATACACGAGATATCTGGGTTGGCAACGGTCAGACGACGACCGCAGTTTCGTACTGTTGGCGGTGGTATGTTAGGACAAATTTCATACTTCGTCAGGAGCAGTTGAACATTAGTTTACAATGAACTCGGTAGACGGTGATTAGTGTAAAGTAGGCGACCTCTCTTATTTGCTAGGAGACATGTTTGCTTAAGTCAGTTCTGAAATACACTTTACAACGTTTTTAGTATCGTTTTTATCACTGTTATTCCTCACTTCTTTAAGAGGCCTCATCACTGCGAAATTAAAATATCGCTAATTTTACAGTAATTATGTGATATCTTCAAATAGGTAAAAGATAATCGAAAAGTGGAACAAGACCTCCCCAGACAATATTATTTTGCGTGAGCTACTGTTATCACGACTCATTTATCTGCTTTCGATTTCCAGCCATATTGAAAATCGGCATTTATTTTCGCGTTTCTAAATAACTGCAAACGGAAAGCTACTAGGTGACTCGTGATAACGGTATTTCATGCAAAATAACATCGTCTAGGGAGGTCTTGATCCACTTTTCGATCATCGTTTATCTATTTGAAGATATCATATAATTAATATAAAATTAGCGGTATTTTAATTTCGCAGTGATAGGGACTCTTAATTCATTTGCTAAATTAGGTATCTGGGAGCCAGGAATTTTGGAAGTTTTTATTGTAACGTCATTTACTCATTATGGATAATTCAGAAAACACAATTAAATTTGCGATGTTCACGTTTACACACCTCCGTACATCTATAAGCCTACGTTTTAAATCAGACAGGAACTTAGTCAGTGATTCTGCAACAGCGCAAATTCAGCAAAAGTATAGTGTTATCAGATCTGGAGATCATTAAGTACTAAATCAAGAATTGAACTAGTATCAAATATGTTACTTTTAGTAAAACTATTGTTCATTGTGAGTAGAATGCTGTAGAGACAAAACTTTTATTATATTATATAAAACTAATTATCTGTGATTTCATATATGAAAATAAGAAATTAGAGCATTCTTCGGAATTATAGCCTGCAGATAATTAACCTCTTTCTGCATGATTTTTTTCTTTTAGCGAAAAAAAAAAAAATCAGTATTGGAAATCCTCATATGAGAACTTGAAAAATGAATTAAAACTTGAATTTTAGATTTTTTCACTTAATTCCGACGAGAAATAAGTAAGTGCCATATATGACACACTTACAACTCACAAAGAACATGCCAGATGACACCAAAATCTCTTATTCATACACGTCAATATCTCACACAGCAGACAAAACAGTCATTTGGTGCCTTTGATAAATCACAAAAAAACTAAAGTGAAAAAAGGGGATGTACCATATATGGCAAGACATGCGGTAAGGGGTTAAAAGTAGCCCAGAAACTAGCGTGTCGCACAATTTGAAATTTTGGCAGCGAGGACACTTTAAAAAAAATCGCCCAATCTGGCAACATTGGTTTGAAGCCTCTAAAAGTAACTAATCAAATGATCTTATCTAATTTTTAAATTCATCTCTATTGTTAAATTAACAACATAGTTATGATGATTTGAAGATTGATTCTGCTATATTTTTTTGTTCAGAGACCTCGCTGCAGCATTGCGTGTTTGACTTCGTTGCTGGTAACTCGAAACAGCTTTCACTATTGAATAAGTGGCGACATTTTTTTAATTAGTATTTGCCTTTAGGTTAAACAACTGACGCAACAGCGTTTTTAGTATTCTCTTTCTGGAACAGCGCTTTCACGCAAACAAAACGTTTGCTGCATCAAACAATACCTATATAACAAAGTTAAACTTCATTCATTTAATATTCTATATTGATATTATTTTCCTTTCTGTCTTTGAAATCTTAAATTAATTTGTGTTTCGATGAAAGTAGTAAATGTTTTTCATTTCACACTTTCTCTTTGATTCGCTTAGAAGACTGACTTGGAGATGTATTTAACAAACTTTCTTAAGATATTTTACCAATCATAAAAGACAAAATAACTTGTCTAGTACCTTTGTTATAACAAGATTACGTATACTGAATGGGGAAAATATGTCAACAGTTCAGTGGCGTACAGCCTGGGAACGCCTACAATAGTTTTTATACAAGCCAGTCAGAACGGTATTATTTACTTTTTTGATTGCTAGGTCGAAATTGTCTCCAATTAATTCTCTATGCTAAGTATCATAGCAGATACTTCGTGAATATCCTGTGCTAAAGTATTTTCTAAAATATCTTCACCTTCTTCAGTTTCTAAGCGCTGATTTCAGAGAAGATAAAAAAGAGAAGCACACATTGAGGTATTTGTCCAGTGCATATAAAAGGTAACTTGAAGATAAGCTCTTTACAACAACAGCCAACAGCCAAGTCAGTACAATATTTAATGACCTCGTCCGGAGTCAGTGGGTGAATAACGACAATAAAGTAACGGCACAAGATCTAAGTAACCATGAAGAAGAAACACATGACATCAAAGTGGTAAATATTTTGAAGAAGGTTGGATACAATGTAATTATTGGCGTCGTTGGTCCCATGGAAGGTGCATGAATCTCGAACGTTAATCTTCACATTACAAATACGACACATTTGAATCGTCTATAGGAAAGTTTAGATTAGATACTGGTCTTTGCTGTCTAAAATAGTTTTCACCCTCAGAAGTGAAAACTGTATTTGTTTATTTTCATTGTACAAAAATGTAGCAATAAGTTTAAATGATTGATGTCCTTACATCATGACTTTAGAGCCAACTTTTTTACATTATTATTTTTTTTAGCAGTGCCCGGCAATATTCATATTCGGAAGGAACCAGTGGCGGATCCAGGATATGATCAAGGGAGGGGCTAAACCATAGTTTGACGTTTTATCCAGTGTAAAGCAGGATCGAAGCCCATTTTATCCAGTGTATATCTGAGCGTCAAGGGGAGGGCTATAGCCCCTATAGCCCCCCTTGGATCCGTCCTTGGAAGGAACTGTCATTTTATTTATTTATTTATTTACGTATTTACCGCGAAAATACAGATGTTTCTACTAGTCTAATTTCACATAACCAAGTGTTGAAGAGAATTTTAAAGTAACATTCCATGATAATGTTTGGAAATTAACTTGGTTTACATAAGAGATGTGGTCAAGTGACCTTAAGCATCCGGTGTTATATACGAGTTTACCCTAAATTCTGCATCAGTTCTACAAATAATGCATTTTTTAAAACCTGTTAGGTAGTTCGTTAAAGTGAAAGGTTTATAATCTATGACAGTAGTTCCCAACACGTGAGTAGCGAAATTTTAGAATTTAAAAATCATTAAGCATTTTAGTAATTATAGTGACCGCGACGATTGGTGAAGCTGGGCTCTATATGTATCATAGAACTACTTTCCCACACATGTGATGAATTGGAAGAAATCGGTACGACTCGTGGAGCTGCCTTCTGAATGCACATGTGAGAAAACGTGAAACGGCAGAAGTGCACCAGCTATGTTGCCAAACTTATAGGACATGGCAAATGAACGACAAGAAAAGCACACTAATAGGTCTGCGAAATTAATATACCGCTAATTTTACAGTAATTGTGTGATATCTTTAAATAGATAAAAGACAATCGAAATATGGAACAAGAGCGTGCTAGACAATATTATTTTGCATGAGGTACCATTCTCACGAGTCACCTAGTAACCTTCCGTTTGCAGCCATTTAGAAACGCGAAAATAAATGTCGATTTTCTAAATGGCTGGAAATCGAAAGCATATAAGTGGGTCGTGATAACGGTATCTCATATAAAATAATATTGTCTAGCGAGCTCTTGTTCCATATTTCGATTGTCTTTTATCTATTTGAAGATATCACATAATTACTGTAAAATTAGCGGTATTTAATTTCACCGTGATGGAGCCTCTTAAAGAACTATAAGACGAACACTAACTGTTATTAGAATTAAATATTATTATTATTATTATTATTATTAATAATAATAATAATAATAATAATAATAATAATAATAATAATAATAATAATAATAATAATAATAATGGCAAAAATATAAAAGAACGACAACAAAACGAAACTTAGCTGCAATTCGACGTTACTGCAGTCTCAGATGTTCTCCGTATAGCGCAAGAGACGACAGTGACAAAATTTCATGGATGGGAGGTTGACGACTGGGACACACTCTTGCGTTCTATTGGATGGTGAAATTGGTAAATCTCACCAAGCTTCACGATTCCTTGCGACCATTTATAGTTAAAATGAATTTTGAAACAGACTGTACAAGTCGACGCCTCCAGCGGTAGTAACAGTACTTAGTACTACATTGAGTCTTTACTTTATAGACGCTTTTAGTTTTACATTATTATAATTTATATGACTGTTAATTTAAAAAAATCAAACAGGTTTGGCACGGTGTCCAGACCGTTTAGTGAAGTGCGTCACCAGTCAGAAAAGGTTGAGAACCACTGATCTATGGAATCGAAGGCTTTGGAAATATCACGTTCTCTTCGACGTTGCGTGACAAAACATGAATAGCAGATCACGCCAGGACTAATAAATACAATTTTATTGCATGTAAAGGCATTTACATATTTTGCTGTGGCTTATTTCAGAGCAAATTTTCTTCCAAATTACCGTACCTTGGTTAATATATCACTGAAGTTCAAGCAAAAGATGTTAAAATATTCAAAGAGTGCCGCGGAGAAACAATTACGGTTAATGCACTTTTCTGTTTCGTTTGTATATATGTGTATAAAGTAATGACTTCGCTGTTCATCTGTTATAGTCAGAAGGCTCAAAGCAGTATACCCTGGAGTGTTTATGCTGATGAGATTAGCACACACATTTAGAATACTTAATTGTAATGACAAATATGCTATTACAAGTTCGCATCGATACAAAATCAAGAATTTTTCTAACGAGATCTTCCATAAGACATTTCAGAGCTAACAAAGAAGTGCTACAGAAAGATCAATATGCAGTGGGACTATGTTGTTTTTACTTTAATTTAAAAAGGCCAACGTCTTAGTCTATGATTCACGCTAATCAAAATAATAAACAGTCATGCCCATAGATGTCATTACTTGCTACGACTCTAGGCTGTTTAACGCTAATAGATGTCATTACTTGCAACGTCTCTTGCCTGTTTGACGCTAATAGAAGACATTACTTGCTATATATCTTTCCTGTATGGTCTCATATCGCCTAATTGCTGAAAGGGACGCTAAACAAAAATCAACTCAACTGTTTCTTGTTTCACGCTAATAGATGTTATTACTTGCTACGTCTCTTGCCTGTTTGACACTAATAGTTGTCATTGCTCTTGCCTGTTTGATGCTAATAGAGATCATTGCTTGTTATATCTCTTCCTTGTTTGATGCTAATAGATGTCATTACCTGTTATATCTCTTGCCTGTTTGACGTTAATAGATGTCATTACCTGCTACGTCTCTTGCCTGTTTGACGCTAATAGGTGTTATTACTTGCTATATCTCTTGCTTGTTTCACGCTAATAAATGCCATTACCTGCTACGTCTCTTGCCTATTTGACGCTAATGGAAGTTATTATTTGCTATTACCTGTTGCCTGTTTGATACTAATAGATGTCATTACCTGCTATATCTCTTGCTTGTTTGACACTAATGGATGTCATTACCTGCTACGTCTCTTGCATGTTCGACGGTAATAGATGTCATTACTTGCATTCAGTAGATCAACTGAATGACACTCTCCTCTCACAATTAATAGCAGATCCACTGAATGACATTCTCCTCTTATAATAAATAGTAGATCCACTGAATGACATTGTCCTCGGTAAAAAAAAAAAAAAAATAAATAAAATACCGACAGTTTTTTTCCAAGATAACGGAACTTTGAAGACTTCAAAGTTTAATTTTATCCAATTTAAACTAACGTAGAGATTCTTTTGTATACAACTTTCTTTTCATGTATCTGCATTGTGACCATTTATCTAGACTTTACTCTTATGCATACTCAAAAAGATTAGGAAGTTAGGTACCCTTCAGAGGATTCCCAACTCTCTTTCAAAAAGAACAAACACGGGTCTTCTAATCATGGGGTTAACTTAATAACTACTTATACTTATTATCTTATTTAACTATTTGCGGAAGGATTAAAAACAATGGTGCTTAATGTATTTTAAAATGACAGTTATATTAATGTAATTAATGAATTCCAAAATAGAAAAATAGGTTTTTATTTATTTTGCTCCGGGAAAGAAAGTCCCAACTTTGACACCTGCTTTATGCATGTGGATAAATTGTATGACAAATTTGCATGCCACGTACCGGCAATACGTAACATTAAGTTTTAATGCTGACATTTATTTGGCGAGTTTGATCATGAAGGTCGCAAGTCTCTTCTGAAACATGTTATTATTTAGACACAGGTTTTCCCAACGTGGAGGGGGGCGGTAAACTATTGACAGTAATAAATTCTGAAATTATATGAATAGAGCACTACTTAAATTAACCATTTAAAACACAATTTTTATAATGACCATTTACAAAATATACGGTACACTACAATGATGTGCAGAATTGTTGATAGAAATAAATATAAATTATGAGATTATTATTATTATTACTGAAGATTGGATAATACAATGCTCATTTGAAATCGCAGAAAGAGGCAGACAAAAAGCACGCTTGACGAACGAAGAGGAAAGAGAGAGGATGTGAAGTATGCAGCGTCTATAAAGGGAGTCCCAGATAAACAAGGTTGGAATATATATATATATATATATATATATATATATATATATATATATATATATATATATATATATATATATATATATATATATATATATATATATGGGACGGCGGGGTTGAACGGGGAAGCGGGTTAGAGTGAGGTACCTATCCTAGTTCCCCACACTATGGTGCTGCAGCCTTGAGGAAGCAGTGACAAACTCAATGTCGACTCCCTACCAGTGTGTGGAGTAAGCAGCGTAAGTGTTGGAGAAAGCATGTGGCATGTGCAAATCGTTTTATAGATATGCTACATTGACTTGATCCTTGGTCTTCCGTTGCAAGCGCTGCTATCGGCTGAAGGAATTCCACTCGCTTTCTCTCGCTTAGCAAAAGCTGAACCCTTATTGGCTCAACGCGTGGGTGTGTGAGGATGTGAGCGTTAGTTCGCATTTTTGCCACGGCTCAAGACATTTTGGCAGCACAATAGTGTTTGCGCTCTGTTTTTCGACGCTTGTTGCAACATCATTAGAAACAAAGCTTAAGGAAACTCAAATAAGAATGCACAGAATACTGAAGTCGTAATTATAGTTTCAGAGTATCATAGTTATTCTATCTTTTAGTGACTATAGTATGTAGTCTTTCCCGCGCAGTTACCACTGACACCATATGAAGCACCAACATGTATATTGGGGCGGAATGGGCTCTTATATCACATTGCAACCAAAAGAAGAAACCCAGACCAGCGAGAAATGTCCACAAACTGTTCCAGGAAGTTGTTCCCTTGCAACATCGAAACCAGGACCGTCGTCGTCATCCACAGAATCACATATCCCAGATGTGACCATGATTTCAGGAAGTGGACCTCTTGGCAAACCGATTTCAGGAACCTTCGACGCCAACTATAGAGGAACAGACATTCCGGAGGTGACAACATTTCTACACATGTCACTGAAGGATATTTTGCCTTTCCCCAGAGTTAAGGCTTGTGGCAGGAGACTGACAAAAAGACGAGGAAAAACAGCAATTTTGACATCGCCGTATAAAGCAGCATTGGAAACAAGAGCCAAGGAAGAGGAAGCAAAGAGTGGAAGAAATAAGAGGAAGCAGTAGGGCAAGGGGAAACTGGCGAAGAGGACAGATCACGCATTTGAATATGCAAGAGAACTGACAGCAGCAACAAGGAAGAAGAAATTAAGCGCTGGTTCATCAGAGAATGCTACGTATTTTTATTGTGCTGGGTGGTACAATTCCCAATTTAATGAGGGATAGATTGCGTGTATGCTGTGCAAACGTAGGTCACATAATTCTTGTGGAGGCGCAGATAGTGACGACGATGAAGAAGTTTACATTTTTAAGTACTGCTAACCGTAACTCATTGTGCTCAGTGTACCCCATTGTGCCCCGTGTGTTCACGTCCATGCGAAAAACCATTACTTTCCATAAACACGTGTGCGTCCTTAAGTTTGGAAACATATCAACCAACTACAGGTGCTTAAAGTATCTCTTTATAATTAAATCTTGTAAGCCTGTTATAATTGGAACAGTAGTCCTGTTATAGGTGGCAAATAAATAAATGAATTAATAAAAGATGGCCCATTATTTTACATTATTTTCTTCAAGTGTGGCAGGTAATGCTCTTAAAATCACATTAAAATTTATTCAAAATGTATTTTTATAAAATTCGAAGTGAACAAAGTAAAATTACGGATATGGCTAGCAGGAATGTCTTTGGTGTATGAAGTCTCGGATTCGATTCCCGCTGCGAGAGCATCAAACGCTATACAGTGGTTCAGATCCTACCTCGCTGCTGCAAGGAAAGTCAATAGAAAACAACCAATCTATCAGCCATGGTATAGTAAATTAAAGGTATTATTTGTTTAAATTTGAAAGCTCTTTAAACCACAAAAAATATCATTTAATCAAATCTTACATTTGATACACGACACGGATTATAGCGTACAAGGTCAATAAAATCAATTGATTTGACGAATCAATTATACATTTTATACATATGTAAAATAACTTTAACTTTGTAGACAATTTCTGGGAAAAGTTGTAGTTAACGATCGCAGACAGTATTGCGGAAATTCTTATGGACGGAAGTGATTATTCGCTATTAGAACGCAATCTCAGTGCATTTTGTTTCGTGTTGGAATTTGGACCCCTCAGGCGAAAGATGTTACCGTTCATTTGTTGAATGACATTGCGTTACCGCTTTTATTTTTGTTTCTGCTTCCAACACGTATTACCTCTTCCTTTAGTGGTATACCATATACAAATTTCTGTTCTTTCTTGGCTTTGGGGTAAATCTTCTACAGGGACAGTGGCCACGTTGCCAGAAATTGAATTTTATAGTGGAAGCGAGGGGTGTGCATTTCGTCTTAAAAAATTCTATAACCCTAGATTCAAATTCTTCCGCCTTATGCAGAGTCGCTTTGATGTATGATTATCGTCATACTAAAGGCCTTACTACCGCAGGAAACATATGTTAGTCGAACTCTTTAGTATGACACTAATCACGCATCAGAACGAGTCTGCATAAGGCCCCTTTAGACTTGCTCTGTGTTAAGTAGTGAAAGTGGAGGTGGTTCGATCTAATCGATGCCGGTTAATTCTCAGCTCATGTGAGTTTGTGGCGGACAAGAATGTGTCCGTGAGTTTTCTCAAATGTCTCTTGTTTCCTCCAATACTATCATTCCACCAACTTTTTCGTAATCATTCGCTCTCATCAACAATATATCTCCTTCACTATAAATGGGATAATCATGGGGCGTTAATTTTAAATTGCAGCTAAATGGGAAGTTAATCCTATATTGGGTCCTCAGCTAATTTCTTCGACTTGTATCATTTATCTTCTTTAACACAATTTATAAATTGCAATATTTTTCTTCCACTTCCTCCTTTTCCTTCTACCGTATTTTCTATCGCTTCTCTCAAATAGGTACATTTTCTTCTCAACCAGTTTCTCCTAACTAGAACCTTTTCCTCTTTTGAATTACATTCAATATTATTTCTTTCTCCTCTGCCATTCTTAGTACTTTCTCATTAATTTTTCGTTCGATTTACGCTTGCTTTCTTCATTCTTTTCCCTAACCGCATTTCGAAAACATCCAGTCATTTTTTTAGTCGTTTTCCGTAATGCCCACTTTTCTTTCCTGTCAAATAACCTACAATACAAATATTCTCTACACGAAACTATTGCCAAGTCCTTTTTTAAAAAAAAATTCTTTCCAAAACTCATAGAGCACACTTTTCTTGTTTTTTAATGGTCTTTTCGTCATTCTGGTTCTTGCTTTTATTCCTCGCTTCTATCTATTATTTTTTTCACTAATACTAATCTTGCACACATGAACCAAAAAACTCTTACATTTACTATTTGTCTTTCTACTTGTGTAGCTACTTAGCTTTCTTCCAACTACAAGTTAGAGTTACAACATATACAGAACGCATTATTGACTATACTAACGCCTCAACCTTTATAAAGTGAATAGGAAATATGAATGAAATTGTTCTTAACGGAAACCATTGAAATAGGTTTCTATGTTTGTTGAAGTTTAACTTAATAACTCTTGAACTACGAACCCGATCTTGATCAAATTTGCCACATAGATGAAGTTCGAGCTTGGGAGTATTTTAATCATTTCACTTTGACAGTACAACGTAGGGGGAGGGGAGGGGAGATACATAAAAATAAATTAAAAGTTAATAACTTTTGAACCTCGAGACCGATCTCGAGCTTTGCCATATAGATGAGGTTCGGGCCTGGGATGGTTTTTATCATTTTACTTTAGCGGCGAAACTTAAGGGAGGGGTCGCTGAAATGAAGAGTCACACTTCCGATGCCGTTTAAATCAAATTTAGCCTCACAACTTGAAGAATGGATACATACATACACACATACATACATACATACACATACACACACACACACACACATATATATATATATATGATCGACATTAGTGTCGAATGCATAGTTTTTGGTGTCGCTGTGATGAAGAGTGACACTTCCGATGCCGTTTAAATCTAAATTCAGCCCATAATAGTAATATTAAATTTTTACTGTCAATTTTGTCAAGTACATGACATAAGGTGTAGTGGATTTAAAGTTTTTATTTCAACCCAGCGAAGCGGTTAATCAACGCTAGTAATATCCTATTTAACATCATAGCTTACATTAATGATACATTTACTTTAACAACATACGCTTAGTTTAGTAAATACTATACATTTACTTTAATATCATGCATTTAGTATTATAATGTTCTTTTTACAGTGTGTATTGGGGTAAGTCTGGAGTTGCCAACTCTGGAAAATACAAAAACTGGCATCACCTCAAAGTACCCTATACTATAAGTCTAAGTGTGAAGTATCTCTGTTCGGATCCTTCTATGGGAAGAAAGGAAATGTACTATCGTGAACAAAAGTGCATTAGCACCTCTATCCTACATATCCTTAGTACATTAACTAATAAGCTTAATAAACTTTAGATACATTGTGCTATAAATTATAGACTGAAATCGTCATTGATCATTTTATTGTATTTACTAGTAACTGCCACTTCTTTAAAATTATCGAAACAGATGAACCAAAGTACCTAATCTTTACGTGACAATTTTGAATTTGGAAAATTAAATTTATTCTTTAAGTTATACTTCAACAATAGGAAATTCCTTTAGGAAGTCCATTTTCACTCTCAATAAATGTATAAATTTTCTTACTACTAAATTTCAGATTTTCCCTGATATAGTCCCTGTCATCTGTTTAAAATTATCTAAATAGATAAACAAAATATATTAAAGGTTTAATTTCGTTCATAAATTGTGAAAGGTAACAGTTTTGGATTTAGAGAATGAAAGTAACTTTTCAAATCTATACTTCAAACGAGATGAAATTGCTTCGAACTATTTATAGATACAAATTTGAAAAGAACCGATCATAAAGGGGCCGGTAAGAAGTTTGTACCGGTCACCGGCTTTAACAGTTTTGGATTAGAAAATGAAAGTAACTTTTTAAATCCATACTTTGAACTAGATGAAATTGCTTCGAACTATTTATAGATACAAATTTAAAAAAAAAGTCATAAAGGGGCCGGTAAGAATTTTGTACCGGTCACCGGCTTTAATCAAAATAACAGCAATGTATCCGGCCAAGCCGGTCAAAAACCGGCCAGTTGGCAACCCTAGGTAAGTTAAACTATTTTCACGGGCAAAACTTTAAAAAAGAAAAAGTCTGGTATTACTAGGAACGCCACTTGTGTGTGGTACCCAAAAGTAATTGCTACATTAATTGCAAAATTATATACAAATAGAACGTGTAGAAAGACATACATACATTCTCTTGTAGAACTGCAATACAGTGCTCTCTATTTTCTATCCAGTTGGTGCCATTGGAAAACTATACAGTACTCTATTCCTATCTGGTTATTGTCATTGAAAAAGTAACATTTATGTTTATGTTTCCCGTAGCCAAAGTTGATCATAGCAAAATCCATGAAAACATTGTTGATGCGCAACAATAAAACGACAACGTAAGGATGAGTCTACTCGTATATGTAAATGCCTCATTTACAGAGGAAAGGATGTGTTTGAGCTGAAACGTGATCTTTGTCACATACGCATAGCTTACTCACTCTCTCTCTCTCTCTCTCTCTCTGTCTCAATCTTCCTCAGTTTCCCCCTCCACCTTACTAGTTAGCTTACTTGTTATGTAAGATGCAGGTAAAGAGCTACATAAAAGAAAGATAAAAATAAAAAGAAAAAAATCTCTTTTGAGTTCATAGCTTCATGTACACTTCCCGTTCCGGCAGTCTTCGATAACTTAAACAACAGAGAAAGTACAGGTATTCTCTTTTTGTTCCATAAAATGTTGGTTAGTCAAATAAACCATAGCACTAACGGAGACAAGGTTGACCTTTTCCCACCTGCCACGGGAAATTAAAATGTGGAGTAATAAAGGTGTGTGTCTGTTGCAGGGGCGTAATCACGGGGGAACATCTAAAAAAAAAACTTCCAAACTCAAAAAAATTGTGCACTTTCTCAATAAAACATAGACAGACTACTTGTTTAAGAGGGAAATGATTTATGTAGCATGAAAAATTGATCTTACACATCCTCTGTATTTTTTTCTCTTATAAAAATAATCTAGTTTTATCATTTCTGAAAATATAGGTGGAAGTATTTTGTAATTACTTATCGTCTTTTCGCATGCAAAATGATACCCCTTCAATACTAAATAGACGTATTGGCTTATAGTATTTTACCCTTCCCCGAAAGCTTGAACCCCTATCAACAAAGATTTCTGGGTGCGCCCCTGGTTTGTTGGTACGAATTTCTTAAGCACAATATTATCTATTTTAATTAATGTTGCTTAAAAAAAAAGAATATCACAAATGAAATATTAATTTTTATATATTGACCATTTATTTAGTTTATTTATTAGATTTACCAGTTACTATTGACTGTTGGAAAAGAACGGCAAACTACTTAATGAAATACAGAAACTCTTTTCTCAGAAACTACGCATTAGAATTTCACCTCAAATATGTCATTTTGTTCTGTGCATTGTTATTTTGTCACTGATGAATGTCTCCATCTTGGAACAATATTAAAGTTTCAAAGTTCAATCCTTTAACTCCGGAATTATGCAAAATAGTTTGAACCAGTGGCGTATTTATGGGGGGGGCTTCCGAGCTTCAGCCCCTCCCCCGAAATCTTACTTACTATAGTAAGGTATATGAAATATCTCGCAGAATTTTCACATTTTCAGGCAAATCTTCCCCCCCCCCCGAAGTTAGCAAAGCCCCCGAAATAAAATCGTAAATACGCCACTGGTTTGAACCAAATGCTCAGTTATATTTCTACATAGATTAAGGTTACTAAAGTTGAATAAACTGTAAATATGGAAGAAGTATTGTATTATTATATATATCCAGTATGTTGCGACAAAGCACATTACTCGAGAAACATTTGGTCGGAAAATGAGCCTATTGAATTTCTGAGCAGTAAGAAATCCATAAATGTCGGATATTTATAAATATTACGAGCACTGTTTTCTAGTAGAACAAAACATGAAAACAACAACAAGGCAGGAACAGGCCGGTAGCCAGCTCAAAAATGTAGGGGGACGGTAGAAGTTAGGGGACCCGATCCAACCATATTATAATTCATCACCATAATATAGTTCATTTGCAAGCCTAGCGTAAACATTTTAGGCGGCCAGTAAAAATTTAGGGGGGAGCGGCTCCCCTAGACCCCCCTGGATACGGGCCTGAGTAGGAACACGTTTTTCTGATGCTGCCTAAATCATTACGGTCACGGAAGTAAACAAAATCGTCAATAGATTGCAGAGTAAGGAAGGATGAGTCAAGCAGGTACACTCATGTCCAAAATGATTGTCGCATATCTATAACAATCTTGTTGTGAAAAAATAATTTGATAGTGATTTTGTAGGGTACTTTTAATAATGATACTATGTGTATAATCGGGAAGTGTATATTTGTGGTAAATTTCATGGGAAAAGAATTATAAATACGAAAATTAGATGAATAAAACAAAATGTTGCTAAATGGACAAGAATTTTTTCGTTATATTGTTTTTATTTATTGTTCTTTTGACAAGACATTTACCACATACATGTCTTTGCCGATAATACACATATTAGCATTATAAGAAATACCGAGCGAAATCGTTATCAAATTATATTCCTACAACAGCATATTCATAGACATGCGACAATCATTTTGAACATGACTGTACATCTTGAATTTGTTGCAATTGGCAATTGCAAATACCGCTTCCGCACCAGTTCGCTGAAGCACGCATTAGTAGTATGTCACGAATTTGCGATAGTCGTCCAAAAGAGATTGAAGAGTTAATTGTAATTTTATCTCATTAACCATCTTGCAGTGTTAATGAAAGGCCTGCTTAGCGTATACTTCAGTATTAGTTTCACTTTTCCTCTATTTGTTCAAAAACTACGCATGAGGATTCACACACACACACACACACACACACCAATATCATTTTGTTCAGTTACAGATCTATCGTTTGTTATATATATCATTTTTCGACATTTTTTTATTCATTAAACACTAGTTATATAGTAAAATTAATTAATTTCTCTCTTCAATAGGTATTTTCATTCCCCAATTACAGAAGTCTATATATAGGTCTTATATATATGCACGTTTTATATATATTGTTTTAATATAAAATGTGCTCGCCGACGAATATCATCAGTCATGCGTAACGTGTTTCAGGCATCGGCGGACCTATGGAGGGGATAGAAGCATTGCTCCCCCACAACTTTTTGACAAAAACATAAAAATGTCACTCATAAGATATGGCCACCTACCAATACTGTCTAGGAATATTCCACAGATCCGAGACGAACAAAAGTTCTCCCCCCCTCCCTCAGCAGACAATTCCTAACTCCGCCCATGGTTTTAGGCAATAGATGGCATGTTCGGATCACTTCATAGTTCCACAATATGAAACGAAACTCACTTCTTTAAAAATTAACGTTTCACGTTTCTCATGTATTTTACTTTTCCTGACTTCCTAGCTTTCTTGATTTCACGTTCTTCCCATTAAACTTAACAAGACTAACGCAGAAATATAGAGAACGACTTAAACTGCCCATGCTGTTTAGTACGACTCGAACTTACGATAAGGGAAAGCACGGTGGATCAGTGGTAGCGTGGTGCGTGGGGTCCCTGGTTCCACCCCCGGCCAAGTAAGTTTATGTCGGACAACATCGGGTAAGACAGTTTTCTCGGGGTACCCCCGTTTCCTCCCACTTTCAAATTCCACCAGTCCCTACATCATCATTCACTTGTCTTAATCATCCCTCTCCTTTAGCCTAAATGGCATAATCGTGGGACGTTAAACTAAAGATTTCATTTCATTTAAAACTGATGATAATGTTCGTCTCACGCTTCATGTGTTTGACTGCTCGACTATGCCGCACTGGCAAACCACTACGCCAGGAATAGGGCCGATTACAAAGTGAATTAACTCTGGTGCAGATAGTAAAAAACAAAATCTTGCTAAACCTGACATTTATGAAGGACAAATCTATGCTAGTAGTTGAAGTGGTCAATATTCCATGTACAGAGTATGAATAGCCAGTGTTAGAGTCAACGCTACCCGTACAGGTGTTAAAAAATTGACTCCATTAACACAATCGGCCGGGACATTTGCTCTGTGTGCCTATTGCAAAATATAGAATTCAAAAATTCGCTTTCCTTCAAGAGTTACCATGTGGAGTAACGGTCGTACTACTAACAATCTTAAAGACCCATTAGCGTGGTCCTAATAACATTACAATCATATAAAGACCCACTAGCATGATCCTAATAACATTAGAATCTTATAAAGACCCACTAGCATGATCCTAATAACATTGTAATCTTATAAAGGTCCACTAGCGTGATCCTAATAAGATTACAATCTTATAAGGCTTATTAGCGTGATGTTAATAAATTCTGCTAAAAACAGTAAAGAGGATCATGCGAAGATTTTATTATCCATACATTGGGATATGTGGTATAGATAACCACCGTTAATGTCACGTTACCCATGAAGATGTTAACAGGATTCACTTCATTAACGAATTCGGCCCAAGGAATTGCCCAAGCTCTTTGTTGTAAAATACAGAATACAAAAAATTATCTTCCTTCCAACAGTTATCGTGTGGAGTAACGGACGTGCGTACTAATAGTAGAATCTTATACGGCACACTGCCTGACACTTTGTTTAATCCAGCCTGTTGATCAAGGTGACAGAAGTAATCACACTTTACGATAATGACGTAAAGAATATGATGAAACTAAACTTCCATTAGCAAAGCCTATTATTAACTAAAAAATTATCAAGGATGACTTGCACATTAGTATAGTTGGAAACAAATGAGATTCATTTTACACTGAAACTACCGTAGATTTTTAAACCACATGAATCCAATACTGAAATAGAAAGTGATTTAAAAAATAGCACTTTTGTTGTCACTAGAGAAATAAGGGTGGAAATAGAGTATATTCTTGCGAGGTTCAATCCATATAAAGAAACAGTTTCTCGCTGTCAGTTACAGTTTGTACTCTATGGAGATCAACTAGATTCAGTAGAGGGATTGTATACAGTATACAGTATATATATATATATATATATATATATATATATATATATATATATATATATATATATATATATATATATATATATATATATATAATGGGCCGGATTTAGGGGGTGCACCGGAGCACGTTCACCCCCCTCCGTTCTGAATATACACTATCTAAAGTGAGAAACTGGCAGTGGAAATAGTAATACTTTCCTAAAATTTCATATCATGTATCCGTTTCGGGCTTAAAAGAAAGCGGTTTTGCTAAACACAATAGTTTAAGTCAGTTCCTCACACACATCACAGATGCCTAAAGGCATTTTTAAAAATTTAAATTTGATTCAAATGTACTGATAGTTATTAGTGCACCCCCTCAGAAAATCCTAGATCCGGTCCTGTATATATATATAATGATAGAACTAAATTATTTTATAGGAGAAAGAGTACAGATGAAGTGAAAGATCAAATTTTCATTCTACGTCAAGCATTTCCCTATTAAATAGCCTAAGTATATATCGTTTTATTGAGAAAGTGTACAAATGTTTGTTGAGTTAGGAAGTTTTCGGTAGTCCCGATCCGTGGACCTCCGTGAATGCATCCCTGTATGTGTGGATAATCTCCTGTGTCTTATATCCGTAGACAGACGGATGGATGGACATAATCGTTCCTCACATAGCATAACATGTCTACGGGACATTCACAGGTCCAATAGAAAATACTTGTTCCGGGACATTGAACCTCACAGTAGAAACTTCATGAATTGTGTAAATATTCACTTGGTTTTAATGGGACGTGCCTGTAACGGGATAATACGTATTTGGATGTCCAAAAATCGTCCTGCAATTATCCCACAGAAAGCCCAGAAATGTCTCACAGAAAGTTCTATTTCCAGAACATCGGACATTCCGATATCCCTTGGGTTATCCGGGATATAATCGGAATTCCCTTGGACACCCAAGAAACGTCCATCTTCAAGCTTTCTGCACAGCGTAGGTTGGAAGTACCCTATGAGAAGTTGAAGTTTCGCATGACACAATAACAAATAGATATTAAAACTAAATAAAGAGTTATTATCTTGGTTGAATAACCAAAAACGTTAAACTTTTTTTCTTCAAAGATACGCATCTTTTCACAGTGATTATATAAGCTTTTTTTCTTTTACTTTGTTTTGTTGAAACATGTTTTTTGCTCAACCAGGAAGTCACAAGGAAATATAAAACTCGTAGGGCTACTGTCCACTGGAAACAGCAGATTTCTCGACCACTAAAACAAAAACAAGGGGAAAAAATAATAAGTTGTGCGTGTTACATATTGTTTTTCCCACGTTAAAGAGAAATTACTCGTGAATTGACCTAAATATATATACATATATACGTATATATACCATATTTTAAGTGTCTTGTTGGTTAAAGAATGTATATTTACTAACTCGATAGTTCATTACCACAGAAACAAAAGCTCGCGTTGGAACGTATTCTGTTCCAAATCAATCCGTTCTTGTCGTCCACTTCACTAACAGTATAAGGTTCTTTTTATCCTTGTATCTTTTTAGTTTACTCAAAGGTATCTTTCTCACATGATTTCACACTAAGATTCTATTCAAAGTAAAGACCCCTTGAGTACAGTAAAGCCACGATTATCCGAGCGTGTCGCGATTAAAAAAAAAAAAGAAAAAAAAACTGCTTCAGTCGCACCCAATTATTGGATCAAAAGATCCAAGATGTTTCAATCAAAAATTTTCTTGTAGGCCTTATATCTGGAGAACTACATATTGTGAAGCCGAATCCAAACTATCACTTAACTCAGTATGATGTGCTTATTCCATAGAAAATACGAAAACTTGATTAAGGGACCGTTCAAAAATTTTGTGGCCCCCTGATCCAAAAACTAACTATTGGTCCAGATCGCAAACTTTTGATCTATTTTTGGTTTTCCTAAAATATTTGTTTATCGTAAGTAGTCAATGCGGACTGACACTCCGCGTGCAAATGAGTACTGTATGTTCTAAAACAGAAAAATAAATTGCATTGTAAAATTCAATATTTCCAACGTAGAGCAAAGGTTTCTGCTGTACTGTACATTTTCTAAAGTTTTACTATTATTTTTTTTTTTTTTGTACAATAAAAGAGTTTTTATGCTGATTTTTTTTTCGTATTCGCATCTCATTTCTAGTATTTTTTTCGGGTTATCTGATGTGTCCTTGCCACCTAATTCCGAAGATAATCGGGGGTTTACTGTATTTATAATTCGAATAATTTAATACTTTCCCCACTTATTATTCGAATCAATATTCGAGCAAATCGTTTATTGAAATGATTACTTAAAATGCATATTCAAACAATTGCTTGTTATTCAAGTAGGCCTAACTATACGGTATTCGTTTACTTAAATTAATTGTTGCATATAGTAAGCGTCCCCGACGTTTGGCGCGGGGGACCTGAGTTCGATTCCCTGTGGGAGCTCTTGTTGTTCAGATTCCACGTTAAGCTGTAAGTCGAGTCTCATATACGGGACGCTAAATTCCAAATCAACAGACCAATCGAATAAGGATTATTCAACTATATAATTTTCGAGTAATCGAATATATAATGTACAGTCAGCGACAAAAGTTCTTTCCGTTTGGTAAAATTTATTTTGGGAATAACAGTGATATAGCTGGAACGTACAGAAAACTACATGCTTTTCAATTTAGTGAAAATTGTACTAAAATTATCCTTCCATTCTGAAGCCATTTACGAAACTAATTTCATCAAACGCAAAGATCTTTTGTAACTGACTGTACATATACTAGAGAAGTAGTAGTTTGTGATGCTATATAACTGTACACTCATGTCCAAAATGATTGTCGCATATCTATAACTGTCTTCTTGTAAGAATATAATTCGATAATGTTTTTGCAGGGTACTTTTAATACTGATACTATATGTATAATCGGGAAATGTATATTTGTGGTAAATTTCATAGGAAAAAAATTATGAATACGAAAATTAGAGTGAGTAAAACAAAATGTTGCTAAATGGATATGAAAGTTTTATTTTCGTTTTATTGTTTTTATTTACTGCTCTTTTAACGTGAAATTTTCCACATACATGTCTTTGCCGATTATACACATACTAACATTATAAGAAATACCGGGCGAATTCATTATCAAATTGTATTCCTACAACAACATATTTATAGACATGCGACAATAATTTTGGACATGATTGTACATATGCTACTCCATCATACCCTAAGGGCGACGGTGGCTCAGTAGTAGAGCGTTCACCTCTCGTGCCTGGGGTTCCGGGTCGTGCCAAGTGAGCTTTGTGGTGGACAAACACCGTGTGCGTGGGTTTTCTCGCGGTTCTCCCGTTTCCTTCCACTTTCTTCATTCCATCATTTCATTCATTATTTCATTATCATCGTCTCCTTTAGCCTAACTGGCATAACCGTGGAACGTAAAACTTAAAGATTTCATTTAATTTCCATCATACCCTGATAATATCATCAAACTTTAATTTCTATCATACTTTCTACTAGGGATGCGCACGATACGAGTCGAGACAGGATTTTCCTGACAAAATTCGAGTCAAGACACGGCTCTTCCAATAGAGAAATATACATTTTTCGAATCGAGACATCACTTTTACAGCACATTTTCGAGACGAGACAGTCACAAATCTTGTCTCCTACGCATCCCTACTTTCTACTAAATTAATACTATAACCAACTTTTAATTTAAAACAGCATTTAATTTAAATATGATGTGATGTATATTTTAATAATGCAATCACATCAGAAAATTGGTTGTAATAAAACACTCTTAATTAACTAAGAGGAAAAGTACAGTGTGTGGAGTTTAGTCCTATTTGAAACGGCGGTAAAGGGCGGTAAACGGTTCTCATGCCTCCATTTCCTTTCCTCTGGGCTTTCCGTCTAAATTTTCTTATAAAAATGTTGCGAGACGATAATCTATTTATTACGCGTGAGTAGAACTCTTTGTAACTACAGAGAGGTGCCAATGGTTATGCTAGTTGTGTTATGAGAAAGTTATTCTTTGTAACCTAAAGGAAGCTTCCGATTTGAAAGTAACTTTACCATTATGTTCAACAAACTTTCTTATTTCGCATTTTGGTCATGTGCAAACTAGTTTTCCTTCTTTCTTTCTTTCTTTTTTTTAGTACTCCATATGATAGTGTACGAGATCTAAAATTAAATATTTTTAAAAGCGAGTTAATTGAGAAATGTCTTCCTTATCGTTCATGGAATAGTAAACCAAAAAAAAAATGTCTTCTGCTGAAGCTATGTAGCTAGTTATCGTAAAGTGTTATGAATTATTCATTTTCACTTTTGTTCGTTTCTTTCAGGCACATATATCCGTAGGTCAAGACGAGACGCCATCGACATGTTTGACTATGCACAGATTGAGAAGAAATTAGTTGGTGAGCTTGGAGATGATGTTTGTATTTACGAATCAGTCTGTGAGGAATACGCCAAGAAAGCCAAACTTCAAGATAAAGAAGGAATCAATTGGCTCAAAGTATTCAAGTAAGTTTAGTAGCGTTATTTGTCAGTAATTATATTTTGTGAAAGTTAAACTAGCGTTTAGTGACTAGATGTAAGGGTGCCCATTTCTCTGCAACGTTGGGGGGTCCATTCAGATGTTGTGTTTGGTTGCAGATAAGGGTCTAGAAAGGATGAATTCAAATTATGTCAAATATGGTATATTCATAAAAATACACATAACAGTAAAAATTCATATATAAAACACATATTCATACAAATTCATGAGGGCCCACATGAGCATTGGGAAGCCCGGGCCCCCTGGCCAACCAAGCTCGGCGCCCTTGACTAGATGGTTTAAATATGAAGATTGCTTTTTTAACCCTTTGAGACCGGCGTGGTATATGAACACACAGCCCATTGTTCCGTTGATGAAAGATGCAGGAAATAAACACAACGTTTAGACAGAGGACAGGTATGTCATTTGTGTTCAACTTACCAAATAATTCATCCAATAACCAATCATAGGCTTGGATAGCTTTTAGGGCGGTCATTTGCTTCGTCTTTCAAGGAAGACTGAAATCTTTATCTAATGAAACTCTTTAGAGACAGCTGTGGTATCTAAACACAGTCGATCGTTCTGTTAATGAAGTACGTATATACAAACATAACATATGAACGGAGAGGATGGGTGTGGTTTATAAGCCTCAGTTGTATTCAATTTGTGAAATAAGTATTCCAATGACCAATCATAGGCTTGGATAGCGTTTAGGACGGTCATTTGCTTCGTCTTTCAAGGAAGACTGAAATCTTTCCCTAAGGAAACTCTTTAGTGTGGGGGGGCACGGTGGTTCAGTGGTAGAGCGTTCACCTCTGGTGCTTGGGGTCCCGGGTTCGATCCCAGCCTCCGCCAAGTGAACTTTGTGGTGGACAAACACCGTGCTCGTGGGTTTTCTCAGGGTTCTCCCGTTTCCTCCCACTTTCTTCATTCCACCATTTCACTCATCTCTCATCATCACCGTCTCCTTTAGCCTAACCGGCATAACCGTGGGACGTAAAACTTAAAGATTTCATTTCATTTTTTCTTTAGTGGCGGCCGTTACATATAAACATAGTCGATCGTTCCATTAATGAAGGACGTGTATGCAAACACAACATCTGGATGGAGAGGATGGGTGTTGTTTGTAAACCTCATTTGTGTGCAATTTCTCAAATAAGTAATCCAATAACCAATCATAAACTTGGATGGCTCTTCAAAGTCTATCTTAATCTGTGAAGAATGACTGATAACCGTCCATAAAGGATTAAGTCACAGAAATGACCAACAGTTTTAGCGTTTGCACAGTTTTGAGGACAATATTCTTGATGAACAAAAATGCATTCATTTAATGAGTAAATTTATGAAGATGGTGCTCTTTTACATACAGCGCAATATGTGCTCGCCAGCAACTCAATCTTAAAACGATATTGTTAATGCTTGCCACCAATTTTATTAGACTTCCAAACTATGTATGATAAGTATGGGAAGCTTTATAGAAGGGCTATGTCTGATCCATTTGTCCGTCTGCCTATTGACAAGTAGCAGAACAAAAACAGTAAACGATCGCGAGAACCGGTTATCTTGGAATCGATTCAGCGTCACTACTGTAGATGTAGCCCCACTCCTACTTTACCCTGTATTTAAACCGAAAGTGGTTGAGATCTACAATTTCCGTTTCCAAAACTGATCCCTATAATAATAATAATAATAATAATAATAATAATAATAATAATAATAATAATAATAATAATAATAATAATAATAATAATAATAATAATAATAAATTGTAACAAAAAGCGAGAAGCAGTTTTTAAATATGGATTTAATACTGCAAAAATAGCCTCCACCTAGACTTTTAGAAATCTATTACCATTCGTGGTTTCAGTATTGGTTTCCACAGACAGTGGCGGATCTAGAACGGAAAAATGGGGGCAGCCAGAGCCCAGACTATGATAGCTTGATCATAGGTTTACTATATAAACTTTCAAAAATATATAAATAATAGCTTAAATTATTTTATCTCACACAAAAAACTAGGGGGGTCTAGTGCCCGGCCCTGGGCTAGATCCGCCACTGTTCATAGAGGTAAAACAGTAAGAGATAGCAAAAAATAGCTTTTTGATATAGATCCAGCATGTCAAGGAGAAGTTACATTTTAATCTTTATTCTTATATTTAAACCTGAAGTGGTAGAAACAAGTACAATTTTCGGTTTCGATGTTGTTTCCAATGACTAAAAGATATACCGCATTGACTTGATACCTAGTCTTCTATTCCAAGCGCTGCTATCGGCTGAAGGAATTCCACTCCCTTTCGCCAAGGCTCTCTCCCTTAGCAACAGCTGAACCCTTATTGGTTCGACACGTGGGTGTGTAGCAGGTGTGAGCTTTAGTTCACATTTTTGCCACGGCTCAGGACATTTTGGCAGCACTATAGTAATAGTTGTAAAAGAGAGCGAGAAACTGTTTCTGATATGAATTCAGCATCCGAGGAATAGATTTCATCTCACGATAAGTAATTGTAAAATAATCCCACCTATATTTTCCGGGGGGATGATAGAACTAGCTTGTTTTTATGAGAATGAATACGGATGAAGTTGAACTGATTTTGAGTTTAACGTGCCGTTCAGCAGCAAGGCTACATGAGACGTGGACCTACTAATTAACGTGGAATCCGAACCACATGAACTCCCTTCGGAAATCGAACCCGGGTCCTCCCACGCCAAAGATGCGTACGCTAACAGCTTAGCCACGAAGGAGCTCTACAGATGAAGTGTAAGAACAAATTTTCATAATAGCTACATACAATCGTTTCATTGTATTATTGAGAAAGTGCACAAATAATGTATGTTGACGTAGGGAGTTTTGTGAGGGGGGGGGGGGGTTGGACCCGGTGGACACCTCTTTGGATTTGCCCCTGGAACTACTACTTCCGGCTTCAGTATTGAATTCGCAAATATTCCAGGATTTGATATGGTTTAACCATATAAATCTTGTAGGTGCTTGTATATTACCCATATCGTTAATTCTGCGCTAGTGATCAGTATAGTGTGGAAATTTTTATGAAATCGGCTTCCTCTCTGGATTAATCATCTAAAAAAAAATAAATAAAATAAAAGCGAAGTAGTATATTACATTTATCACCGTTATTATTATTGCTTTTAGGCCTTATTATTATCATTGAACCAGGGTCGTGCAGTGGAAAATCAGCGCCCGGGGCGAGAGTATACGACGGCGCCCCCATATATATATTCGAAGCAAATTTTCCTATCTTTTTTCCTTTTTTCTTCCGAATTTTTCGCCCCCTTACTTCGACGCCCGAGGTCGTGGCCCCGCTCGCCCCCCCCCCCCCCCGCACGGCACGGCGAGAATTGAACTGAGCGAAAGAAGCACTTCATGGTCCATTTTTGTTACTCTGCGGAAGACCTTTTGACCAATTTTCACGTAATTAGGCGTTAAATTAGAAAATGAAATTAAATCTTTGAGTTTTACGTCTCACGGTTATGCCGGTTAGGCTAAAGGAGACGGTGATGATGAGTAATGAATGAAATGATGGAATGAAGAAAGTGGGAGGAAACGAGAGAACTCCGAGAAAACCCACGCACACGGTGTTTGTCCACCACAAAGTTCACTTGGCGGGGGTTGGGATCAAACCTGGGACCCTATGCACCAGAAGCGTGAAATTAGAGTACTGGTTCCCTGAGTGACGACACACTCTACTAAAAGCCCCCGACATAGCAATACACTTCCTTGATTTCTTTTATTAATAATAATAATGTAATGGTGTAAGAATATGAAATCTTTATAAAGTGGTAACTATGTTGTACTGAGAGCATTGTTGCTGCCGCTGTAGACGTTATCAGCTACAGTTTGTCTTAAAATTGATTGTATCTAAGTACAGAAAGCTTCATCATTTTTAAAATTCTACAATTTCGTTACCTACCGATTAGGAATCACTGAGTTAAAGGCTCCAAGAAGGAGAGCTCTCACATCGTCTTTTTTTTTTTTTTTTTTTCTCAATCGCCTGCATCGTTGACGGATAGTTACGGAAACACTTTGTCATATATTGGTTTTGACATTGAAATGTATTGTTCCAATATTGTGCACTACTTCGGTTTTGAACTATGGATTCTCAATACAAAAAGTTTCAGGATCCTAAAGAAGACGGCATGTTTCATATTTTATCAAGGTATTTTTTAAAAAAAATCAACTCTGCACAAGGAAATAAATGTTCGTGATAAATTTGCATGAAGACATCTTTGTTCTGCATTCCATTTTCTCTTCCACTTAATTGTATTTTCCGTGTTCTATTTCTTCTAACCTAAGAGTTGAACCTGACATGTGTTTGTCAACTAGGAAACAACATCAGGAAGAGACAAACAAGGTATAGGGTTACCAAATGTTCCCTTTTTCAGATCCTAAAAGTTCTAGCTATTCCATTAAGTTATCAAGTAATTTAACATTTTCTGAACTCTAAAACTGTCCTCTTTTCAAGTGTTTAAAATCAATATAGATAGTCATAGCAAGGAAACACCATTATCCAGAGCCGGGTAAATGCAGAACTTAAGCCACCACAGAGCCAACATAGGAGAGCGTTGAAATTTTGGTATAAGGGAACCAAATACACAATTTAAGAACAAACACGAAATTGAAATAAAACTATGAATGTTTATTAATGTATGAATGAACATGCATTTAAACTGTAATTTTGAATATTTCTGGTGTAAATTTAAAGCACGTTTTTCACTTTTTATTTTATCTTCCCTGAAATAAAGAAAAGCAAGCATTTCCTTCCTGGTTCTGTACCGGAGTGCCGCTCTTGCTTCAAATGCCGTTCCGCTCTGGCTCCACTGCATCCCTAAGTCTTACCACACAACCTCGATGCTGAAAATGGGCACTTAACTTCAATTAAAAAAAAATTAACCAATCCTGATGAACTAGTACATGGAAGCTCTCTAATCATCAAGAACACTCAGATCTAGGCACCAGACTACGAACGACGCCTAGTTGGAAGATCTAGGGCCAATGGACAAACATCAGTGACAGTTCATGTCAGGTATCATGTCTTCCTCTTAAACTCATCCACCCTAAAGCCTATGTTTTCTGACATTTTTCTACTTCTGTTTCTGCACTCAAGCAAAAAAGATTGGCGACAGGATTATTCTTTAAACTTATACTTCAACTACAGGAAATTGCTTTAAGAAGTCCATTTTCACTCCCAATAAATGTATAAAATTCCTTACAAGTATTTGGTCTAGGAATTAATTCGTGCGGTTGGTACGCACACATTGAAGCTGTAGTACAAACACAAAATACATAAATACCTTAAGAAAAATATTGTCCATCGCTAGCCACCACTTTCGCCCATCTGTCAGGCAATGTACGGATTCCGTGGCGAAAGAAGTCCTCATCCTTGGAAGCGATCCAGTCAGAGACCCATGTTTCGATATCTTCTGAAGAAGTAAACCGCTGTCCAATCAAATCGTTGTTCATGCAATCGAACAAGTAGTAGTCCGAAGGAGCAACGTCTGGTGAATACGGCGGGTGGGGTAAAACTTCCCATCCGACATTTTCTAAATAGGTTTTGACCGGTTTTGCGACATGTGGGCGAGCGTTATCATGTTGAACAATAAGTTTATCATGTCTGTTCTCCCATTCTGGTCGTGTTCTGGCCAGAGCTTGCTTCAAACGCATTAATTGTCGTCGATAACGTTCTCCATTCATAGTTTCACCCGGTTGCAGCAGCTCATAGTACACCACACCTTTCATATCCCACCATATGCACAGCATAACCTTTGCACAGTGAATATCTCGTTTTGGTTGTGATGGACCTGGTTCACCTGGTTTCACCCAGGCCTTTTTTCGTTTAGGGTTCTCGTAATGGATCCACTTCTCATCACCCGTAATAATTCGATGCAGAAACCCCTTTCTGCTCTGTCGTTGAAGCAGCAATTCGCAAATGGTTTTTCGTCTTTCAACGTCTCTGTCTTTCAATTCATGTGGAACCCAATGTGACATCTTTTGAATCATTCCCATGGCTTTCAAGCGTTTGGAGACTGTTGTTTGATCAACGCCTAATGCTGCTGCAAGTTGTTCCTGCGTTTGACACGAATCCTGCTCGAGCAATGCTGTCAATTCTTCGTCTTGAAATTTTTTTGGCTGTCCAGCTTGCTCTTGGTCTGCCAAGCCGAAATCACCACTTCTAAACCGTGCAAACCACTTCTGACACGTTCGCTCAGCTAGAGCATGGTCACCATACACTTCCACCAAAATACGATGACTTTCAGTCGCACTTTTCTGCATGTTAAAGTAATGCAGCCGGACACCCCGCAAAAACACTTTATCAGGCACAAATTGCGCCATGTTCACTTAACTACAAACTGGTGTTGTTGACGCTTTAATCCACTGCCCTATACTACGAACGATACGCGATGACAGGGGTTTGCAACACATGTGTGGATACACGGAACTGTGGGACGCTCCATTCGTTGCGCCATCTCTTGTCCACCCGCACGAATTAATTCCTAGACCAAATATATTTCAGATTTTTCCTGATGCAGTACCTGTCATCTCTTTAAAATTATCTAAACACATGAGCAAAATATATTACTCGTTGATAGATGGTGAAAAGTGACAATTTTGGATTTACAGAATGAAAGTTAAGTTTTAAATCTATATTTCGAACCAAAGCCTGTGACAAACATCTTGTCATTTCAGCTAAACGAATAAAACGCAAGCTCTGACGCGACGTTGCGAGTGTTAAAGGGGTATGGCTATGGCTAAGCAGACGAACTACAGCGCGATCAGGTAGCAGGGGATAGACGTGGATTTGTACAAAATAAACGTGGCAATACCGCTGGGCTCTGATTTGCTAGCAGCATTTAAAGGGAACTTGGAGCGCCGCCTTCAAATGCCAAGATGTTTGTCACGCCGTTTAGTTCGATTCTCTTACAATTATTTTCGTAAACCTATAGAGCGTCCCACTCTTAGATTGCAGTACAGGAGTAAATGGCAATGCTTTTCCTTATGCCCATTGTTGCCAAACTTAGCCTGAATTTTAGAAATAGTTTCTTTTACTAGGTATGAATAAATTATTGAAGAACATTGTATTCTCTATCAAATAATCTGTTTTTCTCACATCAAGAAGAATTTTCAAGTATTGAAATAAATTGAAAGAATGAAATCTTGCTAATGGCAAATTCTAACGTCGCGTTAAATATATCACGTCATAAGTTCGGAACTCTAGCAGATACAACGATGAAACTTATACAGCTATTAATACCATATTTGGTGCCAATGTTGGAAAAGTTTGGATTTAAAAAAAAAAACTTTTTGAATTTTAAAATAAAAAATAAAATGTAAGAGAAAGTGCATATACTATTCCAATGCAATATCTAAAAAGTTGACTAGTGAGAAACTTTTTTATTTTTCAGGTTAGATGGGGGTGCAAAGCGAGAAAAATATTGAGAAAAGATTGAAATTATTTTTAAAACAATTCGCAGGTCAATATCTTTCTTTATTTAGGTTTTATGACTTTTAGTGTTAAGCATCAACTTTCCAAAGCGCGCGCATCTGACCAGAAGAAAAACAGTGATAAATCTTGCCGATGATATTTTCCTTATAATGTTTGTTTTAAAGTTACTGATATAGAGTATTGTGCTATAACGATGAGTGTTTACTGTTGATGGTATGCGAGCACGAATCTACTGCTTAACGGAAGCATATTCGCAAAATCGAATCCTGGACCTCAACTACGATAAACATTGCGTCAACTCCACTCAATCTTACGTACCACTACTTACTTCGCTCGTTTTCCTTGAGTTGCACGCGCGCACACACACACACACACACACACACACACACACACACTCACCCACCCACCCACCCACCCACCCACACACACACACACACACACACTCACCCACCCACCCACCCACCCACACACACACACACACACACACTCACCCACCCACCCACCCACCCACACACACACACACACACACACACACACCAATATGACCAATATCTATTAATAATAAGTCTCCTCATTCCCGTGATAAAAAGTTATTAGTTTTGTAATTGATTCATTTATAATAGTCCTTAATGCTGTTTCAGATGCTGACAATTTTGACAATAAAAGTTGGTTTCGTTTGCAATTCCACTTCTCTTATTTACTTTGAATACACATATGAAAATTACAAAAACGTTCATAACAAATAACTTTATGAGTTCACAAAGCAGAATGAAAGGCCTCTTTATTCCCCCCCCCCCATGCTTCTTTAGGAAGCAGGGTTTGATAATTCTGTTTGGTTTTGTTTCCTCGCCTAACGATCTGTATCTTGTTGGCTGTCACTATACGTGATTTAAAGTCACAACTTGCGTGTTTGTTTAGAACGGACATAATGGGGTTTCTTTTCATTCTTCTTCTGTTTCCAGACTGATATTGTGTGTCTGAGGTGTCAGAAGTGTGTATCGAAACTAGGGAGGTTCAGTTCCTATTCACCATTGCATTTGTCATAATCATCATCATCATCATATTTTATTGGCAGGCCACTTGCTGCAACTCAGAAACTTCCACGATCCACGGTCTTCGGTTAACCTCTTCGTCTTCACGTATGATTTTTCTATTTTGATATCGTCCAGTAATTGTAGTCTCTTTTCGTCTCCTCCCTCTTTTTCCTGCCACCATACCCACTAGCACGTCCTTCATGATACAGTCTTAAAACATCGGAAGTGGGGAGAAGCCGCCTTCACAATATACTTTATGATGTAACTTGTTTGACAAACGGAATTGGATTAGCGGATATTTTGCTTACATAGACGAATGAGCGTTCTCGTACATCACATTTTCTCGTCACTTATCACTATCACCCTACTCCAGTTTTCACTCTTATCCAAATTCAGTAGCAGTATCTTACCCATTGCTATTCCTTAGTTTGCCGCACAATCGGTGCGGGAAATTTGTGTGTGGAACTGTTTAACCTGCCATTTATTTCAATCATATGTTTTCTATTCGTTTCATATGTTCTCTCGATTCGTTTCATATGTTCTTTCGTATTGCTTCCATCAAAATTTTATTGCAACGATTTATAAACCATCATTAAAAAAAAAAAAAAACTTCTAACACACAATTGTTAGACTGTTATTTCGTACCATCCAATTCGCCGTTCTAAATGAATTTAGGCGATTGGAATGACAAAAGAGTTGAAAATATATGAATTTAAGAAGGATTTATTTATAGACTCATCACTGTTTCTGTCTTTCGTGTTCTTTCTTCGAAAGAAAACATACGGCGGAAGAAATGTGGCAACATCGCGCTCCATTTACTCTGTACTGCAATCTAAGAGTGGGACGCTCTATAGATATGAAGGTTTTCTGTATCTTTGAGGAATGGTGGTGAATGATCTTTTCAGTGGACTTTATTAGTTGATTTTAATTTGTGTATTCCGTGAATTTTGTTGGTAAACTACCTCGGGAATTATTATTATTATTATTATTATTATTATTATTATTATTATTATTATTATTATTATTATTATTATTATTATTGGAAACTAATTATGATTATTTGTTTGTTTTCTAGGAGGTACACAGACACTGAAGTCCACAACAGAAAGAACTACTTGCTCAGCGTATTTTTAGGAGATATCGTTGCTTCACCAACACTGTGCCAACAACTAGCCAAAAGAGGAAGGAAGTGTCATCAATAGCATGGGTTTATTTAAAAAGAAAACTGTAAATTAATATATGAAATTACGGGAGAGATATAAGTACCGTGAAGTGTGAAATAAGTATCAGATATTTATATTTCTCTCTGTGTGTTTTGTGAATTAGTTCTTTCATTACTCGACGTTTGGAACTTCTTTGCTGAACGTGAAAGCAGTAAGTATCTGGAAGGTGACAATTGTAATTTTGCGCCAGACCTACAGTCTCTCTTGGATATAATTATTATGTTCACTGAATATCATGTGTCGTGATATTCACTACAACAAAACATACTATATCCCTGAAATATGTATATCTACATCCAACAGAGATGATTAAACCTTATGGAGGACTAATTTCCATATGGACATTTGTAATGAAATTGAATTACAGGTACAACCTATTATCTAAGTCTTCTAGTTTTCGGATATTTTGGCTATCTTTATTCAACTTATAACAACAACAAATCACGTTTGAGATCCCTGTTCCACATAACTACAAATCTGTTCCTTTAGAAGTTCTGAAATTTTGTAAACCCTTTGTTATTTCTTGTTTGTCGGAAATTTTGCATTACATTGTACTTAGTAGTTTATTTTCACATAATGAAATGTACAGATTATCTTTAGTCTGATTGTTTTCAATTATATTTGTGCCGTTTGAATATGTTTATTGTAGATAAAGTGTATGTACTCATTTTGACTGGTGACTATATGACAGATTTAACTCATAGGTAATTTATTATTAGGGTAATTACTGTCCTTTCTTTTGAAAAATCATGTACCAAAGTGTAGTGACATTCCCTGTTATTGCATTAGGTCTGTATCTACTTGAATCGAGTTTTGTTATAAAGGCATAAGTCCAATTTTATATCATATACACTTTTTTTTAACATCTTCAAAACTACTTTCCTAGAGCCGTTGAAACAGATTATAAGGAAGGGTGTATTGTTGGGCGATTTACCTCCTACGTTTCCTTTATCTTATGAAAAGAGGAGAAAGACCCCGTCGAGATTTCTGTCAGTAACTGGTGTCATTACCGAGATACGAGATTTAACACGAATAGAAGGGTTGGGACAACCAAAATAACTTTTAATTAAACTCTAGACACATAATTCAGTATTTAAACGAGTAAGCCCAGCGGAAGGAGTCTAAGCATTGGTGTGAGGGCAGACAATCGAGTGATTAGGTAGATTAATAGTTCAATCGATTTTTTGAGATACTCAGATACTTTAAACTTAATAATTCTCTTCGAGCGTACTCAGACTCACAGTTTAGAGAAAAAACTTCAGAAACAAATGAACAGCAAATGTCAGTACAATGTGAATTAAGTTGCTTTGCTTACTCGTTCTGTTATCCAGTCCGTAGAATATCCACATAAATACATGAATTCACTGATCACTGTCATAATAAAAGTTCCAATTATTCGCAATTCAAGTCTCTGTTGCACCGAGAATGTCAGAAGAGTTAGGCATCCATATGCTGGCAAACGAGCTGAAGTGGGTCTTCTTTTTGGCATAATCGAGTTGTGGCTTCCAGAGGAACCAACGTCACTATATACAGACTGAAAGCTTGGACGTCAACAGAGTAAAATCTAAAATTTCGAGGTTCGATCGAAGGACTCCTAATATCCTAGAGGTTGAAACGAAAATAATTTTAAATACATCCTTGTATCGAGTCGATTTAAAAACACCAACGAAAGAGAAAATAGTAATAGAAGTGTCTAAAGAAATTCTCTTGTCCTATACGTCGATGTTAGTCGATGATTGAGTAGCGTCCCTTTTGTTCCATCTTCGCGGATTGGGATCAATTTCATTTTGCCGTATGGATTTGGAGAGTGTATTGAACGTCTAAATTGACCTCTGTATTTACTTTTGGTGCTGGAGCTTGAATTGAATGATGTTGGACTGATTGATTTAGCAAAAGTTTCCCTTACTATGCGTTTGTGTTGCCGAGAAGATAGTTATAATTATTGAGTTTAATGTGATCACTGTTGGAAATGTTCCATTAAGAAATAAAATAAATTAAAAAGACAAAATGAGCGGAAAGCAAAGTAAAGAAAAAACTTAAATGTTGTCAGCGTGTTGCTCCATTCCAATGTGTCTGATTTTTAGTTAATTTTATATTTTATTTTTTAAAATTGAAGATTACAAAAAAAATTTCTTTCAAATAATTTTTAAAATCGGTGATTATATTACGATATAGCATAGGTAGGCATTTCGAATTGCTGTTGTTACCTATGCTCGAATATAGCATAGGTAACAACCAAAATATTTTGCGATTTGTTTAATAAGAATCTTTTCTTGTAACTTGTCAAGGGTTTTATTCTGTGGACTGATGCCCTTTAAACAAAACTCAATTCACTTGTTAATTAACTTTCATTTTCATAATTTTACTTACACACAGTCATTGACACAAGAAATACCGGTTCAGCGACAATAATGATAGTTTTTAAGTAGACAGGAACAATTTGTTTTACAAATGGAATTCATACAAAACTTTCGGTGTGCAAGTATTCCATGTTGTGTGCTTATTTTGGTGCCTCAATGGGATTTTGTAATATTATGTCGTCCCCAAATAAAAGCAAATAGAAAAAAAATTAAAACGTAAAATAAGAAAATGAAAACAGTTGCAGAACTTTAAAAAGTAATGTTTTTAAATTTTAACATTTTAAATATATATATATATATACAGCGGTATTTTTCATATTGCAAACTTATTTTGTATACACAATCGTTGAAAAAATAACATTTGTGTAATGCTTACGTGTAATTCCTGTTGCCAACTATATATAGTGTGTTTCTTCAATTTCGGCAATTTATTACTTGATTGTGCACGCTATTTTTTGAGAATTCTTTTATAATATTACAAATGTTGAACTACAATCTTGAGTTAAGAGCAGAAATTAATTGTGTACCGTATTAACAGCAACATCTACTAATAAGGTATTACCATAAATAACTGATCGCTACATAGATTTTACTAGCCGATCGAAGTTTCAACAAATTCATATTGTAACGAGCTTATTCACTACAATTCATGAAATCTAGCTACATTATGACTGACTATGAAAGGGAAAAAAATACAGTATGCTATTTGCATAAATCTCTCATAAGGAACTTTTAGAACTTTTACTACTACTTTCTCCAATAACAGAATTTATGTAATTATAAGTTCGTGCATAAGTAAGTGATAAATTACAAGAGGAAGTCATTCATAATTGTGTATACACGTGTTGTGAAGTTGCAAATTCGAAATAAAACAGATATATCTTTCCAGGTTCATTACACTGGATCATCATTGTGTCATAAACAATGCAACATTAAGCAAAGACATCAACCAATCACAGACCAAAATAAGAGAGTTTTCTGATTGTTTTTTTTTTTTTTTTGTTTGTTTCCAAACTTTCTAAAGTAACATTATAATGAAGTACGGATAACATTTGCTGCAAATATACCCTAGATTATGTGTTATTATAATCCTGACAACAAATATGTCTTATGATTATAGTGCAGAGAGGCATATGAATTGTTTGTGGTTACATACACATGAAATTGATGTCAATAGAAGCAAAAACTCAAAAAATATTGTGATGCTTCGCCATCTTGAAATACGATAGACATGAAGACGATATTTCTACTCACAGATAGGTAATCCGGTGAACTCAAAAGACGTAGTGATTTGTGGTTTCAACTTTTGCAAATCTTGATGCAACTAAAGTATGTGCCTTGTAACTTTCATGTGACCCCACAAGAACAAATCACAAAGACTAACTGTCCAACATTGTCTGTCCAACATACATATTCACTATAAGTTTAAATAAATACGAATGCGAATATGACTGTTTTCGTACTATATGACATAATTAGCAGTTAAATAAAGCCAGTAAGGTAATATGACAAAAAATAAAATTAATCACTGTATAATTTGTTATTGCAAATATCTCATCAAATTTATCATATTACTTCATGCTTTGTATTTTTTTTTTTTTTTTACATCTGTTGCTCATTTAAGCTCTAGTGCCATAATAAGTATATATTGTTTATAAATCAAAACATAAATAACATTTTAAAACTAAAGGCAAAACAAATTCATTTGTCTTAAAAAAAGAAAGAAATTATTTCTTACGTGCACTGTAATTTAAAATACCATCTCACAAGTTAAGTTTCATGAGAAAGTCTTTGCTCGGAATCGCTGGTATTCACGGAATCTTCATATACGAAATATGGAGGAGAAACTTATTTTGATAAAATTTTGAAGCTTATACTACCGCCATATTTGTTTTTGCTCAAATATCAACAAATGCATTGGGTAACACGTTTTAACTTCCAAACGAAATATATACCATGAATATGATCATTCTTTACCTCTGTAACACTTGTTCTTAATATATTAGCTACGGTAATTTTTAAAGTTTGAGACTATAGAATCGAGAAACATGTATTTGAGCGCCCAACAAATATCAACAAATCCAACATCGATACTCAGAAGTTTTATAATATCAGTTTGTTATTGAGGCAAAAATATCTATAAGATTGTCTTCTTGACCAGTCTCTAGTTGAAACTTACACGTTACTGCAGCAAGAAAAATCGAAAACGTGAATAAGGAATTTATTTCTACTATCTACAGTATGTGTTAAATGTATTTTTTTTTAAATTAGAATACATATTTCATACGGTATAAATTGTTTCATACAAGAAATGAAATAAGCTTTAATTATACAAATAAATTAGACATTCAAATATGTTAGTAATATGTTTATAATAGCTTAATGTTTTCGATTTGATGTAACACAAACAGAATTAAGAGTCAAGTCTTGTATTTAAGCTGACGAAGATTTTCGTTATACTTAAATCGGAATATATTGGCAATTAAGAAAGTTAAATTAATAAGGCTCTATGGTTCTGTGTTAAACCCTAAAGTATGGCATTATTAGTAAAGTTATTATAAATCTATTTTTATTATGTGTAGTGAACTACAAGCAAACCTTTCATCCTTTGTAAAACTCATCATACAAATTGTATAGCATATAATTAGACAAGTTTTAAAGTCCATTTGATATATATATATATATATATATATATATATATATATATATATATATATATATATATATATATATATATATATATGTTTAATTTATAAACCTTTTAAATTTAAAATAGAAACTTTTCTCGAATTCAGAATGGTATATTTTGTAATTAAACAACATTGTGTTATACATTGAATTGTATAATATGTATTACAATAGATAAATAAACAGTATACCTATTTGATATGTTAGAAGATTGTACATTTTGTTTACAAAAATAAAAAAAATAAAATAATGTCAAATATTAACACATATTTCAAATGTAATTTTGTTCATTCGATTCTAAAAGTTCTGCCTGTTCACGTTCACGGATTTCCTTTTTCAAAACTCTATTAGACTTCTATAATAAGTGAAATACGAACAGTCGTTAAAAAATGGTCTTTCATTTGATTCTTTTCTGTACAAGACTGACCGTTAATTGCTGAACAGTATTTATTTTTTCTGTCCAAGACTAAATTTTAATTGCTATTTGAACAGTATTTATTACGTTTTTATCATGCTCAATGTATTGATTTAGAGCTTTGTGCATAACTTAAGAACTAAAAAGCTCAGATACTACACACTTGTATAATAGGTCAAGACCTATCACCATGCCAAGTTTAATTGAAATCGAATGAGTTTGCTTGACATTTTTTTAAAATGTGTCCTAAAATTTGACTGCCTGTAACTCGAGAATCAAAAGCCTTCAGAGCATAGTATTTCACACAGTTTCACAGGGTATTCCATAAGTAATGGCGGAAAATGAAAAATTGGTTCTATGGCATATAGTCCGGAAGTGGACAGGGGTGAAGCTAGACAGGTTCGAATGAGGGGAGAAAGGAACTTCACACTTAGGAAAAGTAACTTGCCGATTTACAAAACCGCCTAGAAGGTGCGTGTGAACAGTTAGGCAATACACCGGGAGTGATGCAATGCATTAACAAATCACGATTACTTCTGTAGAACGTTGTAGAGATGTTGGAGGACAACACTTTGAACATCTTTTGTAGGTACGTTTATTGCTAGCAAGTATGACCTAGTAATTTGTAGTGCTACTCTATATAAGATACTAAATTACAAATACAGTACATACAGAACGTCGCTGTAGATTATACATATTAATTCACAACATGGTATACTACTAATTACACATGTCTTATTTCTACTCTCTCTCTCTGCAAGTTTCTATCTAGTATACCACTTGCCATTGCCCCCTGAGATTATGCAACTATGCCACAGTGATTTTTACTTTGACTCCCATTGTACAGCCAACCACAAAAGTATCTCCCCACTAAGTGCTCTAATTCCATTACTAGGGGTCCAGATAATTTCCAGTTTTTAAAACGCCTTCATAGATGCAACCCAAATTACACGTAACTTTTCTCGGCACTGACAACAGTTGGTAGCACTGAGTCAGGTCTTTATACAAGTAAAATTGTGAGTAGATAACGCACGAAACTTTTCTCCACTCTGAGATAAATCTCTATGGTTCTTCAATGAACACATATATTAACCCTAATATTGCTGTGAATGTAATGTATTATTTTATTATATACTATATGTTTAAAGAAATAAAAACACTGACCACGCATGAATCAGAAAATGCTTGAAAGTAGATGAAAGTATCAAAAATCTAGAACAACTGCTGGAAATAAGTTTGTAAATAATAGTTTCCATTGACAGAACTACAATTATCCACATTCCAACATCCTTTTGTTTCTGGAAAGGAGAAGATCTTGCTCGCCACACTGAGCATGCATTGAAATTGAAATATTTGAAAAAGATTGAACCTGGCGGGGATTTGTACCCGGATCCGCGAATAGAAGTTCAATGCGCTAACCATTTACCTGCCGCGTCACTTCAACTTCTACACAAACTATTAGCTAATTGAAATCGTTTCATGTAAGGCTATACAAACATACTAATGCTCCTATAAGGAGACATTGCTTATGTGAGTGTCACAATGACTTACTCGAGATTTCCTTCTTTAACTCAAAAACAAGTTATATAGACGTTCCTCAATGAGGAAAATATTACGAAACGTTCCTCAAATTGAGGCTACGTCATCATATTTAACGATGGTTCCGGTTTACATTACAATTCTTCATCACCTTAACTTATAATTTTCAAAGAAAAGACGTCAAAAAATATTTTCACATTTTTTGAATTGCATCAATACGGGTAGAAATAGAAGGTTACATTTTTATCTTTTGTAACTTCTAGTTTATTTTCTTATCTTCGTAGGAGAAATTTATAGCGAAGTGTGTGGGGGTTAGAGTCCCTCTCTAGTAGCAAGGGTGGAATTTTAACTATGTTTGATATTTCTGTGTTCGTGTCCCTCTCGAGTCTAGGAGTCCTGAAAAAGTGGTGGAATAGAAAAATAAGTCAGAAAGATTTTTAAAGTATGAAAACAGGAGACTCTTAATGCAGCGGCCTGGATTCGAATCTCGTCATTACAACTACTTTTTTCTTTATTCGAAGGCACTTTTACGTAATTGGTAATGTAATTCTATTATTCGTTTATTATTATTATTATTATTACACTTATTATTATTATTATTATTAATGATAATTTATACCTAGTTTTATTTAAAAAAAATAGTCCCATCAAAAATATTTCATGTAAACAAATTGCTCAGCTTCGAGCCTTGTGCACTCTTAGAGCCAAGTCTATTCCCCTATGCGAACTCTAATACTGTAATTCTAAGAACAGTACGAGTCTCTACATCTTAGTGTAAGAAAATGTCATCACTTGGCTGTTATGGAACACTGAAGATGTTAAATGTTACGATCTAAGATAACACAGCCACACACACACACACACACACACACACACAAATAATAATAATAATAATAATAATAATAATAATAATAATAATAATAATAATAATAATAAAAAAAAAAGTTCTGTGCACCAGACTCAATGTACTTTGGATTCAATGTACTTTATTACACAGAATCCAAATTTCAAAAACCCGATTACGATTGACAGCGTCAGTTCATTTTTATGGGCGAAAAACTTAAGCAATTTAGATAAGGAAGGTACACGTAATAGTTTACAGCTATTCAAAATAATAATAATAATAATAATAATAATAATAATAATAATAATAATAATAATAATAATAATAATAATAATAATAATAATAACGAAACTGCTGTTCAGCGGACTCCATAGATTCAATGTATTTTGTAACACAGAATCCAAATTTCGAAACCCTAGGACGATTAACCGCGTCAATTTTGTTTTATGGCCAAACAGCAAAATTCACCCTATCTCAAATGACGTGTATCCTCCCTATCCAAAATCGTTCAAGTTTTTCGCCTATAACAAAAAAAAAAAAAAAAAAAAAAAATTGCACGATCGAACTTCCTGAGGTTTCGAAATTTCAATTCTGTGTAACAAAATACATGGGTTCCATTGCCTGGGGTCGGCTGAAAAGAACTTTTGTGTTTTGTAAAGCTGTATAATGTGTATCCTCAATATCCAAATTCCTACAAGTTTTTCGCCCATAAAAAGGAATTGACACGGCCAATAATCCTCGGGTTTTGAAATTTGGATTCCGTGTAACAAAGTACATCGAATCCATATCCTGGGGTCCGGTACGCAGAACTTTTATTTTTGTCTGTGTGGCTGTGTAATTTATGCTTATTATAGCAGTAGACATAGTCCTATACCTGCATTCATTTTCACTTCTTATATATATAAATAATAGTAAATTAATAAATGTGAATATTCCACATACATTCGAATATATTGCACTGGGTTACCAAAATACATCACAATAGCTGGTGTCACAGTATCGTTCCTTCCGAAGTTGAGGCTCGAAAGACGTTACCATTTATATCTTTTCTCGAGGCGATTCCTTATGTTTTTGAGTGTTACGATCTGGATACTATTTCCGATTTCATGCTTAGGGAAAGTACTAAATTATATTCTGAAAGTTCTGTTATCAGATTGTCGGAAAAGTCATGACGCATTTGGTCTATGTTTTAGAACATGTATTTCATAACACAAAATACATTTCAATCAATTATATATTGCCTATTTTGTTCAATAATATTGTGCCATCTTTCAGCAAGCTGCAGAATTCCTCGTTCATAGTAGGATCTGTCTTTATCCGCGAAAAACTGGGGAAGGTACTGATCTACAACCTCATCGGAACTGAATGTTACACCACACAAGGATTGCTGAAGAGAGTGAAACGGAAGTCTGTCTAGCAAGGTCGGACGAGTATGATGGGTGTGGCAGTAGATCTTATCCAAGCTCTGAAAGTTTTTGACGGGTCATCAAACGTGTATGCTTTCGAGTTGTGATGGAACACGATTCCCTTACGATTAACAAGATCTGGCCGTTTCTGGAGGATGGCTTCGTCCAAACTGTTCAATTACCGACAGTATTCTTCGGAATCAATTGTTTTGTTCTTAAGGAGAAGCTCAAAAAACAGGATTTCTTTAAAATCCAACAGCAGTGAGAGCATAATTTTTCTCTGACGAATATCTACTTTCGATATCGCTTGAGGTAAACGACTTCTTCGGGACCACGAATGTTCGCGTACCACATTGTTCTACTTTCTATCGAACAATTAAATGCGTGTTTTTTGCGGATAGTATTATCTGTCCTTAATGCTATCGATTATATTAAAATAAAATACTAGCATTACCCCATGTCATTTCCCCAAGTTAGAACAACATTTTTGGACACCGCAGTGAAAAACGTATTTGTTTTCCATGCATTGTACATTACGAAGAGTGAACGTAATAAAAACGAAACAAGGAAAAATTTTCCATGTGATGTACTTTGCCTCTCTTGATAAATCATACGTCTTGGTGATGTAATAGATAAGAAGATAGACTCACGTTTATAGGGTTTTCAAATCGATTCCCGTTGAGCCATATGTTTTGTTTTCTTTACCACAGTATTTTCTTAAATTATCCAGCCAAACGAGAAAGGCAAATTGTGTAGATACACAATATTTCGCTTTGGTAGGCATATTAACACGAAAAGATATTATCATTACTTGCAGACCAAACTGTGGATAGAGTTCGTGAATAGGGTTTTTCGGTATTTTTAAAAATAAACAATGCCCAGCGTATTATCGTCGATAAAGATCTACACAAATGATCACCAAATCGTCGATCCCGAGCTACTAATAGCCCGTAGGGACACTGTAGGCAAATCGCGCTAACGGTTCGGTTGGCTAACCTTGAAATGTAAGTTTGTAGGCAATAAACAAATGTAAGATTTTTTTAAAAAGTTGGTAGTTTTTTAGGTTGATAGCTTACAGTAGGGTTTAAAAATTGTACACTAGCTCAGAAGCTTCATAAGTTTGGTGATCACTGCTCTACACTATAGATCTTAAAGACACAAGATTTTGACGGAAACAGTACATTATTATTATTATTATTATTATTATTATTATTATTATTATTATTATTATTATTATTATTATTATTATTATTATTATTATTATTATTATTATAACGACAAAAGAAGAAAAGAGAAAGTCACATAATCGAAGCTATTGATAGGAACAGATAACATATACAATATGTCAAATGTTTCTTAGGATTACACAAGAACGCAATAATATTGTTACGTTTATGAATTAACAGATAGAATTATCCTTTTATGACAACAAGAAATACAGCAATGCAAGAAAAAAAAGTTCTGTGCAGCGGACCTCAGGATATGGATTCGATGTATTTTGTTACGCGGAATTCAAATTTCAAAACTCTAGGAAAATCGATCATGTCAATCTTTTATTATGAGAGAAAAACTTGAACGATTTTGGATAGGGAGAATCACGTCATTTGGGATAGGGTGGATTTTGCTGTTTTGCCCATAAAACAAAATTGACAAGTCAATCGTCGTCGCGTTTTGAAATTTGTATTCCGTGTAACAAAATACATTGAATCCACACCCTGAGTTTCGCTGCACAGATCTTTTTTTTTTTTCATAGCTGTATTACGTGTATTCTCCCTATCCAAAATCCCTCAAGCTTTTCATTCATAATAAAAGATTGACACAAGCTTTTCCCTCCTATCTATTCTGTGTATCAATACAAAGCTTCGTACACACATTTGTTATTCCCTATACTAGTTTTCGAGATATATTTAGATTGTGTGCTTTTACCCGAGGCCACTCTAGAGAGGTCCAAGTTGAAGGGAGGGATTTCTGGAGAGAATTTTCCCAACATTCTCCCAATTTTCCCTGTTCAACTACGTTATGGGCTCCAATACATAGCACTTCTGGAAAGCTTGTTCCATGCTGAAGAGAATGAATTATAAACCATGACTTTCCAATGAACAGTGTTGATGCAATTGCTATTTCACTGTGAGTACAATTTTCCTTAAAGTAACAGGGTTAATGGGCCCCAGGAACTTATTCCGTTGGCCATGAACTAGGTTTGATTCCGATGTCCGGATGACAGGTTCATGTCCGTTCCTTGTTAGGATCACAGTATTAGAGTTCGTATAGGGGAAATAGACTTGTCTCTACATGAGATAACTTTTGAAGAGTGCACGAGGCTTGAGGTTGAACAATTTGTTTACATGAAACATTTTTGATGAGATTATTTATTTTCCAATAAAACAAGGTGTAAATTATCATTTATAATAATAATAATAATAATAATAATAATAATAATAATAATAATAATAATAATAATAATAATAATAATAATAATAATAAAGGAACAACAGAATTACAATTTAATTACGTAAAACTACCTTCGAACAAAGAAAAAAGTAGTTGACATGACGGGATTCAAACCCGGGTCGCTGCATTAAGAGAGTTTTGCTTTCACACATTAAAAAAAAACTTCCTGACTTATTTTTCTATTCCACTACTTTTTCAGGACTACTAGACTCGACAGGAACACGAACACAGAAACATGGAAAACAGTTAAAATTCCATCCTTGCTACTACAGAGGGACTTGAACCCCCCACATACTTTGCTATAAATTCCTCGTACGAGATAAGAAAATAAACTAGAAGTTACGGAAGATAAAAATATAACTTTCTATTTCTACACGTGTTGATACAATTCAAAAATATGTGAAAATATTTTTTTTCTGTGTTTTCTTCTTTGGAAATTATAAATTAAGATGAAGTATTGCAATGTAAATCGGGACCATCTTTGAATATGATGACATAGCCTCAGTTTGAAGACCGTTTTGTAATATTTTCCTCTTTGAGGAACGTCTATATAACTTGTTTTTGAGTTAAAGAAGGAAATCTCGAGTAAGTCATTGTTACACTCACATAAGCAACGTCTCCTCATACGAGCATTAGTATCGTGCGTTTAGTCTTCAATGAAACGACTTTAACTAGCTAATAGTATGGGTAGACGATGAAGTGACGCGGTAGGAAAGTGGTTAGCGCATTGAATTTCTATTCTGCGGACCCAGGTTGAAATCCCGCCAGATCCAAACTTTTTCAAATGTTTTAATTTCAATTTCAATGCATACTCAGTGTGACAGGCAAGATATTCTTCTCTCCAGAAAGAAAAAGATGTTGGAATGAGTAGAATTGGAGGTCTGTCAATGAGGACAATCATTCACAAGCTTGTTTTATGCAGTTGTTCTAGATTTGATACTTTCATCTACTTTCAAGCATTTTCTGATTCATGCGTGGTCAGTGTTTTTATTTCTTTAAACATACAGTATATAATGAAATAATACATTACATTCACAGCAATATTGGGATTAATATATGGTGTTCATTGGGCAACACGATCTGAACCATAGAGATTCATCTCAGAATCAAGAAAAGTTTCGTGCGTCATCTACTCATGATTTTACTTGCTTAAAGACCTGACTCAGTGCTACCAACTGCTGTCAGTGCCGAGAAAAGTTACGTGTAAGTTGGGTTGCATTTATCCAAGCGTTTTACAAACTGCAAATTATCTGGACCCGAAGTAATGGAATTAAGCACTTAGGGGTGGGGGATACTTTTGCTGGTGGCTGTACATGTGTGTGTAATCGTGCCATGGATAACAACTTTTTCTGTTTGGTTTCCTTTTCCGTTTCATTACTCTGCTGCACAGACATGCGATGAATCCTTAAAGGACGTATGGAGAATCTCTGGCGCAGTTATGTAACATGCGTTTAACATGTCGAACAGATATGATTTTAATGTCTTTCTGAACCACCTTCGTAGCTAATATCATTATTCCGTTGGCAGGTGTAAAGATCTTTTCTCCCCACATTCGAAGCTGTCTAGCACCGCCTCTGTCCACTTCCGGACTACGTGTCATATAAACTTTTTTTTCTTGCTTTGGTGCTAGGAATCCGTGGTTTCATTTTTCGCCGTTACTTTTAGGACACCCTGTATAATAGGCAAAGGTCTTACGTCATGCCAAGTTTGATTGAAAGCGGATGAGTTCGAAGTATGACTTTAGTTTTCGAAAGTACGATTCAAAATTTGACAACCCATAGCTCAGAAACCGAAAGCCTGCACGACATATTTCACATGTTTATATGGCAAATTACTATCATATCAAGTATGATCCCAGTCGATGATTATGATTTTTTCGAAGATATGACTCAAAAATTTGACCACCCATAACTCGGAACCATAATATTTCGCACTTTTTAAAAAAGGAAGTAAAAGTTTACCATCATGCCAAATTTGATCTTTCGTAGAACTCGTAATGTCTGATTTTTCGGGAAGAAATCAAGTTAAGGACGAAAATCCAATGCATTATATTCTGCTTTTGAATATGGAGTATTAAAAATGCTCGTCAATTACTTCTGTACTTTTTCACCTAAATAATATCACAGAAATCAAAGAACAATACTACTTTTTTTTAGTTTTACGTCCCACAATTATACCGACTATACCCTGGCCGATGAACGATGATTTCTACGACTGGAGAGTGCGGTATTGCCATGTGCTTCTTGCGCAAGGGGACAATCGTCTGCTTCCTCGTTGAGGATGGGAAGGGGTTAGTGAAAGTTTGGCAATGTGCGGTGGTTATCATGGAGACGCGACAGGTTCTGACCTTAGGTTGGTTGACCTGCTGTGTTCTGCTCGCTCGCCGTGGCCTTGTCCAAACCTGTCAGAAATCATCGTTCACCAGCCAGGGTATAGGCTAAAGGAGAGGGCGATGATGAGAAATGAATGAAATGGTGAAATGAAGAAAGTTGGAGGAAACGGGAGAACCCCAAGGAAACCCACGCACACGGTGTTTGTCCACCACAAAGTTCACTTGGTGGGAGCAGTATTTGAACCCGGGACCCCATGCATCTACCATATTTTTTAAGTTAACTGACTCACCGAACGTGTCTCAGTAGCTTACTTGAACTACTTATTATTAATTTTACTTGTTTTACTCGTTTTAACTTGCTTCTAAAATCACCTAGAACGACAGGAACACGAACACAGAAATATTGAGAACAGTTAAAATCACAAAGGCTCTCCCACCGGGAATCGAACCCGGGACCCCGTACACCAAAGGAGCACTTGCTAGCCAATAGACCAGCGGGGAGGGCACCACTGAGCCACCGCAGGTCCCAACAATACTACTTGGTCAAATAACTTGTCATAGAAGTAAATATTACAAAAGTAAAACATGAATATTTTGTTGGTAAATATGTGTCAGAGCCATTTTTTCAGGGCATATCACGTTACTTCAATATGAATATTTAACAAAGAGAGATTGAGATATGCATCGTTCAAAGAAAAAAAAATATAATATTGTTTTGTGCTTCCATGATGTTGACAATGGATGAGCCAAGTAATTACGTCACTTCCGGAACAACGGAGGTTCAAGGTTCCAAAAGTTGAGCTTTCGATTTCAAACGACACAGCATCTACATTTTCAAACAATAAATAAATAAGAAAGAAAAACGAAATAAAGTATGAGCCTTCACAATATATTTTGATATTTTTATTTTCATGCATCGTTATCTTTGAAGTTTTCTCTTTCGAAAATGTAGACAAAAATTAAAATTGTCTAATTCACTATGATTTTTTAATTCAGCACAAAATACTGTGTATTAACATTATTAGTTCCATATGCAGTACAATTCTTTCGAATCCACCAGAAACAAATGGTACTGGAAGTAAGTCTCGTTTGACCCAGCCATTATAAGTTCCATATGTATGGAGGCACCGTGACTCAGTGGTAGAGCGCTTACTTCTGGTGCGTAGGGTCCCGGGTTCGATTCCCCGTCCAAGCAAGTTTGGGATGGACAACATCGTGTCCGTGGGTTTTCTCGGGGTTTTCCCGCTTCCTCCTACTGTGTTATTCTGACAATTCTTCTATTATCATCCACTTGCCTTAACCATTGTCTCCCTTAGGCGAAAGAGTATAATCGAGGGACGTTAAGCTGGAAAGATTTCATGTATAACACTTTGTGGAACCCATAGGAAACAAATCATGTCGGAAATTTATATCTTGTTTGATTTACCCATTGTAAGCTACATATGTAGGACAATTCTCTGGAACCCACTGGAGACAACTGATGTAAGAATTATTGGAAGAAATACGTCATGATTGACCCATACAATGTAGAACATTTCTTAGGAAACCCAACGGAGACAAATGATGAAGGAAGTATGTTATGTTTGACTGATCTATTAGGTAACAATAATTAATTGTACCATTGCATAAATTGGTCAATGGCGTAAATAAACTGAATGAATCACTGTATCATGCACTGTGAAAAAAAATGTAGGTGACGTACTTAAAAAGGTAGATTACATGCGTAATTCCCATAGTTTTTGGACTTAACGTACAGCAGACGTATAACTGAAAAAGCACTTTTATTGTATAATACTTTCCGCATAAGAGTTCCATCTATACGTACTTTCCGTATGAAATAACATAGGGAGACAGAATCTCACATACAAATGGACGTATATAACATATAGCTGAGAAATGTAACATAAGTATCTGCATGTGATATACGGAAGACTGTTAGATGTCGGACATCCTGCATTGGCATGATGTAACATCTAAGGGCAGTGCGTATGTACCATATGCATAAAGTATGCTCCATACTGACTTCTGTAGTAAGCAAGAGGATTCCGTATCTTTGTACAATATACCGCTGTTCGGAGAACGGATTTTTCTCAGTGTGTACAGAAAATATTCTCCGTGTGTAATATATCAGCACTATATCGAAGTGGTTCGACCTCAAACATCAATTTGCTCTTTATTCCCTTATTTATTGAGTACTAATTCTGGGATAATATGAGATGAAGAGCACTAATTATGCGCTAATTCTTTCTGCAGTTTAATTTTGATTTTGAGACCAGTTTTAGAAAGTGTAAAGTTGGCCCAACCATGTTATTAATCAATATATCTGTTGAATAATTCGAGCAGTAGTTCCTTGTACTTTAGCACTAATTAAGCACTAAATCTTGAAAAACATTTTTTTTAATGTAATGTGTTTTGGGCCAACTTCACATGACTCTATAAACAGCATCTTAAATAATACGAACAAAATTTAGCGCCCTGCAATATTATGTCTAAACTGAACTCAACAATTTCAAGGGAGAGAAACATAATTGTTATCTTCATCTATTATTGTCTATAGAAAATAAACTAAAAGTAGTTTCTTTCCATTCATTTATAAAGTGACAATTTCTTCTACTTAATATCGAGATTAATTCCATAAAACTTGAGTTTTGTCAGTTGCTAACTTGGTATTAGATATATATTTTGCCGATAATCGCATCCTACACCCCTTTTCCGGAATTTTGTTAAAGCGTTGATTCTATTTTCTCTCTAAAAATTATCTTTAAAAAATGCTTTTATTGAGAAAGAACATGTGTGTACGAATGAAAGAAAATTAAATGGGTGGAAAATCCTGAGTGTGTGAGCACGTAGAGCTTGTTCCGAGAAAAACGAGTTGGCTAATCCTATAAGTTTCTTAAAAGTCCGACTGTAAATAGAACATTATTCTGCTTAGATCTTTTCATCACATGAACTTTCTTAAATGCAGTTGTCATTTATAAACTTATCTCAATTTTGACCAAAATGTTACTTACACCATTCAGCCATTCAATTATAAAAATGTGTTAGTGGATATAATATATTAAATAAGAACATTTCACAAACTAAATTCTTTCTTATTATTCTTTTCAGCCATTCAATTATAAAAATATGTTAGTGGATATAATATATTAAATAAGAACATTTCACAAACTAAATTACAATCCCCCTTCTTTTGCCTGTAGTGTATACTCGTGAACAGAAAGCAATAGTGTCGAGGTCAAAATGTGAATTCTATACTTTAAATATCATTAACTACATTGTACTACTGGGGCCGCGGTGGCTCAGTGGTAGAGCGTTCACCTCTGGTGCATGGGGTCCTCGGTTTGATCTTAGCTCGTGCCAAGTGAGCTTTGTGGTGGACAAACACCGTGTCTGTAGGTTTTCTCGCGGTTCTCCCGTTTCCTCCCACTTTCTTCATTCCATCATTTCCTCCATTTCTCATCATTATAGTCTTCTTTAGCCTAGCTAACATAACTATGTGTCGTAAAACTTAAAAGATTTCGATTTACATTGTACTAGTGTTACTTCATTTGCCAGTCTATGCAGAATCTGAACTAAGGTAAGAGCCGTAGATTAGAAGTCCACATATACAGAACTAGATTGGAACAACACACTTTAGGAACCAAAGATGTGAGCGGTATCTTCAAAAGGGATCAGCGCATGTGTGGAGGTTGTAAAGATCAATGTTTGTAGTTGTAAAGATTAATGGTTGTAGTAAGAAAAACCTCCACATATGGTAGAATTAACAATACAAATATCAAACGTGCGGATTGAAATGTTTACGTAAACTTACATCTAAACTGTAGGTATGGCAGATGAAGTAATCAAAGTAACTGTGGAAAATGAGAACCAGGTTGTTATTGTTAGTTATGAGGCAAGTCGATGCTGTGATGTAAATAAAGTTTATAGATACATTAAAGTAATCTAGAATATGTAAGAGTAATTTATGGTAGAAGTAACTAAGAGGTCAGCATCAGAAAACGTCAGAAATTCAAAAGTAATGATGCCAATTGTTGCACAAACCCATTATATTTGCTGCAAATACAATTTTTTTTCTCTCCATTTGTTCAAATTATTGTAAACGTATCACTGACTGCGAAATTCTAATTTAAAATTTGAATTTACATCTGTAAATTACTTTAGAATTACTCGTTTTCAACACAAAATAGAACCTTTGTAATACAGTGTTATCTATTACACATTATTCTATGTCAGTTTTTTAACTTCTTTCTCGCCGTTAGGAGTTGACCCAAATTCATCCGATCTGAATGATATTTGGCACGGTGACAGACTTTGATCTACTACACGCAGTGGTGCTATTCAGCCGGTTCGCTAGAACCGGTTGTTAAAATATTTTCAGTTTGTAGAACCGTTTGTGATACCCATACCTAACAGTAAACTTTACCCAGTTGTATCCAGGAACTGTAAATTTTAGTTTAACTATCTGTTTTTAGAAATTCTTACAGCTACAAGGCTGAACATATGATCTCTCAACACAAGGTATAAGCGTGTATTTCTTAATCTCAAATGCTCAGATATCAAGAATGAGAACTGGGTTCATATGAGCGTAGTGGTGAGGGTTATTTATATTTAAAACGCATACATACCATTATTAACAACTGTCGATACATTGCTGGATTAAGGTCTTTCCAATACTTTTTGACAACTAATTAAAATTTTCGATAATTCGTTTCCAAGATATTAGCAATGCTACCTAATTTCGTCGCACCACTTTGTATCAGAATGCTGTGTAGGTCTTTACTTGTCATTTGTAGAATTCAGTAAAAGATTTGTTTTTGTCTACCTTGTATGGTTTGTTTCCTAAGACAGCTATGGTGTACAGAATTTTGTAGAAAATTGGAAAGATTTTTTTTTACTGTAAATTCTGACAGATCTTTGGGTTTCTGTGACCAGGAATAATGTACGAAACTCGTACTAACCTAGTGAAGAAGGAAATAGAAACGAAGATCTTGTTCATAGGTAATTAGTTTTACCCTCTCTGGAGGACTATCCTCGATCTTGTTTGAAAGAGCTTTCATGAATAAAATGGTTTATTATCATCTTTGCTGCATAAAACTGGACTCTCGGATACATTTGGTTTTGATTCCAAGTTACTTTGTAGATCAACTTTTTATACACCGTCGGTGCTAACAAAGGACAAACTCCAAACACACAAACAACTCTGTGCTGCGAGTTATTTTGTTTACGCCTCACGCTACAATGGATTTACAAGAAGGTTAATTGAAGATAATGATTCACAAGTCTCTTATGGCTCATTCCATGTGAAATGAACCAATGCCATTTGCCCTTATGTCATGGATTTTCTTCATATTTTTTCTTTGGGTAGATACCCATGAGAAATGACCACAGGAATATTTGCAGATTTTTATCTCTTAAACGGACCTCAGGAAAAATAAATGAAAATCTGGCATTTTCCGAGACTTCTGCCGCGGAAAAATCGACACGTAATTTTAAAAATTCTGTAACTCCCTTATTTTTCGGCCAATTGAAGTGTTTCTGGTGTCAAATTAAAGCTAATAGTCTCTACTATTCAGAACTACTGTTGAATCAGAAAAAGTGGTTCATAGAAGAGAGATACAAACTCTGAAACACAATTTGTATGATTTTTATGTTATTTTTGTAAAAAATCATATCTGCTAAATCACTGAAAACACAACCTCCATATTTTTACCTCAGATTCACCTAAATATGTATGTTCAATAGTGCAAAAATGAAAAGGGTGTTTTTTGTGGTTTGTCAGTAAGAAATTATAATGCAGGGACACGACTTATGGCACGTTATTAACATTTAACATTAACATGTTATTAACTATAGAAATGTTGCATTTTGTTGGAATGTTTACTACATGGGTTACATTTGGCTTGGTTGAGATGAACGCGTAACGTGCAAAAATTAATATATTGAAACATTATTTTATGAATACGGAAGGATATCATAAATATTGAAGGAAGTCAATTGCAATGACATTCTCGCTCACTCACTCCCCATCACACATACCCACGTTACTATTACTAGTGGGTCTAATGACCAGGTACTACCATGAGCAAAATAAATGACGCGTCTCTTTATTTTGAAGTTTTTTGAAAATATCTCCGTTTTCTTTATATGTTCGAAATTTCGGAAGGTTTCCCCAGCAGGACAGGTTAATAACAAACCCGTTTTTAATATTTGTGTTAGATATTAGCTTAAAATAAAGAAATTAGAAGCAAAAAACATTAAATCGACAGAAATCTCGAGAATTACCAACTCTGCTAAAGTGGGAAATTTTCAAGAACGCGAGGGAATTCTGCAGTTCAACACAAAGCAGCGACATCTATGTCATTGAGAGAAGCGTGGATTAGATCTACAAACGAAAATTTTAACGAAATATTTCTAGTATGTCTTATTATATGCATTATCAGCGAACTCCAAATATATGAATCTATGCTAAGTATTAACGTATAGATAGTGCAAATAGTGGAAATTACCTATGGAAAAAAACGAATTGTTAGCCCAATCGTAATGAAAAATCGTCTTTACTGTAGAACAGGTTCAGCTTACGTAAGAGAGCAAATAGCTCAGTTAGGTAAAGCAACGACTTTGTATACCGAAGGTAGACGGTTCGAATCCCGTGGAAGAACTGTTGTCATTTTCATCACTAAGGTTATTTTATTTATTTTTTATTTGGGAAAGAATCAAATTGTAACATATGTGTAAAACTCATGACGATACCAAAAAAAAAAAAGAGAGAAAATATCGTCGCATTTGCATTAGTGTCTCTAATTTTTGTTTGCAAACAGATTCGTAATTATTTCCCCTGTGCTCACTGATGCATAACGAATGTTTTCCAGTAAATGTTAATTCTAATTTGGAGAATTTTATAGTTTCACAATGTTTCTCACTACATAGTCTTCTATCTACGTGTTTGGATATTTTGATAACAGATCTCCCTATTAAATGTTTAATTTTCTCTATAAATATTTGTCTTAAATTGAAATTGTTTTGAATTTACTACATAAGCAAAGTTGCCCGAAGGAGGGGAGCTCAAGTAATAGATATTCTACGTAAAAGCAACCTATTGTAGAATGATGATGCTTCTTACCTTCAGCACATAATCTTAACGTTAGAGAGTCAGAGAGAGAAAAATCCTGGTTTTTCCTCCTCTATGACCACCCATCTTAAACCTCTACATATCATTGTTCGTCTCACATAATTTCGGCTCTCCAAAGACATTCACATTTATTATTATTATTATTATTATTATTATTATTATTATTATTATTATTATTATTATTATTATTATTATTATTATTATTATTTAACACTCTTTATTCTACATGCCATCTCTCAATTTTTCGATACAGCCCCCTTAGTACTATGAAACTCTCTTCTTCCATAGTGAAATGGAAAAAGATCATATAATTGCCACTACTTTACAAGAATATAAACCAAAAATGTCAGTAGAAAGCACATTATAAAATGTACTTTTTGAGGCTCGTTTTGGTGCCCCTCTTTCTCTGGCGCCCCGGGCAGTCGCCCGGCCCTTAGTCCGCCCTTGAAAGTACGGACGCATAACTAAGGACTGCGGAGGAGAGGTTAACCTTCATGTTATGCCACTGGTTTGACGTGTTTGAAATGTTCAGTAAGTGATCAGTTGGTGAAATAATTTCGACGGTTACTCATGTTTAAAGTTTAGCTAAGACAAAGCTACCTAATCAAATACATTTGATATCGCGATGTCACAATTTGATTTTTCCTCACATAAAAAAGATAAAAACAATAGTAATAAAAACCCTTACTCGTACTGGGCTCCTAACTAACTAACAACCTAATTCTTACAGACTAGTTGCTCTGACCAACTGAGTTTCGATTTCTTACGCGAAAGAAGTCTGTTATATTAAGAGGCATGCTTTTCATTATCAAAACTGTTCGAAGTAATACGAACATAGCTTAAGAACAGAGACGGAACTGAATTACCACTCGATTGACCTTGAGGGCAAATCACTAAAGCGTAGCTGTAAACGTAAGTTCAGCATGCATTTCTCTGGAGTTGTGTTCAGTATTCCTATCTGCCAGTCATGCTTGTTCGTAGGAGTAATATGTTACAAACCTAACCTTTCGATAGAGCACAATGACAGAGAATCAAAATTAATGAATTCTTGCCCTTGTGAACTTGGGATACCACCATGTGCAATAAAACTGTCGCGTCTTCTGAAGTGATATTTTATCGAAAATAACTCGTTTTCCTTTATATATCCGAAGTTTTTGAGGGTTTCAAAATGAGGAAACGTTACTGACAAACAAGGACGCATTTAGTGGTGTGTCCAGGTGGTCCGGACTCCCCTCTGAAATCCCAACTTCTCTGTAAATTTAGCCTAAATTTAAGGATTATCTTTTAAATTTTATTATAATTTATCCTAATATTGAAGTCGGACTTCTCCCGAAATAAATTACTGCATACGTGCCTGCTGACAATTTTCAATATATTCCTTAAATAAGTAAAATAACTAAATTAGGAGCAAAAAGCTTCAACACGGGCTAACGTTTGTCCACTGCCAATATTGTTAGAAGGGATATTAATAGCAAAAACTGCTAGGCAATGCTGAACCTTGGAACTTCACTCCGAACAGCAAGCTTATTATTGAGAACTACATATGAAACATTTTATCAAAACTTATCTAGCTTTTACCTGGCATGAAATTATTATATACACCAAAATTCACTCTCCTAAAATGTGTATCTAAACATTGCTCTACGTATCTACGAGGCAATGAAAATTATTTATCGAAATATGTGAGCAGGGAATTCTAACAGCCAGCCATTTTATTTAAATCGTAGTAAACCCTGTAACCGGGCGTTAACGTGAAGACAAAGCTTGGTCCATTGGTAAAGTGTTGGAAGAATATAAACTCAATGTTCGTAGGTTCGAATCTATCCACTCACCATAACATTTTGTTCTTATGTGTAACGATGAAATAAGAAAGAAAAAATGTATAACCGTTAAGACAAAACTTCAACCAAGTCTGAAGAGAACAATACTAAAATAGTAATACAATGACGTCAACCAAAAATTATTTCATGTAGCGTTTGGAAGAAATTACAGCTGTTAACAATTGCAGAAATAAAAACAGGCTGTAATGCAGTCTAGACTTCTGAATGCATTTACTTCCTGAAAACTTCCATCTCGTCATTGGTATGCCGTTAATCATTGTAAAACCTTTCAATTGGAAGTGAAATGACACAAACTAAAACAGTTTTAAATCAATAAATGTCTATGTGTAAAAGTAGGTGTCTTTTATCTGTAGTTCTGAGTTCCTTTTACTTTGAAGTGACAAATGAGAGAAGAAAGTATGGTGTTCGAAAAAAAATCAAATTTGAGATTTCAACGAATTTACACGTATTATAGCCCCTAACACCGAAAAAGTTATTTTTCGATACGTGTCCATCAATTCGTCCGTCCGTTCGCTACACTTTTCTGTGCACTCGCCTAGAAGCCATACCGTTCAACTTATCTGCACCAAATTTTAGTTTAAGATTTTCATAGTATTTCCTATAGTTTTTTTTTATTTCCCTCCTACTCCCAAAACAAGGGTAGTATCCTGTACGATGAAAATAAAAAAAAGATATTTTCTCATAACTGGCTCTAACGATCTTGTTTTCTTTCTTTTTTTATAAATCAATATTTAATTAGCAACCCTATTTTGTGGTATAAGGCATTTATCTGAGAAAAATCTACAAGGGGTAGTTTATACTAAGGGGGTGAGTTTTTTCTCAGTGATTTTCTCAAAATGGACTCAAGTGTTTTCGTTCATATTTCATAAATAAAGATTTCATTAATAACTTATCAATATGGCATAACTCGTTTGTCCTAAAAAAATATGCGAGGGGTAGTTTACTCTTGTGGATGTTTTTCCTCCACGGTTTTCTCAAAAATGAGTCAAGCAATTTTGTTCGTACTCAGAAATAAATATTTCATTAAAAACCTAGTAATATGGAATAACTCGCTTACCCTGAAAGAATCCTCAAGAGATAGTTTATTCGGGGAGTTATTTTTCCCTCACGATTTTCTCAAAAATTACTCAGACAATTTTATTGATAATTCATAAATGAGTATTTCATTAATAACCCTATATTTTAGTATAAGTCATTTCTATGAAAAATAATTACAACGGATAGTTTATTTTTGGGTTCAAGGTTTTTTCCCCGACAATTTTCTCGAACGACAGGCGATTTTGTTCAAATTTCGCAAATAAATATTTCATTAATAACCAAAAGTATATCTTAACTCATTGTTCGAAACAATTCACAAGAGGTAGGTTACTCCTGGCGTGTTCTTTTTGAACGACTTTCCCAAAGTGACTCATTTGATTTTTTTCATATTTCATAAACAATGATTGCATTAATTGGTCTATTATATGTCTAATGAAAATGTGCTCAAAGTGTGAGTTAGTTTTGTAGTATGGATTTTCTTCAATCGAAGTTTTTTATTCGATAATCTGACATTCGATGTATTTGAATAATACGATAATTTTATTCGTATTATCCAAATACACACTTCAGTAACAACTGCGGCCTAACACAGTTAAGAAATTGAATTGAAAAAGTTTAGTGCGGTGGCCCTGTAATTGAATATTTTTTGAGAAACTCCCTAGCTTTTTGTGGTAAACTCAGGCTTTTCTTTTTCGAGCGACAAAAGAGAGAAGAAAATATAGTGATTGTGAAAATAATATCAAATTCAGATTTCAACGGATTTACATGTTTCATGGCGTCTACATACCGAAAATGTGACTTTTCGACATCCGTCCTTCCGGTCCGTCCGTTCGGCACACTTTTATATGCACTCGCCTAGAGGCCATACCGTTCAACTTATCTACACCAAATTTTAAACTTAGGGTTTACTTAGTATTCTTACAGGAGCTTTTCCATTTTTTCCTACCGCCTAAAATAAGTGTGGTTTACAAACAGCCGAAAATCGAAAAACGCTATTTTCTCAAAAATGGTTTTAACAATTTTGTTTATTTTTCATTAATCAATATTTAATTAACAACCCTATATTGCAGTATCAGATATTTCTCTTAGAAAAATTTACGAGGGGTAGTTTATTCTTGGAGGTGACTTTTTCTCGACGATTTTCTCAGAAAAGACCCTAGCGAATTTTGTACACACTTCATAAATAAATATTTGACCTTACAACATGGTATAAGTCAATTGACCTGAAAAATATATGAGTAGTAGTTTATTCTTGGACTTGAATTTATTCCCAGTGAGTTTCTCAAACACGACCAGTTGGCAACCCTGTATCTCGACAACGAAGCTGAATTCGAAAACTGCAAGAGGACCATTTGTCTCGTTTTGATGTCACGAATCACCTCCCGAAGTTTGTGGACATCTTTCAGGTTCACCCTTAATGAAGCTTCTTTTCGAAAAGTTAACTATTAACTTTAGGCATTGTTTATCTTTTTTTAAATCACAAATGTCGTTATTAATTTTAAGGCAGAGAACTACTTCTGAGAGAATAGATCTTGAAAAATAATTTTAAAACTTAGACTTTTGTTTTCGAGACATTCCAGACAAGACGAGACATTTTACAAGCTATCTCGTGTCCAAAACATTTGCCTCGTATTATCTTGGATGTCACAAAGCGCGTCTTGTCTCTTTCTCGAGACATGTCTTATCTCGTGCGCATTCGTTAACACTTGGGAAGGATTATCTTTCTACTCAAAGCATTGTTTTTATAATGGTTGCATATTTATGATAATTGCTGTCCACATAAATTACAGTCCTTTCAGTTGAATTAATTATTATTATTATTATTATTGAAATTGCAATATCTAGTTTAACGTTGGACGATTATGCACCTACGCTAAGGGAGAATGATGATGAATGAAATGGTGAAATGAAGAAAGTGGGAGGAAAATGAAAAATCTCAAGAAAACACATACCCATGCACACGGTATTTGTCCACCTCAAATTTCACTTGGCACGAAGTGGAATCGAGCCACGGACCCCCTGCACCAAAGGTCCCTGCAATGCTTTATTATTATTATTATTATTATTATTATTATTATTATTATTATTAATAATAATAATAATAATAATAATAATTGAAGCGAGCTTAACGAGTTTCAACCGTACGACTCAACCAACGTTTGGGTGCCTGTTCGTTCGTCTGCTCCTCTCATAAAAGACATTTCATTTTAATGAAACTAGTAAGTGCCTTCTTTTAGCTCTGCGAAGTAACTATTGCTTGGAATATGAATCTGCAAAACATAAGAGGTAAAATTAACCAAATGGTGCAAGTTTCCACTTATATATACAAAACAATTTTGCAATATCAACTACGTGAATCTTGTCCCATAAAGAAGCCGAAACCCCTACACCGAAGAGCCCTCCGAGATTTGATCATTGTCCACACGGACTGAAATTGTCATTTGAAGCCAAGACTTTAATATGAAGCCAATAATTTCTTTAAAATAGACGGAAAATTCGGAAGTTATAAGCATTTTCATATTTTTGCCTTTTCCCATAAGGGAGCCGTAGCCCCCTATACTGAAGACCCCCCGGAGATTTGATCATTGTCCACTCGGACTGAATTTGTCATTTGGAACCAACACTTTAATACGAAGCAAAATATTTCTTTAAAATAGACGAAAAATTGGAAAGTTATAAACATGTTAATAATTTTGCCTTTTCTCATAAGGGGGCCGTATTAGCCTACACTGAAGAGCCCCACGAGATTTGATCATTGACCACTTGGACTGAAATTCTCATTTGAAACCAAAACTTTAATATGAATCCAAAAATTAAACTTTTACATCAATTTAAACTGACTGGGTTCCGGTTCCCCCCACTATTGTTTAGTTTAGTTAAGTGGTAATTTGTGACAGCTTCACATCATCAAAAGAATGTTTCACTTCTCCTCCCCTCCCCCAGGAGTTCGTGCTGGATCCACCACTGGAATCAATAGACACTCTTCCTATTCTTTTTGTCACCCTTGATTGTGTAGGGGCTCCCTCGTACAAATAAAGAAGCGGTAATATTACAATCAAGGGGCGCTATATATTAGGTATTTTTTTAGTTACCTACCCCTAACCGCACAGGGCCATCTTTCGTAGAATAAAAAATATTACGTGATATTCCAATCATGAAAGGGAAGAGGATGCTGTAAATATATTCATTTTGTCTGTCCTGCTTATCAAAAATTACTTTCTGTTGGAAGGCTACTGAAATGAGAGGGGCAAAATAAAAAGTCGTACCCCCTCCTACATGGTTGCTCTAATAAGTACTAAAGGAAGCATTTTAAACTAAGATATTTAAGATTTAAACTAGGAAACTAAGATATCCTACATTATGTAAGGATGGCATATTCAGGATTATTATTATTATTATTATTATTATTATTATTATTATTATTATTATTATTATTATTATTATTATTATTATTATTATTATTATTATTTGAATGTTTTTGGAGCACTGAAATTTTGTGAGACGAACAATGATATGTAGAGGTTTAAGATGGGTGGTCATAGAGGAGGAAAAACCAGGATTTTTCTCTCTCTGACTCTCTAACGTAAAGATTATGTGCTGAAGGTAAGAAGCATCATCATTCTACAATAGGTTGCTTTTACGTAGAATATCAATTACTTGAGTTCTCCTCCTTCGGTCTACTTACCTTATGTAGTAAATTCAAAACAATTTCAATTCAATACAAATACATTGTGAAACTTTTCCGTAATTAAACATCTAGGGAAAATTAAACATTTAATAGGGAAATCTGTTATCAAAATATTCAAACACGTAGATAGAAGACTATCTAGTGAGAAATATTGTGAAACTTTATAAAATTCTCCAAATTAGAATTAACATTTACTGGCAAACATTCGTTATGCGCCAGCGAGCATATGGTGAGCAGTGAGCACAGGGGAAATAATTACGAAACTGTTTGCAAACAAAATTAGGGACGCTAATACAAGTGCGACAACAGCATTTTTTCTTTTTTTGGTATCGTCATGAGTTTTACACATACGTTACAATTTGATTCTTTCACAAATAAAAAAATAAAAAAATAACCGTAGTGTAGTGATAAAAACGATAACGGCACTTCCACGGTATCGAACCCGCTACCTTCAGCATACAGACTCGTTGCTTTAACTAACTGAGCTATTTGTTTTCTTACGTGAACTGAGCCTGTTCCGGTAAAGACGATATTTCATTACGATCGTCCTACCAATTCGTCCTTTTCCATAGATAATTTCCACTATTTGGTCTATCTTTATGTTAATACTTAGCATATATTCATATATTTGGAGTTTGCAGATAATGCATATAATAAGACATACTAGAAATATTCGTTAAAAGTTTAGTTTGTAGATTTAATCCACATTTCTCTCAATGACATAGATGTCGCTGCTTCGTGTTGAAATGCAGAATTCCCTCGTGTTCTTGAAAATTTCCCACTTTAGCAGAGTTGGTAATTCTCGAGATTTCTGTCGATTTAATGTTTTTTGCTTCTAATTTCTTTATTTTAAGCTAATATCTAACACAAATATTAAAAACGGGTTTGTTATTAACCTGTCCTGCTGGGGAAACCTTCCGAAATTTCGAACATATAAAGAAAGCGGAGATATTTTCAAAAAACTTCAAAATAAAGAGACGCGTCATTTATTTTGCTCATGGTAGTACCTCACGTGAATTTCAAAAATTGCGCCGTATAGAGTGGATGGACGCCATTTTGAAAAAGTTTGCCGCCATTTTGAAACTGTACATTGGATCACTTGATTGTTAGATACACTAAATTTTATACGTCTTTTGCTTCTATTCTCAAAATTTCAAGTCAAAATACTGAAAATTACGACCTGGAGTGTAGATGGCCGCCATTTTAAAAATCGGCCGCCATTTTGAAAGTTGACATTGCTTCACTTTAATGGTACGCACAGTAAATTGTATATGTCTCATGCTTCTATTCATAAAATTTCAAGTCGAAAACCCGAAAACCGCCCTATAGCGTGGATGGCCACCATTTTGAAAATCTGGCCGCCATTTTGAAATTTTACTTCTGTTCTATTCTATAAAGCAAATTTCGAGCGTCTCAGGGTTCTTACCTCAAAATTTCATGATATTTTGTAATATTTTCCTTGCTTTTTTTGCTAAATACACAGTGGTATTGAAATAAGACACTGTGTCTTGGATACTCCATGATTCAGGGACAAGGGTTAATATTTGGACTTTCTCATCAACACTGCTGGCAGAAAACTTTGCGCAAAGTCTCTCCATCAGACTTTCACAATCCTTGCATTTTTTGTCTTCATCCACCTCATTCTTACAGGACTGGGGCCCTTCAGTACCAAAAGCGTTTGCTGCTAACCCTGTGAAACTGGCAGCAAGACGACTAGCCTTATGTGTTAAGTATGTGTCTCTTCTGTCCACTTTTCTTTAGGTAGCTTTCAGTGGTGAACAGTTAAGTAATTCATACGCTTTATTAAGTTTTTCTGAGACAGATTCATCTGGTTCGTAAGCGTCATCAGAATCAAAGTTGATTTCACTGTCCGATTTGCTGCTGTTTGCTATCACTGCTTTCCTGCAAGATGTACACAATTTCGTGCCAGGAATTAGTTCAATATCTGTAAATCTTCTGGAAAATGCCAGCGAAACCGATTTTAAACTTTTCACTACTTTTTTCTTATGCTTTTGAAAAGGATCAATGTATGTTCTCTGCCTGTCTTCATAAAGAGATAAATACTGCTTTAAATGGAAATCACAAATAAATTTCAAGTCAGAACATTTGGCTCTAAGTCTGATAAGTTCCACATCACTTGCTTTCATATCACACACGGAAGTTACTTTCCTGTCTGGAACTTCCTCACATTCCTCATACTGCCTGCAAACCGAACACTGGTCACCTGGTTCCATTTGTAACATTGTTAGAATAACTTCAAAATACCAAATAACAGTCACTCAGTAACATTATATATATATATATATATATATATATATATATATATATATATATATATATAAACTAATTGCCGAACGTCAGTGAGGCTTCTACTTGGACTCGATCTGCGTTTGGATTTTCCTGTGTCTGTCTGTACCACGCTACAGGGCGCAATTTTCGGTATTTTGATACGAAATTTTTAGGATAGGATTACGAGATACCCTAAACTTGCTGTCTAGATTTTGGCGGTGATCAAAAGTAAAATTTCAAAATGGCAGCCATCCACTCTTTACGGCGCAATTTCCAGTCTTTTAACACGAAATTTTGAGGTAAGAACCGTGAGACGCTCGAAATTTGCTTTATAGAATAGAACAGAAGTAAAATTTCAAAATGGCGGCCAGATTTTCAAAATGGTGGCCATCCACGCTATAGGGCGGTTTTCGGGTTTTCGACTTGAAATTTTATGAATAGAAGCATGAGACATATACAATTTACTGTGCATACCATTAAAGTGAAGCAATGTCAACTTTCAAAATGGCGGCCGATTTTTAGAATGGCGGCCATCTACACTCCAGGTCGTAATTTTCAGTATTTTGACTTGAAATTTTGAGAATAGAAGCAAAAGACGTATAAAATTTAGTGTATCTAACAATCAAGTGATCCAATGTACAGTTTCAAAATGGCGGCAAACTTTTTCAAAATGGCGTCCATCCACTCTATACGGCGCAATTTTTGAAATTCACGTGAGGTACCTGGTCATTAGACCCACTAGTAATAGTAACGTGGGTATGTGTGATGGGGAATGAGTGAGCGAGAATGTCATTGCAATTGACTTCCTTCAATATTTATGATATCCTTCCGTATTCATAAAATAATGTTTCAATATATTAATTTTTGCACGTTACGCGTTCATCTCAACCAAGCCAAATGTAACCCATGTAGTAAACATTCCAACAAAATGCAACATTTCTATAGTTAATAATATGTTAATGTTAAATGTTAATAACGTGCCATAAGTCGTGTCCCTGCATTATAATTTCTTACTGACAAACCACAAAAAACACCCTTTTCATTTTTGCACTATTGAACATACATATTTAGGTGAATCTGAGGTAAAAATATGGAGGTTGTGTTTTCAGTGATTTAGCAGATATGATTTTTTACAAAAATAACATAAAAATCATACAAATTGTGTTTCAGAGTTTGTATCTCTCTTCTATGAACCACTTTTTCTGATTCAACAGTAGTTCTGAATAGTAGAGACTATTAGCTTTAATTTGACACCAGAAACACTTCAATTGGCCGAAAAATAAGGGAGTTACAGAATTTTTAAAATTACGTGTCGATTTTTCCGCGGCAGAAGTCTCGGAAAATGCCAGATTTTCATTTATTTTTCCTGAGGTCCGTTTAAGAGATAAAGATCTGCAAATATTCCTGTGGTCATTTCTCATAGGTATCTACCCACAGACAAAATATGAAGAAAATCCATGATGTAAGGGCAACCATAAAATCTGATATTGGTTCATTTGACATGGAATGAGCCTTATCGTTATTAATGAGACCAACAATTCAAATTCGTTATTTATTTGTTTATGCATATTTCTGGACATTATCGGCATATATGGACTATATCCTACGTACACCAAGGCGTTACGCGTAACACCGCGCATCAAAAGAGGGTTAAAAATGTCTTCTACATAAATCGTTATTTTCTGTCCCAGAAAATGTAAATCTCTTCTCTATTTTGTACTAATAGTAAACTAAGAAAACTGAAGGCACAAAATAGAGAAGAAATTTACATTTTCTGGGACAGAAAATAAAGATTTATGCGGTCGACATTTTTTTTAACTCTCTCTCGGTGTGCGATGTTACGCATAAACCATGACTCTATTTTTAATGTCATCGCCCTGAAACCAGAAGGTTTCCTTTTAGATGTACGACGCCTTGTCAACTGTATCCGTAGCGACGCCTAATGTCAGAATCTTCAACTCGAACTGGAAATAACTACATGTACGTTATGCTCAGTGGCGTATTTAGGGGAGCTTCCGGGCTTAAGCCCCCCCGAAATCTTACTATAGTAAAGTATATGAAATATCTTGCAGAATGTTCACATTTTCAGGCAAAGACCCCCCCCCGAAACAAAATCGTAAATACGCCACTGGTTATGCTAATAACACGCTACATAAGGGAGGGTACTTTATGTGCACCACGATTTGTTTTTTAAATGTTGGGTTATTTTCTAGAAATTAAAACTATTGAATGAAAGAAAATAAAATTTATATTATTTTTGACACAAAACCTGAGTTATGACATGATACTAAAGAATCATCTATAAAAATTCTTACCCTAATTAAAGTGGAGACCCACCTTAATGTATGTAGGGTTAAGCCCGTCACGTATGAAGACCACACTATCCGGGAAAGGGGCGGAAGAAAAGAGGCGGTCTGGAATCTGTATGTTAGGTAAGTACAAATCCCGGTATTTGCCTGGTGTGATGTGAAGGAGCAAAACCCAGGCTAAATGTCGCTCTGATAGCTGGCGGGAAAAACCTGTTACACCTTTTCCGACTGAGTATCCCCACTGGGTCAAACCCATTAGGATACTCCTCTTTTCCCACATTTTCCTTCGTTCAAATAATAGAGTGGTTCTGGGTAAATTGCACATACTGAAAAAATGCACAGGGCTAGGTTTCTTGGCTGCCTGGCAAGACTGAGCAAGTTGAGTTGTATGTCACGAGAGCACAGAAGGGAAGAATCGTACTGCAAGAAGAAACGCAGTTTTCGTAGATAAATAATCCTTTGAGTGTATAAAATTTATTTTCATATGGTTTGATATAACTTTGAGATACTATGGATATAGTTACAGACAACAATCTATTGCTATTAGAACAGGATTCCAAGGTGGAATGGAAGCATGAGGTATTCGTGCTTGCCCGTACTCAGCATAATGGTCGCCGAGTTTTTCTGTAATTAAGGGTTGCCAGTGGTAGTAAAATTTACACTTTGGGGGTAAATGCGCATATATATCTAAAGATAAAATGCACATATGTGCAAATTACCCCAAACGTTAACGTTTCATTTTGTATGATGTGATAAAAGCGTAACAATTTTGTAGGGGGGGGGGGAATTCAACTGTATAGCTGCACGATTGTAACTGTAAGTGCACGTCGTGATCAGTGATGATTTCAGAGGGTTTCCTGAAAGCGTTCAACAGAGACGTTACGTATAGACCAAAATTAGGAAGACCCATAGTACTTGGTTCAGCGGAGAAGTACTTGGTTCAGCGGAGAACTGTAATACATTTATTGCAGTTGGAATCAAAGGGTTTTCCACTAACTATGGCTGACACTCGAAAAATCGCATATCAATATGCAGAGAAGAATGGACTGAAACACCCATTTTGTTCGCGCACTGAAACTGCAGGATATGATTGGTTGTATGGGTTGCTGCAACGGAACAATGTTGTTAGTGTTCGAAAGGCTCAACCCCTCTCTTACGCACGTTCAGCTTCTTTGAATAAAGCTGAATGTGACAAGTTTTTCAAACTCCTCGATGAACAAATGGAAAACCCTGGAGGTAATCGTTTGCCTCCATCACATATTTTCAACTGTGACGAGACGGGTTTGCAAATGATATTTAAACCGGGAAAAGTGTTGGCGGCTAAAGGCAAAAAATCGGTGCATGCATTAACTACGGGGAAGAAGGGGGAAACAGTTACTGTAATGGGATGTATGAGTGCTTCAGGGGTTTACGTTCCGCCCTTTATCATTTTTAAGGGTGTTAGCATGAGAGAAGAATTTTAGGATGGGCTACTACCAGGCTCTGCAGTTGCTATGACTGATTTAGGATACATGACAGAGATAACATTTATGCTCTGGTTACAACATTTTCAGCATCACAAGTCTCAAGGAAGAGTTCTGCTGTTATTAGATGGTCACACAACACACTACAATAACATTGAAGCAATTCATTTCTGTGAAGATAATCAAATAGCTCTATTGTGCCTTCCAAGCCATACTACACACTGGCTACAACCCCTTGACAAAGCAATATATCGGCCATTAAAGCACTATTGGAATGAACAGTATTCAGCTTTCATTCGGCAGAATAGAGGAAGGAAGATAAGTAAATTTGTTTTTGGATCTCTTTTTGCTGCAGCGTAGGGCAAAGCTGCTACTGTGGGTTCAGCAGTGAATAGTTTCCGCACATGTAAACCCTGATAGCATACCAATTAGTGCGTTCCAGGTGGTTACAATCCCAGGCGACACCGGCAGAACCTTCAACCAGTACTTGCAGACAATCTGAAGGAATACAAGGAACTGCTTCACGAAGTGAACGAATTGCTGCAGCAAAAGTGCATGGTGGTGATAAAAGTAGGGATCAAACTACGTCATTTCAAGATATCATGCCTGTTCCTACCCGTCAAGAGGCTACACGCACTACGTCTACCAGAAGTGCAACATGTCTAACAAACCCCGCAACATATCGAAATTCTCAACAAGAAGAAACGAAAGATTACAAGTCTATCATGTGCCCAAAACAAGAAGTTAAAACGCAATCTGCGTACAAAGGAAACTGTAGGAATTGTTTGCAGCCGAAATGAGTTACTCAAACCTCACACACGTCAGATGATGGCAGATCCCAACAATTTTTGTGCTGCCTGTAACGGATATTACTATGCAAGTGAAGCAACCAACATGGTTGATTGGGTTAAGTGTATGAGTTGTTTCAAGTGGTATCATGAAAAATGCGCAAAAGAAAAAAACGTAAGAAACAATGTATTGTTAACTTGTGACAACTGTTACAATCACTTCCATATATAATTTTTGATGTCCAAACGGGAAAACTAATGTGACTTGTTTCTGAAGTGCAGTACATTAGAACCTTTACTAGGGTATGTAGGCATATATTTACACTATATAATGTATGTTTAATGTACACACAGTGCATATTGTACAGGTGTGTCCATAATTATTGCAGTACTCACAAATATTTTCAATGCAAACATTTAGATATGCTACTTTTTTTTAATGTGTAGGTCCTACGGTGTGTTAATGATTTGCATTAGGTATTAAGAACAATGTTCCATAATTCTGCCTAGATTACTAATTGCTCAAGGCGTAGATATTGTATAGCAATAGTACATTAGTATTGTTAACATTTATTTCTACTCATATTTATATGAATCTATCAATAAAGCAGAGAAGAGTTCCAAACATATTTTTCAATGCAGATGTGCGCAAATTTTCCCTATATGTGCTTTTTACCCCGATATTGGGGCAATAGGCCCGTTTTGGAAGGGTCACTTTTAACTCCATTATTTTCTCTACTAAGCTGAGTTGACAAACATATTTCACATTCGTAGGTAGTAGAAAGATGTAAGTATATTCCCCTAAGTTTTCGGGTTTCTTGGTCTGATAGTTACAATTTTAGAAGGCCCAATGTCAAAAACTGCGCATATTGCCCCAAATTACTCTAATAATAATAATAATAATAATAATAATAATAATAATAATAATAATAATAATAATAATAATAATAATAATAATAATAATAATAACCTTTCAATTGTCGATTTGTTTAAACTTTAACGTCCCTTTTCGACAGCGAAACAATGGGAGAGGTATATTTTGATACATATTAACTCACATCAAGGATTGAGGTTGTCGCTTCAGTACCAAGGGTGAAAGCAATAATCATTTTACTTTTGTGCGTACAGGGTAGTCTACAAGACAAAAATTGAGGGTGTCTCGTCTCGAGAAGGTATCGTGAAAATGTTATATCGTCTCAAAAAGTATATGTGTTTCTACTAAAAAAAAACTGTCTCGTCTCGTATCTAATCACCAAATTATGTATTGTCTTGTCACCAAAATTCTGTCTCACCTCATCTCGTGAGGCCCTATTCTAAGTGGTTGTTGAGTTTTGAAACGTAACTATTTATTTAATTAAGTTTAACGTCCTACGTTTATGCCCGTTAGACTAAGGGAGACGGATGATTAACCCTTTTAAATTTTGGATTTTTAAAAAGGTAAATTATAGACTTTTAGTCAAGGAGCTACAGCATCATCCCTATTTATTCTAAGATCATAGTTCGTATCTCATTCTCTTCAGAATAGAACAATATTTCAAACGGTACCATTCACATTTACCTATCATGTCCATGAGGCGGGAAATTTTGAGCGAAATTGGGATATTTTTCTGATTTTTTAAAAAAAATTTGAACCCTTCTGGACCCCCCTGTTTTCACGCACAGATCTCAAAATCAACTGAAAAATACTACGGGATGTACTAAATATGTGTACAAAATTTCAAGCTTCTATCTTGAATAGTAAGGGCGGGGAAAATATTTACCGATGAGCCCATAATGCCCCAGACTATTCCAAAAGACCCGGATGTAATATAAAAATTTCCTGAGACATCTCTATTTATCCTAGGATCATGGTTCGTATATCATTTTCTTCAGAATAGAACAGATTTTCAAACGGTACCATGCAAATGTCTCCATCATGTATTTGAGGCGGGAAATCCCGAAAAAAGGGATTTTTGTTATTTTTTTTACCTTTTTGCCCCTCTTCCCCCCCTATTTTAACGCAGAGATCTGAAATAAATCTGACAAATACTAAGGGTGTACTGAATGTGTGTGCAAAATTTCAATCTTGCAGGTGCAAAAGTAAGCTCGCCTAAAATGATAAAAATAGGGAAAACAAAAAGTATTTTTTAAAAGTTATGACGTCAACCCCACACACCTGAGGTAAACGCTTTACCACTGAATCACTGTGCCCCCAACTTCTTATTTAATTTATTCATTTGTAAAGAAAAAAACAATTGACATTGAAGTTCGGCCTTTTTTTTTTCAGCCCCGAAACGTGGATCAACAGTTTTAGGGTGGAATCTCTACCACCGTAATGTGTTCAATACCTTTGTACTGGGAATCGAATGTGAGGCCAAATTTAAACTAGAACAATCAATAATCTATAACATCAATAACGGTGGAAATGGAATTAGTCAGAGCTTATTCGCCTACATTTAAAAGTATCTTCTCGATATTCATCTGGTGGAACAAAGGACAAATCTTAAAAAATAAAAAATAAAAAATAAAAAAAACACTGAGTCAGAAATACAGTCCTCTTATTCGAAGTCGGTACATAAGAGTACTGACCAATAACCCACGCCCGAGAAAAACCTTCACTTCTGCAAAAATCTTTCAACTATGGAGAAATATATTTCTATATCCTCTTCCCTTCTATTAAGCCTAATTGATCTCCACATACGGAAAGAACAAGTTTTTTCTTTCTAAGTAATGTTAACATGAACCGTATTTTGCAGATAATCATCCCAACGTCATTTCCGGTTTTCAGGTTCGTTAGACGTCAATAGACGGATCTCCAGCTATGTGGAAACTAGGTGTAGGTGTTACAAGCAGCCGAATACGTAACTCTTTTTTTTAAGTTAGACGCTTGTTTCAAAGGTGATGTGAAAGCCTTGTCTTTTTTTCGCTTTCTCCCAGCGTTATCTTTCATTCGAAAGGAGGAAAGTTTTACATGTTTCGTGTCTTCCAGCGTCTCTGTGATTCTTCCGGATAATATTATGATACCCGTTCCCATGTAACATGTTAGCATAAAATAATAATGTCAAACACAGTCTTATATGGTCTGTTCTGCTCGAGGACATATTTTAGTCCATCACATAGCACAAATAGGAATACCATTATAGCAGGAGTAGGAGAGTCAGTTCTTTCTTCCGTGATCCTCTCGTGATAAATTGGGAAGAAAAATCGCGTGTCACAGAAGAACTAAGTGACCACACGTTCATTACAGAGATTTGACCGCTCCGTTGGTCAAGTGGATATCACGTGCGACATTCATCGATCCATCCATCAATTGCTACGTTTCTGTTTCCATTGAAAGTTGAATTCGAACCACTGTAGCACGTTCAAATTCTCACCCGAAACTAGTGGCGGCTTTAGCGGGTAGGCCGGGTAGGCACGGGGCTACCCAAAAATTTTGGAGAATATACAAACGCTAAAAGATACAATAAAGAGTAAATATATATTCCACTATTTATATTAATGGTAGATAATTATTTAACACATAGCATCAACCACTACTCTAAGTTTTCCACTCTCATTAATCAACCAAATGTGTATATGTATCCATAAACGAGAGAGCGAGCCTACCCAAAATTAAAACCCTAAAGCCGCCCCTGCCCAAAACCCAGCGCAACAAAGGTTCATGTCAATATTTTTCCTCCAACATAAAGTCATTCGGACTTCTTATAAGGTTAAGAAGTCAGGATTTTCGTAGAGCTAAATTCTTGACAGAAGGAGCTCAAAATACAGTGTTTGGAAATGATGATTAAATACTCTAAGCTACAGGATTCAAGCTGATGGAGTTAGCGAACCTTAACAACTTTTTTCCGATTAAAAAAATATTTTAACGTTTTTGAGTCATCCTTAGTACGTTTTTGAGTCATCCTTTGAGCTTGACAGGAGCTTGTAGTTTCACTCTTTCATTTCATATATATAAATGTGTGTGTGTGTGTGTGTGTAAGAGAGAGAGAGAGAGAGAGAGATCATTTACAAGGAATGTTTCAAACCATACTCGTACTGTTCGTACTTTCACATATTTTGACATAATAATGAATTTATACCGTTTCTAGTTATCAGAAAATATCAAGATCAGCTTAAAAATTTAAGATGTTTTCGTGGCGCACTAACTCAAAAGATTAAATAATAATAATACATTTTTAACCAATTTTATTAATGACAGTAAAGCGATCTCGAATTTCTACCTGCTGGTATTTTTTTTTTAAAAAAAGAGAAATATTTAATTATTTTAAATGAAAATTAATTAAAACTTTAATTTACAGGTTTCTGGAAATGGTACCAATTGACTGTTTTAATTTCAACCTTTAAAAAAAAAAATAGCTTGAACCTTGGAAATTTAGAAATTTTTGACTTTCTGAGAAAACCTGCTTAGTTGACAATTATATTTCTTTATATACTACATTATTTTTTTCTGGACTATTGTCAAGTGTTTGTATATTGATGTTTTACAAAATGCTATATTTTTACTAGAGATCTATTCATAGCACTGATAATAATAATAATTATTATTATTATCATAGTAAAATAATAATAATGCTTTTGTAAAATACGGCATCTTTCGGAAATTTGTCGGGCCTAAGATGTCAGTTGGTTGTATAAAGGCTCACAGTGCCCATGGCCTTGCCTTACAAAGGGGAGAGGAACCTGAGGAAGATACTATTACGGTACCGTCGAAGCTTCCTTTTCATACAGGGTCTTTTTCCAGGGCGCTGTTCCCCTTCCCTTCGTTGCCCCTAAGTAATCTTAACAGCCAAGTTACAAACTAGCATATTGATTAAACATTCATGCTAGTCATAATGTAAGAGAACGAGAGCTCATTGCTAGTAACGTTTTTTGCCTCAAAGTCACTAGAAAAAAAAAGAGGGGAATGATGTGCAACTTAACCTTAAATTCACTGCATTCAATCACACGAATAATAGATAGATCTACTTAATTCTTAGCAACTGCTTGATTGTTGATAATGCTGAAATAGTTAAATAATTAACAATTACTAGTATGTATAATAGAAATTAATTTAAAGCAAATTATTATAATGATATATAACCGTAAGTTTTCCATGATTTTAATTAGCATATTTTGGGAATCTTCAGACTCTGGATAGGTGCCAATTGATTTTTATAATATCTCAAGGGCGTATGGACAACATTACAAAGGTGAAGAGATATGAGAAAAATACAGTCAGTATAGAAACATCAAGGATTCCTTTGCAGAAGCCTTGATTTAAGGCACTGTTTCCTTTCTGTTTATTATCCCAAAGAAGACGGCTAATTTAGACCTGTCTATAAAGCAATGTTTAATACTCTTAATAGAAAGAAAACCATGTCCTCCTGGTCATGAGAAAGAGCATCACAAGTGGAATTTCAAACAACCTACTAAATAGAACGCTATTCATTTGGAAGAGTAAGAAGGCTACTATGCCAGTAATAAATTATCAATATCAAAACGGAAGAAAAAATTAGGCAATTAAAATATAATATGCATAACCCCAAGTAGCTATGTAGATTAATATGTAATATGAATTCTGGTGATAATAATAGGCCTAATAATAATAATAATAATAATAATAATAATAATAATAATAATAATAATAATAATAATAATAATAATAATAATAATAATAATAATAATAATAATAATAATAATAATAATAATATGATGATGATGATGAAGAAGAAGAAGAAGAAGAAGAACAACAACAACAACAACAACAACAAGAACAAGAAACTTAAGTAATATGTTTACTTTAGAGATTAGAATCGTAAAAATATTGAGTAGTTTAAAATGAATGGACATAAAATTCTACATATAAAATAAACTCCACAATCTCCAATCGTTGGATTTGAAACCTTGAGTGATAACATTGAATAAAACAACCTACAAACTTCTCATACGTGTTCAGGACCTCAATACAATAAAAATGTTTATCTGCGACTTTGGTCCGAAACGTTTAATTACGGAAATAGAACTAATTAAAGGTAGGAGCACGAGGTCTTAGCCAGGCAAGATTTTGGGACGAGAAGTTTTCGAGGACGATGTTTTCGTGAGGTGTGATATTGGCCCGACGAGATTGTGGTCCGCAAGATTTTGGGCGACGAAGTTCTGGCCCGGCGAGATTTTGGGCCTCGAAGTTTTGAAGGGCGAGGTTTAGGTCCACGATGTTTTTACCCAAACCAATTTAAAGTCTCATAATTATACCGTGTACGCTAAACAAGACGGCTGGTTAATGATTGGTGAATAGGAATGTACAAAGAAACAGGAAAACCCCAAGAAAATACACAGATAAGATGTAGTTCAGCACAAACTTAGTATTCTGAGATCGAACTAGGGACCTCTCGTACATGCTAAATATAATACAGTATAAGAATATAATAACGTATGCCATTAAAGAAGTCACAGGAAGAGAAATCTAAAGATGAGAAACAATCTGAGATTACGTATTTACCCTTTGACCCTTACTCCAACGCCCTCTGTATTTCTCTAACATAAGCAGCAGATATTTATTACTCATCTCTTTGCAGCTTATATTCGCAAACACCAAAAAGGAAGGAACAGGTTTAGTAAAAGTCGTGAGCCTCATTGAGTATTATATCAGAGCAGAACTGATGTAGGAAGGACCCAGCCCCATTTTCTCTATACGTCCAAAGATGAAAGTTGAGTTCGCCCACGTGTCCATAAGAGAACGGGAGAAAATCAAACTAGAACCATCCACAAAGGACCAACACACATAGTAAGAAGATCGATCTCCTCATCACAATAGCCAACTGGTAAGTACGATTTCATTTCTGTTCAATAATGTCTATTTGTTTTAAATTACAGGCTGGGCAACAAAATATTATAAAATTACAACGGAATATTGACAAAATAGGTGACATTAAGTCGTTGCAGTTTAGCCCAGTATGCAGGGCTTCGACAAAGAATAGTAATGTTTCGTGTGGTTGCTGTACACAAGTGATTAAGTTCGGTAGTTGAATTATACATCTTTATTTATTTATTTATTTATTTATTTGGCAACTCAAATAGTTCATTCGATGCAAAACAAATGCAGTGATACCAGAATTCATTATACTGAGAAAAAATGTTAAAATGTATCTCCATGTCAGATTGTTTCTACATATATGTGTACATTTCACAGCACGACACATGTCCAGGCCGATAACCAATTTTACATCAGAAGCTGTTGAGCATGTCTAGCATTTCAGTGCCTGATTCTTGCTTTCAGCTAGCTAACACTATCAATTTTAACACGGTACAAAATGTCTGATTAAACCCCACAAAAAAACATATTGGTATGCAAACGTACTTTGACTTTTTGTCACAGTATAGTGTATTCTGGTAGCACTGTATTTGTTTTTGCATTCAATAAACTATTTGCAAACATCTTGTATAGTAATATGATTTTTGATTAGTTGAAGTTCAGCGTCTCTTTGCAGCACTGAGGCTATATGAGACGTGAACCTACAGTTTAAGTTGGAATCCGAACCAGTGTAATGCGTTCAAATTTAAAATGCTCCTCGTGGCTTTTACACAGCCACCGACCATTTTTGCGGTTTCCCTTCTCGCCCTGGATAAAGTTTTTCTCATTGGATAAAAAGCGGAGTACTCCGGAAGTTTCAAGTTGTTCATGAGATGTTTGGTTTCGGTCAGTTGGATTGTCCTGGTTCTCTCGAACAAGAACCATCTTCTCCGCATCACGTACGATTTGTAACGAAGGTTCTCATAAACCATGTTTTGTCTAGGCACATACCAACGAGCTACCACCGTCCTGACTTCCCAGCATCTTCATCGACGGCAGCTTAGGCAGAACGGACAGATTTCGGCATCCTGATAATGTCCGAACACCGACAAGTCATTTCGTGTGAGAAAAAGTGACCACACTTCCCCTGGCAACCCCCACTTCTCTCTTACGCTTGAAGAGGAAATGAAAAGATCTTTGGATCGGAGTGGCCTGCAACCAAGGAGACAATGACAGCATGCCTCCTCATTTCCTGGGTTAGCTTAGGTTCTTCCATGTTTCCCTGTAAAACAAAGGATTCGTAACAACGACATACAGAATACTGTGTCACATATAATGTTTGTTGTCAAATATCTGCCATACCCAGTATATACTGTATTCAATGTAAGTAATAAAAGATAGGAGGTACGGGTTACCACACTAAACTTTCTTGGTACCACTTCTTCGTCCAACCAGCATATGAACTAGTGTATTCTAATATTTGAGTACCAAAATAAGTAAAGACTTTCGAAGTATGGGTGTAGACAAGATTGGACGGAAACCAAGAAGTGCTAGGAAGCTATATACCGGGTGTAGCAGGTATTTGATATTTGCAATTAAATCAGGTCATGTTGCAATTCTTATTAAAGTCTGATTCATTTCGAGAAAATCGTCCGAATGGAATTTACCGCTAAGAGTAAACTTCCCTTTCGGGGTTTTCCTCGAAAAATGACTTATACCATATGATGGTTCATTAAATACTGATTTATGAAATTTTAAACAAAGTCATTAGATGTGGTTTCGAGAAAAATCGTAGAGCCGATTCTCCTACGGTAGGGAAACAGTTTTAGGTATGAAGTTGTAGATGCGTCTGATGTCACGAATTGGGTCCGGGACCCGAGGCCCCAGAAATGGGATCCCGAAGTTTTGGGCACGGGTCCTTTCTATTTGTCTATACGACGTGGGTTGGAAAGGTTCGGGTCACCTGGGCACAGTAGTGATGTCAAAAATCGGGCCATGGCCCCGAGACTCCAGAAATGGAGTCCTGAAATTTTAGACTCGGGTTCCATCTATTAGCCTCATAAACATAGATTTGCTAGGCGTGGATGGCGGCGTTGGAAAGGTCCTGGTCGCCTTAGCATATTGGTGATGTCAGAAAACGGACCCGGGCCCCGAGGCCTCGGAAATGGGGTCCCGAAGTTTAAATTTTGGTTTAGGTACTTTGAACAGTATGGTCTGTGGTCTCTTGGCACAGTATACTTAAAACGAACGAACAAATGGACATTCAAAAGTAACTTTATCGGCATTGAGAGACTATGATAGTGTCAATTTATTGAAATCTCGATTTCGATTTTTATTTTTTAACGATTACTATATTTTCTTTCGTCTTACCGTCGCTCAAAAGTAAGAATGGAAAAGAAACTGATAGGGACAATATCTAAGAAGGAATTGTGTCGTGATGGATGTGATAGAAATGGTGTGAGGAAAGGCGCTAAGGGGGAACAATTGATCGAGAGTATTAAAACGGACAGTTGTTAAGTGAAGACAAAAGAGTTAGTTGAGAACCAGGCCCGTATTTAAGATTCAAGAAAATTTTGCGCCTCTCTCTCTTTAGGCCCTAGAAATGTTTACATACATTCTAATTATTTCTTCGTATAGGCCCAAAAAGTACAGCCACTCTTACATTTAGCCACTTGCAACGGGGCCAGTGTTTCTTCCAGACATATTTTTGGGGGGCACTGTCCCACGGAGCTCTGAGAGTGCCCCCCGTAGAAAATTAAAATAGTACGTCTATAATATAATAATAAATAGAACAGTACTAGCAGTGCACCCCGGAATACTAAGTGTGGCCCCCTGGAACATTGTTTCTGAAAGAAACACTAAACGGGGTGGGACGAATACAACAAAATGCACATATTATGCTAGCAGAAAATAAGCTACAACTCCAGCTCTTTCTAGCGCTAGTAGCGTCGTAATCAGAAAACTCAGTCCCACTAAGGTACCAACATTATTTTCAATATAAATCTTCCTTAATTTTCTCTCTCGTGGACAATATACCGCCCTGGCCCGGGCCCTGTAGCCTATGCATAAATACGGGGCTGCTAAGGACTGTAGTGTGATAAATCACCTGCACTGACCTGCAATGGTGGTGACATACTTATGATAATGAAACTATAGTGACTGCGACGATTCGTGAAGCTTGGACTCGACACTAATCATAGAACTGCCTTTCATCATGTGTGATGGGTCGGGAGAATTCGGTACGATTCGTGGAGCTGCCTTCCGAACCCACACTTGAGAAAACGTGAACCAACAGACGTGCACCAACAATGTTGCCAAACTTAGAGGACATGACCGACCAGCGACAAAAACAGTGTTTAAAGAACTATAACACGAACACTAGCAATTATTTGAATTAAACGATAACAGTAACAACAGCAAGTATTCAAAAGAAAACCCGAAAACAACAATAAAAACAAACAAAACGAAACTTCGCAGCAATCCGACAACATTGTACCCTCAGGAGATGCTCTCTGTATTGCGCGAGAGACGACACTGACAAAATTTCATGGGTGGGGGATTGACGACCGGGACACACCCTTGCATTCTATTGGTTGCCGAAATTAGTAGATTTAGGTCAAGCTTCACGACTCCATGCGATCACTATAATTCCGATCTATAGTTCCTTATTTTACTACGGTCCCGGGTTCGATTCCCGGTGGGGTCACTCGGTCGAAAAAGTGTAACACGCTTTTTCAGGCCAGCCACCCTGAATGAGGTTCTCCTGGGTTTTCCTCATTCACACCAGGCAAATGCCGGGGTGGTACCTAACTTATAGGTCCCAGGCCGCCTCCTTCCTTCCCCAATCCTTTCTTCATTCCCTTTCCCCGGATTGTGTGCTCGCCGAGGGACGTCATCCCTCAAATCGTGACGGGCTAAATGGCCTTAGATGCCGAAAGCCCAGAAATCTAAATCCTACATCCCTTATTTTACTAACTTTTTTGGCCAGTATGTAGTATTAGAATTTCATAACAAATAGTGAAACAAAGAGGCATCTAAGTGTTGAAAAAGGTTTTCCAAACGTAGAAATAAAGTGTTAATAATTATAGTGTAACATAACTTTCCTGCTGACTTGTTTTTGAGTTTAAACCAAAACAATTTCTATATTTTTAAAGGTGCAATGAAAATACTCACCAGTTTATTTTGGCTTTTCCTAATATGGTGTTTCGCTGAAGTGAATGCCCAGAAGTCCATAAGAACAAAAAGACAGGCGGTAATCAACAATGTTATCAGGTGAGTAAAGAGATTCTATTATATCAAAGAATACATATGATTGAGTATAGACGAGATAATGATTTATAAGTCTTATTTTCCAATAGTATTAAGGCTATAGAAGTGGTGATTAGTCCGCCACCAGAACGTTTCTGGACAATTATCAGTGCCTTCTTAAGACTTTCCTTCTCTCGAACCAGTGGCGTAGCCAGAAAATTATCCTGGGAGATGGATAATAAGTGGATCACATTCTTTTTAGTTTCCTTTATTTGTACAGTACTGAAAGGCTAATAAAATTAGCTAACCGATAGTAACAAATACTAAAGTAAACTCTCTGGCGCTACAGCCTATGGTTGACCACAAGTCGCTATTGTCTGTTAAATTAGGTGACGGGTCGTCAGTACTAGGTTCGTACCGTCGGGGGGGGGGCGAGCGGGGCGACGGCCCCGGGCGCCGAAGTAAGGGGGCCAAAAATTCGGGAGAAAAAAAGGAAAAAAGATAAGGAAAAATGCTTGGAATATATGTATGGGGCGTTGTCGTATACTCTCGCCCCGGGCGCTGATTTTCCACGGCACGGCCCTGGTCATACATCGGTTCCTAGGTGCCATTATGTCTGACTTTGCGAAGGAGTGTTCGCTACCTCTCAATTCTAGTAGTAAGGGGCACGGTGTGGTGGCTCAGCAGTAAAGTTCTTATCTCTGATACATTGGGTTCCTAGTTCGATCTCCGGCCAAATAATTTTGTGGTGGACAACATTGTGTCCGTGGGTTTTCTCGGGGTACTCCTGTTTCCTCCCACACTCTCATTCTACCAACTATTCCATCATCATTCACTTGCTTTAATCATCCGTCTCCCTTAGCCAAAAGGGCACATTCGTAGGACGTGAAACTGAATTATTTCATTTTATTTTATTTTATTTATTTATTTATTTAACAATCTCCAGACACAGCTCAGAAGCCATTTTATACTGGATATCTAACAACAACAACAATGGAAAGGATTTGGGAATGTATCGGCCAGGTCCTGTTTAGTAGGCACCATCCCAGCATTTGACTGGTAGGACTGAGGGAAACCCTGTAAAACCCCAGTCAGGATGGTCGGCAGCGGAAATCGAACCCACGACCTCCCGAATGCGAAGCCAACGCTCTATCACTTGAGCTACTTCGCTCGGTAGCTTTCCAATTGTTTCATAATGCTGGATCAACACCCAAAAATTTTAATACTTTCACCAGAATAGGAAACAGCGACCACACACATCGAAGTTGAGAGCGCTAACATAATTCGGTTAACGAGGAAAAAAACTTCAACATCTATTTTCTTTTTTTAATGATATCTATCTTTACCTATAGATGCTAAATTTTCATGTAGGGTCTAGGGTCTATATGCTAACGAGAAAGAGATTCAAAAAATGAAGAATATAATAAATATATAATTAACTTGCTATTAAAATTCATCCTTTTTCTGATGAATAGTAAAAAAATCGATGAAACCTCAGATCAGAAATCGAGCATACTGCAAGCAACCAGAATTCATTTTCGATATGACTGAGCTCTCGTAACTATGTGGATAGCGTACGCACCTTTGTCGCGGGAAATTCGGATTCAATTCTTTGTGGTTGGGATCTCCACATTAAGCTGTAGCCTTGCTGCTGAAAGGAACAGTAAACGCAAATAATAATAATAATAATAATAAAAATCGATATCACTCTACTAAGGAAGAGAGGGAAATTTTGAGCTGAGTCAAATTTCTCCTACCTATGCCAAAGTCTCGAACTGATAAAAGACGAATTTCTTACTATATATTTTAGATTTCTTTGATAGATAAATTTTTCATTCAATTTCTTCGTATGTTAAATTTGTGAAAATATGATTTTTGAGATTTTTCTATTCTTACATTTCAATTTCTACATTTCTTTAACATAAATTTTTCTTTATTATATTTTCATAATTTAATTTCTTCTTTCCCTCTACCTTCATGATGTGCTTACGAAAGAGAGGGCGCACTAGAAAGCCCCTCCCCCTCAATCACATTTACAGACTAGATTCATCAGTTATTTATTTGAGTGTGTATATGTTCATAACGGATTGTGTGTCCCATGTATCAATCCATTGAACTGTTTGCAATGAGTTTTGTAACATAATGAGTACTTACTTTGAGTCTAATTGGAAGGCACGGTAGCTCTGGTACATGATTTCCCTGGTTCGTTCCCCGACCAAGTAAGTCTGCGGTAGAAAACATTGTGTTCGTGGGTTTTCTCGAGGTTCTCCCGTCTCCTCCTACTTTCTCATTCCATCAATTCTTTCATCCTTATTCACTTGCCTCAATCATCGTCTCCTTTAGCTTAAAGGACGTAATCGAGGGACGTTAAACTGGAAGATTTCATTTCGAGGTGTGTTTTTATTACGTCATTTTGATTATAGTGCCTAAAGAAGGTTCAAATTTTATCTAAAAATAAAGTATCGCAGACAGAAGCTCCGTAAGTTAGAGAGATAAAACTGTACATCAACTCATGGTTCGAGCGTTTCCAAAAATTATATATTTTAATTTCCTTATTTTGTATTCATAAGATGTTCAATGTTAGGAATCGGTTGACACGTTTAAAATTATTTTTTGAACATGGTTGGCACTTGAGTTGGGTTGGGTTTCTATCATTGCAGTTTGATTTAACTATCCCAAGGAGAGCGAAAATAGGTTCAAATATGTCTAAAATATTTGACAAAAAACTTTGCTAGTGGATCTATAAAGATTAAAAAAAGAAAAAAGTAGTGCGTTCTTACGTCTCTCTTTAAATGGAACTTATTTTAAATTCTCCATATACCGTATGTTTGGTTTCATTTTTAAATTTCTTTTAATTTTCATTATTCAACTTTAATGTGGTAATCCCAGAATTTCAAATTCGTATATCTTTCTAAACTATAAACTTAAAAAAAAAAGACACGGAAATCGTAGTTTCACGAAATATTTTTGGTAGAGTAAGTACTTTTTATGTGATACAACAAACTATATATACAAAAGAAATATTATAACATTACTAATGTGTTATTCAATCATCAAATACTGAATCGAAACTAGGAAAGTGAGAAGGTAGTAGTGAAAATAACAACACTTTCTGAAAATTTCTGCTGTCATGTTTCCATTTGGGCTTAAAACAAAGGAAAGTTTTGCAAAATCGATAGTTTAAGTCAATTTTCTAAAAGTTCAACAAAAGGATTCACCGAGAACAGATACTTAGGATTTCCAGGGCATTTCCTCATTCACACCACAGGTGCCTAAAGGCATTTAAAAAATTCCCATTCAATTCAAATGTACTGGCAGTTATTGGTGCACTCCCCTCTGACTCTCTCTCTCTCGATATATATATATATATATATATATATATATATATATATATATATATATATATATATATATATATATATATATATATATAGATATATATATATAGATAGATAGATATATATAGATATATATATATATATATATATATATATATATATATATATATATATATATATATAGATAGATAGATATAGATATATATAGATATATATATATATAGATATAGATATAGATATAGATATAGATATAGATATAGATATAGATATAGATATATATATATAGATATATATATATATAAATGTGTGATTATATGTTCCTTTGTTTATATCTGTTCCCTATAGTAACCTATACATGTAGCTATACCTATAATAGCTTAAATTATTTTTTTCACTCAAAATCCTGGGGACCTAGGCTCCCTCGGTCCCCAAGTAGATCCACTATTGGACCCACGATTATGTTCTTTAAGCCTAAGAATATGGATGATTAATGAAACTGAATGTTTGTGAAATAATTGGTGGAATGAGAATGGGGGAGAAAACGAAGGATCTTCGAGGAAACCCACAGACACGATGTGTGTGTGGGTGAGGATCGTACGAGGGACCCCTCTCACTAGAGTTGAGCGCTGTGCCACCGATCCACCGTGCTTTCCAATGTATGAGTACATCAAAGAAAAATGTTTTAATGGAAACATGTAATCAATTGAATGTTGGTGAACAGTTAATGAACTCATTTTCTATCGGAAATGGTTTTAATTTTACTAAAGGAGATTATTTACGAGCCCACTGTAAATGTAAAAATAATACATTCCTAAGAACCAGATTGTATTTATTGTTGCTTATCTTCTTCTGACACACATACTTCTAACAGTGACAGAGATCCCAGATGCGGCTCGTGAGGAAAGTCACATGGTAAAAAAAATAAAGTTTTATCACTTGGAACTAAAAAAAATAAAGGTTATCTAATAATGTTTATTGTTATATGCGACAATTAGTACGTTAAGAAAGTCTTCTTTTTTTAAAAAAAAAATTTCAAGCGAAAAACTTTTAATTTTTACCGGTATGACTGACTGCATTCATGGCCGCCTCTGCGACACATCTACTTGTATAATTACTTAAACTTTTTACCTGATCAAATTTTGGAGCAGTTACATTGTTTGAAAATATGAATTTTGATGGCATAGTATGCAAAATGGAAAGAAACGAAATACGTACGCTACGTATATTAAACAAAGACTGACTATCTAGTATCTACCAACTCGTTTCGTTACCTGTATTTCAATCTGCACATAGAATTCTGCATTATATCAACTGTTTCCCCTGTCACCTGTTTTTTAAAATCTTTTTTCTTCATATTTTTTAATTATTATTTCTGGGTTAGTCCATTGTGACGTACATTATGGCCATAGGCATCTAGTGTTGCCAGTAGCATGTTATTATTTCACGTGCCAAATATGGATCGACCGTCCAACAAGCACCATATGAAAATCTACGAAGCGCAGTATAAAAAACCAGGAAAAAAATTAAAACCATGGAGAGCTAACGATCAATGACGTCAGAGGAGAAAGCATACACAGTTACAACCAGTTTTTTTTCCCTCCCCAGTTGGTTTTACTTTCTGGTGTACATCAGGAAATACATGGAATATTACTGCATAAAGCGTTATGAAATATAGCTCTTTTGTTGCGAACTCAGTCAAAATGTATAGCATTTCCATTAAGCCATTTACGAACAGGCTTTTTTTTTTTTTAACTCTTCTATGGACTTTTGATGATTTCTTCCGTACTTAATGCATTAGAGAAGTGTTACAATGGCTGAAAATGTTCGCAAATCCTTGTCATAATTTCTCATATTCATAAGTAAAGCGGTAGTTCTCGATCTTGTTGGACTGACAACACATTTTACTGACATAAGCTGAATGGTTCTTTACAGAGGCGCACACGCGCGGGTGTCCACCCCGTCCGGACCCTCCTCTTGCAAACTTAGTAACTTGACATATCTTTGTATCCTTTCTTAATAGAACTTGTTTAGCAGAGAAGTGACTGACGTAGACTTAAGATTTGACCTTATCATCTGTACTCTTTCTTCTCTGACGAAAACAATCTAGTTTTATCTTTTTTCGTTACAATATAGACAGCAGTACTTAAAAATCACTTATCGTTTCTTCGGCTGTAGAATAACACTCGTTCGGTACCATACAAATGTAGTGTTCTGTATTATTGGACCTCCTAAACTTTGGTCCCCTCCCAACCGAGCGAAGTAGCTCAAGTGGTAGAGCGTTGGCTTCGCATTCGGGAGGTCGCGGGTTTGAATCTCACTGCCGACCATCCTGACTGGGGTTTTCCAGGGTTTTCCTCAGTTCTACCAGGCAAATGCCGGGATGGTACCTACTAAATAGGCCCTGGCCGACACCTTCCCAAATCCTTTCCATTGTTGTTATTGTTGTTGTTAGATATCCATTGTAAAATGGCCTCTGAGCTGTATCTGGTGGTTGTTAAATAAATAAATAAATAAATAAATAAATAAATAAATAAATAACAGAAATTTCTGGGTGTGTGTCTGGTCCTATGTTTTCTACGTTCGTCCGCTATAAAAATTCAACCGTTGAACCGTTTCTAATGAATTTTGAAACATATCTAGTGTATACCTTAAGTTGGGTTTCAATCATGTCTGTGATTAAAATGCGTCTCCTAAGAGGTGAAGCGGAGTATAAAGTATTTCAGGAGACCCTCAAGGTTAAAGAGATAAAATTCGGTAGGCCTACATAGATTCCTCGTTGAAATTAATTGGCCACGTGCCGCAGCGTTTCTGAAAATTCTGTTTACTAAGGGAGAAAAGGAGGGGGCAATTTCTAAAATATTTTAATTTCCCTTTTATATTTCATAAAATGGCAAAAAAAAAAAAAATCAATAAATAAAATAAACTCTACTAAAGACAGTAGAGATCATTACGTTCAGAAATTTCCAGTTTTGTACGGTAGATGTCAGGCCCGGACGATGTTTACTGCCATCTAACGGCGCGATGTAATACTTAGAACATTCTACAATTATACACTAGGGTGGAGTGAAAAATTGAAGTTTGCACATCGGTATTCTAATAGTGCGGGATTATTGCTACTTACACGTGTAGTAAGTATTTTAAAAATCAATATTTATTTTCGTTGAAATATATTATCTTTGGGTGCCACCAGTATGAGGAATTGTTGATATACTGCCAAATAATTGTCTTAGAAACTTGAACTAAAAAGAATTGAAATAGAGAGTATGTGTTTTTATTTTGCCAAAGCATTTTACAATACGTAGAGTGAAAATATTTCAAATTTTCGTGCTACAAATACAAGGACTGCTACAAACACTGGCAGAAAGGGTGGAATAATACGACGTTTAGAAGAGTCTGTTCAGAGACTATTGCAATGGTTGGTTTGTCTGCTGCACGTAAATGAGCTCTCTTTAAGACATTTGCTAGAATCAATTGATAAGACAACAGGTCCTCATGCATTTTCTGGACAGATTGGAAGATCATTATTAGATTGTGAAAATCAACCAGTTGTGGAATAAGATGTAATTGAGAGCCACCTTTCAGATTTCGAGAATTATAATGATCTCAGTGCGGATCAGAAATATTTGTATGAGATTTGCAGGGCTGTTTCATATGGACATTTTCCTGATTCTTTGGCAAAACGCTATCCAGGAAACATTTCGCACGTCAGGTGGGTTCCTACAGCAAACAGAATTATTCGATTGTATGTAACTACACCAAACTCTTCAGAAGAATTAAACGTGCTCTCTCAGTATGTTGTAAAAGTGTATGCGCCAGTTTGGTTCAGCATAAAACAGAAACGTTTTGGCACAGATGAATCAAGACATTTCTTCAAAATAATTCAGTTATCGCGCTTCCTTTCTGAAAAGTACAAGGCTGTCATTGATACTGTGCTTCAAAGAAATGGATACTTTGCACATCCTGAAAACATTCTCCTCTCTATGATGACAGATAAGAAGAAACATATCAGAGAACTGGGGTTTCGACGAGTCCTTAAGGCAAAAACCTCGCAAATGCCTGGAATCAGAAATTACGACATTCCATTACTCAATTTTGAAGCTGAAGACTACATAGAACTCATAAACTGGACAGATTTGGCTATAACTTGCCCCCCCCCCCCACACACATTTATTATGGATCTCACTGCTGCGAATATTCATAGAGTCATTCAAGGTGATACCACAAATATTGAAATTCCGAATATTCCATGCCTTAGCCAAGCTGTAGAACGATGTGTAAAATTGGTGACAGAAGCATCGTCTTGGGTTTGTGATGTAAGTGCACGAGATGGATACATAAGGGCAAGACTCGAGTCCCGAAGACGTACGCCTGTCTTCAACACAAAGTCAGAGTTTTCTACAGTGTAATGTATGTTGACATGTATCTCCACATATTATTTTGATATGAAGTTTTCCTAGCTCATTTTCAAGAATAGAAAGTAATGTATTTTGTCATGTTTTCACATATTATTTGTATATTAAGATTTCCTAGGTTATTTTCAAACTGAGATCAGAAATGTTCATGTCATTACATGACTTTTCTTATATTTGCAATTAATCTAAAAATTGTGTGAAGATGTCTAACATACACTACACACAAAAACCTAAATCTTATGTTTGTACTGAGTGGTGTAGTTTTGTGATCTTTTTTTCACATATCATATTATAAAGCTTTCTTAGCTTATATTCAAACAGACAAGAATGAAAAATCGCCTGACTAACTTCTCTAATATTACTAATATACAGTATTTATCCATGATGCCTGTAGTCGAGTATATACGTAGGGTAATACAGACTACACATAAATCTAGTCCAATTTTACGTACAAGGTAGTGTTCTTTTTTATGTTTGTTCACATATGTTTATAAAGATTTTCCAACTGATTTTCAAACTAAGATAAGAAACAAAAAAGTTGATGTTATGAAACTTGTGTAATATTTGTAATAATTATAAAGATGTTGTATTCGAATATAGCATGTATGTAACCAAGATGGTATACGGACAAAATCTCGCGGCCGAAACATCGCCGCCCAAAATCTCGCCGGCCAAAACCTCGCGGGACAAAATCTCGCCGGGCCAAAACCTCGCGTGGCCAAAACCTCGCTTCCCAAAACCTCGCGGGACAAAATCTCGCCGGGCCAAAATCTCGCGTGGCCAAAACCTCGCCGCCCAGAACTTCGCGGGACAAAATCTCGCCGGGCCAAAACCTCGCGTGGCCAAAACCTCGCCGCCCAAAACCTCGCGGGACAAAATCTCGCCGGGCCAAAACCTCGCCGCCCAAAATCTCGCCGTGCCAAAACCTCGCCGCGAATGAAACTTTTCTTTAAAATTTACCCAATGTGTTTCCTAATATGCAATTCCACATTACAAATAATAATAATAATAATAATAATAATAATAATAATAATAATAATAATAATAATAATAATAATAATAATAATAATAATAATAATAATAATAATAACCTATAGGACATAATCAAGGGACGTCGTAAAAAAAAACTCATATATTGTTTTATATTTTCATAAATATTATTAGATTTTTGTTAAAATTTTAAGTTTTTGGATGTTCCAAAGCTCACGAAACTAACCTCGTTAGTTGTCATTACTTTCCTTATGCAGACTTTCTTTCCCTATAACCAGCTTAAAAACATCCTGTCGCCCTACCTTCACATTGAAATCCTCTAATACAGAAATAGAATTTTCATATGGTATCGCGGGACTTGGTCAAATACCCGTGCTACTTCTTCTGAAACAGCGTCTTCTATACCGTCATCCTTATCATCTGTTGGAACATTTACATTTTGGTCAGGCGAGATTTTGGGTATGGCGATATTTTGGGGCGCGAGGTTTTGGCCCGGCGAGATTTTGGCCCGCGAGGTTTTGGGTGGCGATGTTTTGGCCAGGCGAGGTTTTGGCCCCGCGAGATTCTGGCCCGCGACGTTTTGGGCGGCGAGGTTTTGGCCAGGCGGGGTTTTGGCCCGGCGAGATTTTGTCCCGCGAGGTTTTGGGCGGCGAGGTTTTGGCCAGGCGAGGTTTCGGCCTGGCGAGATTTTGGGCCGCGAGGTTTTGGGAGGCGAGGTTTTGGCCAGGCGAGGTTTTGGTCCGCGAGGTTGTCGCCGCGAGATTCTGGCCGCGAGGTTTTGTACCCAAACCATGTAAGATACTTAGTTTTATTTTTCCATTCAAGTATAATGTAAAAATATAAGTACGTTACAACTAACTTTTCGAGCCCTCTATATCTGTAATACTAAAAGGAACTGACTCAGAGGAGTGAGGTTTCTGTGATACAATATTGTTGTATAACAACTTTTCCGAACAGAAAAAAAATTGCCTCATTTCACAATACTGTTAAAAATACATATGACGTATTTCAGCCAAATTTCAAGTCCGTGTAGCACCCAAAGGAAATGACTTAGGAGACTAATATTTCTGTGGCACAGTACTCTAATGGTAAGGCAACTTTTTCTCTCTATTAGAAAAAATAATACAGAAAAAAATAATTTTGTCTCTTTTACCAATACGGATAAAAATATTGGATTTCAGCCAAATTTCAAGTCCCATGTGGCACCCAAAGGAATTAATTAACGAGACTAATATTTTTGTGATACAGTACTCTAATGGTAAGGCAACTTTTCCGCCCTATTAGAAAAATTAATTCCAAAAAAAATTTTTGGACCACTATTTCACTCCACCCTATTATACACCTTTGTTTCAATAGTAGAAAAATGGGATATGGAGAGTCGTCCCGTAAAAGTCAACGTTACCCGTGAGGATGTTAGTGGATTGTCTCCATTAAAGAACTCGGTTGATACATTGGAGTAAGAAAACCTACATATCCTTGTATTATATACAACCTGCATTTCTTTGCTATTGTGTAGGTTGCATAGAAGCTGTATAATAGATTTTAAACAGGATTTGGATAGCCATCATTACCCGTAAAAATGTTAATGGATTGACTCCATTAACGAACTCGGCTGAGATATTGGAGGAAGAAAACCTTATATCCTTGTATTATAGGCAATCAACATTTCTTTGCTGATGTGTAGGTTGCATAGAAGCTGTATAATGTTATACATTTTAAACAGAATTTGGATAGCCATCATTACCCTAAAAATGTTAACGGATTGACTCCATTAACGAACTCGGCTGAGATAATTGGAGTAAGAAAACCTACATATCCTTGTATTGTAGGCAACCAACATTTCTTTGCTAATGTGCTGGTTGCGTAGAAGCCAGGGAATGTTATAGGTTTTAAACGAGATATGGATAACCACCGTTAACGTTCGCTAGTCCTGTATATGTTAACGGATTGATTCCATTAACGATCTCAAATGAGATAATCGCTCTTGCTGTCGATTGAAAAAAAACACACACGCAAACACACAATTCAAAAATTCACTTTAGTTCAAGAATTATCGTGTGGAGTAACGTACGGACGTAGGACTGATATATTACAATCTTATAAAGGCCACAAGCGTGATTCTAGTAAGGAAACGGAACCGTTGGATCGCTTAAAATATTTTTTTTCTAAAATAATTAGCACTTGGGATGGCTTGGGTTTTTATCATTATAATTACTTTAATTGAAATGCATATCTCAAGACGATGAATCGTAGCTTATATTTTTTAGGAAGAATAACCACTAGAACATTTGAAAGAATTTTTGAACATAGTTTGCAGATGGATGGGTCCTTATCATTTTATTTCCATTGAAACATGTATCCTAAAGAGGAAAAGAGAGTTCTCATATACCTTTGAAATATTTTCCATAAACTTACGCTTCTCGTTGCGCAAAACAGCATTTCAGTCCTTGGTCAGTGACATAAATTACAATAACACTAGACTAGAAGCTTCTATATAATATCTAAGTATCAGGCACATAATTGTAGATAGACTGTCTTCTAAACACAACTTTCACATCAAGTGACGTTACAGAGAAACAAATGATGAAACTTGTCAGAGCCTGTAATACACTGGATGTCTGATCTGAGATTGTTATTACTGTTTTGGAAAACTCGTTTAACTTTAAATTCTATAATTTCGTGACACATCCCATGGGACTGCGCGACACAGATTAGGAAAACCTGACTTAAGATAGATATATAGGGGTAAGCCTGTAACGGTCAAACAAAAGTAAGCCGGGAGAATGGTCCTGTAATCCAGCTTTCTTGAGTAGGAGTAGTGGGAAATGGCCAGTGATGAAAATTTTCGGATTCATAAGAACATACTCCACTTATTCCTACATCGTTGTTTAGCCGTGAAATTTATTTGTATTAAATATTGTCTGAAAGAAAGTTAAATGAAGTGAAAACCTAGCGATTCTTCATTTCTGCAAAAATGTTTCATAAATAACACACACATTTAAATAAATAAATAACACATTTAAATAAGTAGAGATAATACAAAGTATCTCCTGTAAATTTTGACTACCCAAAATTCCAGTCTAAGTAACTCATGGAAACAAATACTGAACGTTTGCTGAAAATAAACAGAAATATTAGAAAATTTTGTGGTTCTCGAAGCTAATTGTAAAATTATAATTTGTTGCTGTCTAACTTTCCTCTACCGGAATTCAATTTTATAGCTCAAATGTGCAGTTAAAGATAGTGGAAAAATTTTCCACCTAACATCACTATACATAATATTCAAAATTATCCGGCTTATGTAGAGTTTTTCCACTTGTTTCTACATCATAATGAAAATTTTCCGATCCATAAAAATTCCTTTCACTTGTTTCTATAGAGTAATAAAACTTTCCGATTCATATAAAGTTGTTTTACTTTTGGCTTCAAAACGATCAAAACTTTCCGACTCATAAAAAGTTTTCCAATTTTTCCGTACACGACAGAAAAAATCTTCGATTCATGAAAAATTGTTTCACCTTTTTGTACATAGTACTGGAAATTTTCTGGGCCGTGAAATATTTCAGATTCTTCAAAGATCTTTCACTTTTAACATTTCTATACATGAATTCAATCAATTTTATGGTTAATGAGGAAATGTTACTTCATCACTGATAGAACGGAAAATTTTCCGGAAAAAAATAGCGGAAAGTTTTCCGAAACAATAGAAAATTTTCCACCTCATATCACTAAAAATGGCCTCTATCGTGACAGTTGATGTTGTATGATGGTCTATGCACTTGTCAACTACAGTCCCACTACCGGTACATGGGTGGAGTTATGGGGGGCATGGGAGCATTGCCCTCCTACTTTTTGACAAAAAATAAAAATGCCACCTACAAGATGGCCACATACCAAGACCTCCGAGACCGACCAAAAGATCTGTCCCCACTGCCCCCTCCCCCCAGCAGACAACTCCTAGCTCCACCCATGTCCCACTAACTGTGTTTAGTTTAAAAAAATTATATATCACCGTCTTTGGCGGACAGTGTTTCCTCCTCGCTAATAAACAAGGATTCTTCTTTTCTCTCCTCTACATCTACTGCTGGACGTGAATGCAGAGTCAGTGCCATTAATTTAGCCTTCACTGACAAGAGAAACTTTTTGACGTTTGAACACTTTCAAACCTGCTTTTAGGCTTCCAAACTATGTGTTAAGAATAAATATGAAATGTCATAAAATTACTATCTCCATTTGTTTGTGGACAGATATCAGAACAAAAACGGTCAGGGAGATTTTTTTTCTTTCTTTTTTTTGTGAATTCAGTGTCAAAAAAATAATTTCCATCTCACCTTTAACCTACCTATTCAAATCAGAAGTGATAAAAAAAAACTTTTATTTCGGTGTCCATATTGTATCTCATAGAGCAAATAACGGAACGGCTTTTTGATATGACTTCAGCATCGGTAGGATAGGTTTCATCCCAACATTTATCCTTCTCTTAAAACCGGAAGTGGTACAAATCTATAACAATTTCCGGATCCCGTAGACTGATTCGATTGATTGATTTAAAGGAATAATGGGGACATCAGCAGAGTGGTTATTTGTCCAAGTCATGATCAACACAACTAGTCAAATACGGACTGCCCTGAAAAAGAACACTAAAACGAATATCATAAAGTTATAATTTAAAAAGAAGCACTGAAAATAGAAAATAAAACGAGAAACAGAAGTTACGTAATAACAATAAGTATAGAATACAAGGACCGGCAAAAAAGTTTCCACTGATAGGGAAGAAAAATGAAATTTTCAGTTTGACGTCCCACGATTATGCTTTTTAGGCTAAGGAAGACGATGATTAAGGCAAGTGAATGATGATGGAAGAATTGGTGGAATGAAATGTGAGAGGAAACAGGAGTAGCCCCGGGAAAATCAACGGATACGATGCTGTCCACCACAAACTTACAATCGAGCCAGGGACCCCACGTACCAGAAGTAAGCGCTATATGATAGGGAAGAGTTTGAAATACATAGACATTCAATATACTCCTTCAACCTCTGAACCAGGAGTGTTGATATGAGCACTCTGTCACCATTGATTGAATCCATGACCTTTGAAAACATGTCTTGCAGTAAAGAATATGCCACAGCAGAAAATCTTATTCAAGGGTTTAATAAGCACTGACTTTTATATTTTATTGGACACTTCTTGGATAAGGGGGCACGGTAGCTCAGTGGTTAATGCCCTCCCCGCTGGTCTAGTGGCTAGCATGTGCGCCTTTGGTGTCCCGGGTTCGATTCCAGCTCTAGAGCTCTTCCGTGGCTCAACGGTTAGCGTACGATTCCAGGAGGGAGCTCATATAGTTCGGATTCCACGTTAATCAGTAGGTCCACGTCTCATATAGCCTCGCTGCTGAAAGGGACGCTAAACTGAAATTCAACTCAACTCAACTCGATCCCAGCTCGCGCCGTGTGGACTTTGTGGTGGACAAACACCATGCTCGTGGGTTTCCTCTGCGTTCTCCCGTTTCCTCCCATTTTCTTCATTCCCCATTTCATTCATTTCTCATCTTCACCGTCTCCTTTAGCCTCACCGGCATAACCGTGGGATGTAAAACTTAAAGATTTCATTTCATTTATACTTCTAGGATAACATTAATATAGTGATGAGTTGTGTATTTATATTCAGCATTTATTTTCTCCGACAATTTCTAAATTGAATGTTAAGTACAATGTTTTGACATATAAAGCGCAATGTCCTGTAACTAATCCAGTAGCGTCATTTCAGATTTGGCTTGGGGGGGCAAGACCCCTTGAGATAAGTAAAATTTCGCATTTTTCACTGACTTACTACTATTCTATTGATAAAATCTATATAAATCTCAAACTCAGGGGAGGGCAAATATCCCTCCCCGCCCCCCCTAAATGACGCCCCTGAACTAATTAGTTCAGCTACGGTACCTGTAAATGTGTACAATTGTTAATTCGAATTTCACGTTTAACTGTAACTGGTGAAAGAAATGATTCATTTTTTAAAATTTTTAGTGCCTGTTAACGAAGTGAATTTCAAATTAAAATAATTTGCGTAAACTCATGATATAGTTATCATAGTCTGGGTTCCGGCTGGCCTCCCCAGTTCTTACTTTCTAGATCCGCCATTGCCACCGACTCGGACGGATGTAGAAGGCAGTGGCCACTGCATAATTCCCAAATATGCTACCAACATAATTTCCAGAAATGCACGGACTTCAAAGATGGATTTCAAAGTAGACAAAAAGTAAACCTTAACAGCAGTGAACACGGATACTCAAATAAACGCTTTTTTTCTTATTTTAATGTGAGGAATCACCTCGTGAAGTTTGTCAGTATAATTTATTAACACCCTGTTTATGTAATAAAATTTGAACTTATAAATAAATCATTTTGAAAAAGCAAAGGGCATATAATGACATAGCTGGACTTGCAGAAAAAGAAATCAGTAAAATCACAGGATTGATATTCTAGTTTATTTAAGAGCTCCTTCGTGGCTAAGAGGTTGCGTACTCACCTTTGAAGTGGGAGACCCGGCTTCGATTCCTGGCATGAGCTCATGTGGTTCGGATTCCACATTGATCAGTAGGTCCCGTCTCATATAGCATTGCTGTTGAAAGGGACGTTAAACTCAAAATCAACTCAATTCCAGTTTATTTAAGAGAAAACAGTTTTATTTCCCGTATAAATTAATTGTATAAAGGACAATAATTAAGATGGCATTAAGCAATTAACATTTAATTATAAACCTACAATGTTTAGGTAAAATGGCGAGATCTTAATGAAAATATAGTTTTCTGAAGAGCCTTTGGCAAATGCCTATAAGAATCTTAAGACAATAAATCCGATAAGTCTATTACCCCCTACTTTGTTGAAATCACCAATCGCGCACTGGTTTAATAGATTAGATTAGAGAATGCACTGAGACCTAATTTTATTTCTCAGAACAAACTGTACAATGTTAGCAAGTCTTCGTTTAATTCCATGAAATTTCGCGTCAGAGTTACGTACATTCGTCAAAATAAACGCATACACACAAACACAAAAAGCAATGTTTCACGTTCTAACAAAGAACGTTAATAGGAGAGTCCATCCTCATCACAGTTTGTATAATGTTTGATCAAGTACCGTGAACAAACTTTTTATGTTGTTTTACTTTAAAAAAAAAAAAATGAAACTGGAGCTATGCTTGCCAACATCAATAAAACTCCAGACTTTTCAGTTTCCACTTTCGCCGACAGATGGCAGTCATTAACAAATCTCAATGCTTCTCAATGTTAGCTTGCATGACATCTGGAGGAGAAGTTTGCAAATACTATTGTATTTTCTTTCTAGTAAAAAACTACATTTTAAAAATACATCCATCAACAACATATCATTATGTAAGTTACATCGTTGACACTGTATCATCACGGTTCAAATATTAGATTAGAGTTTTGTTCATGTTCTATCGATACATAACTTAATATGGTGTGCAAATAAACTTTGATTATATACAGCTTAAAAAGAAGTCAATCTACTGATCGCACTCGTATATGGCTATGATGTCAACAAAAGAATGATCATATTTTATACATAAGCTTTATACTAATAGGCTACACAATAACACACTGAGCAAGGCTGTGTGATAATATGTGAAAAAAAAATCACGTAACAGTTTCAACATAATAACCGTGTCTTCATCAGACTTCCACGTGAAAATAGGGCAGAAATAACATAAGCAGTATGAGTCTATAGCGTTCAATCCCTTATAAAAGAAGCGCTGCAGACCGTATGGATATTTCAAAACGTTATTTCAGTGTTTATCAATCCTTTCAAGTTTGGTATTCACCTCGAAATATATTAAACTCTACGGGGCCAAAAATATAAAGAAAAAATTCTGTATTGTTTTAGAAACTAAATTCCTCTAAATATATAATGGAATTTAAAAGCAATCATCCTTCCAGTCATGGAACGAGAATTGCGTTGGATTTTCCAGTCTTTTCTTTTTAGCGATTAACGCACCATACTAAGGATCAGTGTTTCTTTCAGACAATTTTTTGGGGGTGCACTGCCCCTCCCCCCTGGAGCTCTGGTAGTGCCCCCCCGGAGGAGACCGATAATAATATGTCTATAATATAATAATAAATAGAATAGCACCAGTAAGGCCCCCGGAACATTTTTTTCTCAAAGAACGACTGCTAAGGATACTTGCACCTTTTTTGTTTGTTTTGTTTTTAGTATTATTGAATAATAAATTAAAATAAGCAAAATGGAATACAGCAAGCAAGGCCTAAAGCTGAATCGTATTCACCAGGTTATTGCGTATGCTGATAATGTAAATATAATAGGGGATGATAGGAGAACAATAGAAATAAATGTAAAGGAGATGGTTTTAGAAGTAAATGCAGAGAAAACTAAATACATGGAAATTCGTTGGAATCGTAATACTGCAAATTATGGATGTGTCAAAATATCAAATAATACTTTTGGTAAAGTGGATACTTTCAAATATCTAGAACAGACGAAAAACATATTCACGAAAAAATTAAATGTCCACTAAAAACAGGGAATTCGTGTTATTATTCAGTTCAGAATCTCTTGTCGTCGCGAGTTCTGTGGAGGAATTTGAAAGTTAAAATATATACAACAATAATCATGCCTGTTGCTCTGTATGGTTGTGAAACATAGTCGTTTAAAAGTATTTGAGAGGAAGATCCTGAGACGAATATTCGGACCCAAGATGAACGGGAATGGGGAATGGCGGAAACTTCATAACGAGGAACTACATAATTTATATGGTTCACCCAACATTGTTAGGGTCGTGAAGTCTAGGAGGCTTAGATGGGCGGGTCATGTAGCTAGAATGGAAGAAAGTAGAAACGCTTTCAAAGTCTTGACTGGAAGACCAATCGGAAAACGACCATTAGGAAGACCTAGGCGCAGATGGGAGGACAATATTAAGATGGATCTGGCAGAAATAGAGATACAAAGTAGAAACTAGATTCAATTGCCTAAGGATAGAAGTCAATGGAGAGCTTTTGTGAACGCGGCATTGAACCTCCGGGTTCCATAGGCCATAGAATTAATTAGTTATTTATATTATCTTGATAATATCCAAAATATTATCTTGTTTCACTGAAACATATTGTGAAGATTAGTATGCACTACCTAATGTCCAGTCTAAAGGGGTGGGCATGGAATGTTACATCTCCATCCACCACTCAAAATTTAATCGACAAATTCTGGTTTCTGCGGGATTTTACATTGAAACTTTGAAAAAATGAAATGTAAATAAACAGTGCGTTTTTATGTTTAATCAGAATGAATACCAGATATTAATCAAGAATAATTAGTTATCATTTCGGTTCAGCCGTATACAAACATTATTCGTAATGTAAAAAAAAGAAAACAGATTTTTACTTGAAGTTTATCAATAGAAAGTTGAAGTTTTTTTTAAAAAATAAAATTGCGGTATTATTCAACAGAAATCTAAATGTTTCATAGATACAGCACCAGAGGTCCATATTGTACCCAGTAAGTCAATTTCATGTCTATGAGTTTTTGGATAAAATATGAAAGTCCAATGAATATAACTTATATACTGCTGAAAGGACCCTTTTAGGATCTTGGGTTTTTGGGATATTTTTTAGACTTTCAGTCAAGCAGCTACTGCATCGTCACTATTTATCCTAGGATCATGGTTCATGCCTCATTCTCTTCAGAATAGAGCAGGCTTTCAAATAGTACCACCTATAAGCCCATACCATATACCAGGAGAGGGAAAAAGTGAGGTCAAAGGAAAAATTTCGGGAAATTTTTTCACACTTTGGAACGGCCCTGTGTGAACGTATAAATCTCAAAAAAATCCGATAAGTACTACTCGGTAGACTGAATGTGTGTGCCAAATTTCAAGCTTCTGTCTTGAATAGTAAGGGCGGGAGAAATTTTATCAAGAATCCCCACAATGCACCAGATTACCGCAAAAGACCCTGATCTCAGGTAAAAAAAAAAAAAAATCCTGAGACATCCCTATTTACCCCAGGATTATAATCCGCCAATCATTTTCTTCAGAATAGAACTGCCTTTCAGATGGTACCATTCACATGTCTCCATCATGTATTCACGGCGGGAAAATCCCGAAGAAAGGGATTTTTTGGTTAAAATATTCCTTTTTTCAACTTTTTGCCCCTCTGGACCAGTGACGACGCCAGCTGTAAGTTACTAGGGGGGCAAAGGAGGGGCAGATACATTTTCGGGGGGGGCGACTATTTTCCACGCCAAAAATGACATTTATTATGTTTGACTTACTTTACATTGTGCATTTCGTTGTTGTTTTTATACTAGGCCTATATGATAAACTTATTTCAAGTAAAATTTGTAACTAACAAATAAGTAACGTCTGCACATGAAATCTTTTTCAATGCATCTTTTGAAACCTAAAATGAATTACTTTCGCGTTTGCTACAAGTAACAAATTCGTCTAGCACTGTATGCTATGTATATATATATAAATATATATAAATTTACAAGGGGCTGCTGAAAATCTCGTAATCCAACCCAGAAGGAGTGTAGGTACTAGATAGAAAGATGAAACTGTAGTTTGGAAAAACATGTTTTCAACAAATTTTCATATTAATAATGAAATTCTTATGGCTTTCTCAGGCCTCTGAAGTGTTTATGTGTGCCCAAACAGCGAATTTCACGAACATCCAGATCACAACTATTAGAACATTTTTGTTCCACCAAGGATAGTCACCAAACTAAATTAATAAGAAAACCACTACGGGACTCTCTTCCATTATATGCAGTGGTGAAGAAGTAATGGCTTAGTTCAAACGTGGCGGTTTCTCAACAAATTTGCTTTACATCCAGGATGACTTTACATCCAGTGACTATTCCCGAAGTCATGGATGCAATTTGTGACATTATTCTTGAAAATTGCAGCATTTCAGCCAGTGGTAGATATAATCTGGGGCCGGGGTTCCTACGCCACCCCAGTGTTTGACTGACAAAAAGAATTTAAGCTATTATTGATACACTTTTTAAAAAGTATAGTAAACGCACGATATACTTATTATAGTCTGAGGTCTGGCTGCAACCCCCTTCTCCAGTTTTTACCGTCTCAGTAAAATTTGTGTCAGAGATTGTGGGCATTTCTTTGGAACGCGTCGTTAGTATAATTCAGAATGGTTTGGGTATGCGCAAGTCTTGACACAATGGGTTCCCAAAAAATATGTCAGGAGAATAAAAGGGTGACCCGGCATTAAGAGAAGTCTTCTTCCAATTTGAATGTATTGCTGATCATTTCGCTCACGAATAGTACCCATGAACGAAATAGGGTTGTACCACTATGATCCTAAAAAGAAACAACAGTCAATGGAGTAGTAGCACTCATTTCTCCCTCGCCCCAAGAAGTTCAAGACACAGAAGTAGGTTGAAAAACTGTTTGCAACATTCTTCTGGGATAAGTATGGCGTCGTACTTAGGGATGCGCACGAGACAAGATTTATGGCTGTTTCGTCTCAAAAATGTGCTGTAAAAGTGATGTCTCGACTCGAAAAATGTATATTTCTCTATTGGAAGAGCCATGTCTCGACTCGAATTTTGTCAGGAAAATCCTGTCTCGACTCGTCTCGTGCGTATCTCTAGTCATACTCATAGACTACCTCCGCAACGGTCAGATATTTAATTCAGAACCTCTACATTACTCACAAAACTGAAAGAAAAGTTCAAAGTTCAACACCGCGGAAAATGAAAAGAAAGGAATTGTGTTCCTTTAAGAGGATACACCTGTCCATCGAACCCCTGCGAACACAATTAGCATTGCATAATCTAGGATTTCAATGTCTAGATCATCATCCTTATTCCCCAGATTTAGCTCCGTCTAACTATTGCCTGTATTTATTTCCCAAACTTAGATCTGATTGAACTTTAGATCTGATAAGAGTAGTGTTACGAACAGTGGTGCGAGGAAGTCTCCAGATTTTATTAACTTCTTCAAAACTGGAGCATTGTACAAGGTAGTATATTGACTCTCCGGGGAAGTGTAGAAGAAGTAAAACTTCACCATTCGACGTGCACTCTTGGGTTGGGCTACAAATTTTTCAGTAGCTCCATGTACATTTCTAGTCAATATGTCAGTACTTTGAAACAAAATAAGTAAGGGAGCACTAGTACATAACAATTATTAACTACAGATCAAAACTCTGACAATACGTTTTTTGGGAGCTAAATAAATAATCGATTTAATTCCATACATTTATTATTATTATCATTTGCAGGAAGGGAAAACACAACTTTTTTTTTCCTTCAAAAAATTAAGCCCTGGTAGTCGCAAATTAATCTGTTATAAGCCCATCCTCCGAATATTGAAAGCCGAGAATAATGTTTTAGCAAATAGAAGTATAAAACCTTTAAATAAAACAAAATATGAAACTGAAAACTTCAAAACTGTATAAATACAAACAAGTTACGTAATTGGTTTTACCTTTCTTTTGTTTCTAATCGAAGTTGATCCAATGAGAAGACAACTAGTCGACCAACTCTACTATTGTTTGCTAGGCACAGTAATTAAAATTCATAAGAAAGAACTGTAACTAAAATTTACCGGAAAAGGCGCTAAATTAGAAAACAGAAATAATCGTGCATACCCAGACGCTCAAAGAAGGTTTGAGGACTAATCTGCTACATAGTAAATGCATGGAAAGTAGACTACAATTTGACAATGAGGTTGGTTATGATACTGATATAAAATACTATATGTAGAATGTTTTATGATTGTAGGAGTCTGGGGGGGCAGTCTGGATGGCAGTCAGGGGGGCAGGAGTAACCACCAGGGGGGCGCTCGCCCCCCTTGCCCCCCCCCCTCTGGCGTCGTCACTGCTCTGGACCCCCCTGTTTGAATGCAGAGATCTGATAAATACTACTCGGTGGACTGAATGTTTGTGCAAAATTTCAATCTTCTAGATGCAAACTTAAAATCAACTCAATTTTATTGGCGTCAAACTAGGTACAAACACGCAATAGACGTACATAACCATTCAATAAACAAAACATGGACGTCCAAGGCGTCCATGTTAGACTTCCAACGGACATCTTTATAACGTATATAGAGTAAAAAAGCCTATAACTTCATTTTCTTTACAATTTTCAAAAATATCGAAATATATATATATATATATATATATATATATATATATATATATATATATATATATATATATATATAATACCAAAATTTAACCTTTATAGTCATGTAATACTGGGGAAGTGCCTTACAAAGACAGCTTGTATCTTTGAAATATTGTTTATCTCGGCATAGTTTGATCACCACCAATTGTTACTTCAGACAACGGATGATCAATTTGTTACGTCTAGTATTTATTGGAACTTTTATCGTTCCTTTTCAGTGCTGAGGCTATATGGAAAAAGATATATGGCTTAAAGCAGGATTTAAACCATTTCCCAGGTTCCTAACCAAAGCAAACCCTAGTAGCAAGAAAGCTTTTGGCCAGTTGGCGCGTGCTTGGCTTTTGGCTTTCTACGCTTGCACCTGAAACGCATGCTTACGTACAATCTGCCTTTTGTTGTACTTGCAAGCGATGCTTTAGACTCTTCACAAAGTGTCATAGCATCACTGGGTGTTCATTGGCTATTGACTTGCCGCAGCGTAAAACGCTTGCGTCAAGCTTGAATGGAACACTGAGTGCAAGGTTGTCCCAGTGTAACTTTGTTACTGGAATCGAGCTTGCGGCATGCTTGCATGTTTTCCAATCAAGCTGGATGCAAGCTTGGCCGGTTTGCAACTCAAGCTTACAGCAAGCGGTTTGCAAGTTGTCTCTGCTATTAGGGAACATAAAACTCTTACAAGGAGTTGAAATCGGAACCATAGCAGCAGATAGCACATAGCGACCTTCACAATGGTAAAAACGGAGCACTTCATTAAGTTTGGAAATCGTCATCGTAACATCGTCATCGAATAAGGCAATAAATGGACGGGTTAAATTTACATTGATGTAAATCATATTTTCGTTGTTTTCTAGGAATTAACGCGGAAAAAGTACTGTAATAAATTCGGCAACATAATACAATACCCGTTTCCTTTATCACTAGAATTTCCACTGCCATCTTTTGGCAATCCAATGAAGCTCTGATTTATGTCTTATGTTAATAGATTGACTTATCTAGATCAGGTTTCTGTTTTTCTCCTTTTGGAAAAGTAACTTACACGACTGTAATTTTAATACGTCCAAATGAAAAAGACGTAGATTTCATGTAGCAAAATGGACTCGTGTTCTCATTACTCAGGTTCAACTTTTCATCAGTTTCTTGTTTCAAGTAAGTATTTCCCGATAATTACCGATTGATTGTCTGTTTCCACCATTTATTCATGAAGGTTTAGCATTTATGTTTTTATATAGTTAAAACTATGAGCCTTATATACTAATTGGGAGTCTGTTTGTTTTTCTTTTACAGAGACACATTTGATCGTTTCATTGAGCAATATGGACAGGATGGGCTGATCTCATTGCTTACACCAGCTCTCTCCGCCGTTGTACAACATTACACAAGCGATCCTTTACCTGCATACACTGAGAGACCCTCGTATATATATAATCAGAGACCTCTACCCGTGAACCAACGTCCTCCATATAATCAGCGGCCTCTCCCAGTAACGACCCAACGACCAACATACACACAGAGGCCTACATATAATCGGCCAGGATTTGGACAGCGTCCAGGACTCTTTGGAGGCCTCTTTCGGCCAGGAGGTTTTGGTGGATTCTTTCCGGATGGACCTCTTTCGTTGACTCCCATAGGAGAATTCTTTTACTCCATTTCCAGATACGACACAAGACAATGCTTCCCAAGATTTGTCTGTGAGATGATGGCTGGAGGTTCACCTGGTCAAAGTGGTAGAGGATATTTAGGTTACTTACCTTTTAATAGGCACACTATACTCACGTAAGTATTGAATGATAAGATACTTATTTACTGTGCAATAGTTGAATCAAATTATCTTCTCACGTCTGGCATCAACGAAAGTGCAAGATCTCAAAAGTTACATTTTCGATTCCGAACAATATGACTAATACTGCTGCTATGTGCACAAAATATAGAGCAGTTTAGAATATGATATGTAATTTATTTTCATGCATATCTATTTCTATATCTTTCTTATCTTTGATTCATTTACTCGGAAATTTAAGATAAAAATTACAATTCTTCCTTTCACCATAAACTCTACATTCAGCACAAAATGTAATCACTGTAAGCAGTGGCGGCGATTGGACGTTAAAAGTGGGGGGCAAGACATGATCTGAATATTTGGATATCAAAATTAGTTTTCCTGGTTGTTTCTAACACTTTGTTTGGCAAAAGGTTCTATAACTAATAGGATACTATATTTTTCAGTTAAAATACTGTATATCGTATTTCATATTTTATTAAGTAAATTGACAAGAGCAATGCAAGTAGGTACTAACCCTTTGTATACACGGAAAAGAAAGTATTTGACAGTTGACAAATTTCCTTTTGCCAAATAATTCGGGAACAAATGAATTAATTTGAATCGTTTTGTTGTTATTCATAGGATAGTTATAATTTGATAACTTGCCAAAATCGATACTGAAAGAGGTTAATTTATTTCTGTTGAGTTATTAAGAAAAGAATTTTATAAACTGAAAAATACTTTCTTTCGTGACTGTACTCTTAAACAACGAAAGTGTAAGAAGAGAGATGATTTCTTGCTCATGAACATCGTAAAATTATGTCTAGAAAAATTGTGATCAGATTATTTAATAACAAATTTGCAAAACAAATAAATAGAAAGGATAATATTAATCATAGTAATGAATAAGGAGGCTTGTTTTGTAGAAGTTGTATTGAAACTGGGGTTTATGAACAACTTATATTTTTAATTACTCAAATGCCATTGAATGTATGTTATTACTCTTAGAAAATGAAAGTAAATACTACAAGCATATGCTACGACCAGTGGCGTGTTTAGAGGGGGTTTCCGGACTTAAGTCCCCCGAAATGTTACTTACTATAGTAAATTATATGAAATATCTTGCAGAATTTTCACATTTTCAGGCAGAGCCCTCCGAAAGTTAGCAAAGCCCCCCTCCGAAACAAAATCGTAAATACGCCACTGGCTACGACATTTGCAATTGCAATATTAGTTGTTTTTAATTCCAATTAACGTAATTCCTATAGCTTTCTTAACTTGACGGGAAGACAAATAACCAATACGTACTCACGCAACGACAAATACTATATGGCACATTTTTTTTTTTTTTTCTATTGCAAGTGACACTTTTGGATCACTTGCTGGTTTTTATGTTTAAATAATGCTTTAAATTTAAATATTGTTTTATATCTGTATATTGGTATTGATTTATATATTTTAAGTAATTATTATAATTAGGTTAAGAAATCCAGATCTGGCTATTGGGTGATTAATTGTTATTATTATTAATTGTATGTAAATGTAATTGTTGTATTTACTATGTATATTTATACTATTTCTATTTTCAGCTATTACAAAAATAAAATACCTCTAGTTAAAAGAATAGTTAGATAGCAGCTCTGTTTCAGGGAATAACAGTCAGTTTGAAAGCATTCAGAGAAAGCTTCTTGTTGGTGGGAGAACCCTCCTCCCTACTACTCGTTTTTTCTACATAGCTTATGATATGAGAGCTTTCCTATATATACGGAAGATTTTTACAGGGAAGAGGTCAGTTGACCGTCAGTCTTGGGGGAGACTTCGAACAGTCTTCAAAATGTAGTCTATAGAACTTACTCGGCTCGGTTAGCCGAGTGGGAGCTTTTCTCCCCGTAAGAGAATATTACGATTTCAAGTAAAGAAGGGGGAGTATTACGGAGGTCTTGCTTAAACTCGTTAAGTTCTCCGAGTCTTAAATAGAGCAGAATGCATGAGCTATATTAGGTTCTACCTTCTAGTAGGGTTTCATTTTCTTGGACTAAAATGAGGTCCTGTGAGAAGAAGGGATATAGAAAAATAATTCTTATACTAATTCAAGAAACAGATTTTCTCTAGGGAATTAGGCCCTGTAGAATAGGGACAGGATTTGATCCTCGAAATGCTACATTCCATATTTAGGTGGATATGGCATTTAGATTAACAATCCCCTGATACTAGAATTTTGAGTACGTGTTCAAAACTGAAGCTGTATAGGTTTTGGTCGGTTATAAGGTAATTTGTTTCTCTTGCAGGACACTATAGGTTTTTATGAATACTCTGAACACAGATTCCTGGATTCGATCCCTCGAAGTGGACTCGTAAGAGGCTACTGATAGAGTTTTTAGATTTTTTTTTGAATCACATCTCCTAATTCAGGGAGTATGGTTCTTATCTAACCTTTACCTGCCAGATCTATTTAAGGATCTTTCGCTACTATAAGGCGAACTCATTCTCCTTACCTATCTATCCCTATAATAAGTATTTAGATAGATATCCTTCTAGTGCATCTCCTATTTAAGGGAGTACACAAAATAGGGTCGTAGGCCAGGGCTTTTGATGTAGTGAGTCAATGCCCTTTATAAGTTAAGGTTGACAGAGGACGCTTTTAGTGAGGGCTAACCCTTCTGTCTGTCGCAGGCACATAATTAGAGAAACCTTAGCTTAATAAAGTTTACTAAAATAGAGAAAAATTAAGGAATTGGAGAAGAGAATACCCAACAGGTATATCTCATGCACTTTTGAAGAAAGATATTTCATAGAATTATCAACTTTTTCTAAATAAACTTTTAATAGAGGTAACTCATGTGTTATGATTTCATATGTAGATAAGATTCTGAGTTATAAATCTGTTTATTAAGTTAAATTACCTTAGACATTACTTATTTTGTTTTAAGATACGAGCCTGAATATAATTTATTTATTTATTTATTTTTTAGTTTGTCGAAAATTTTGTGATAGAGACACGAATAGCCTTAGCTCACAGTCTGACGGGTTTCAGAGTTGCATACCAAAAAGTAACATAAACATTTAATTTTTTTTTTCGACAAACACTATGAACCACTAATACAAACAAACTTTACATTTCCAAACGAAACTATATACATTAAGGGGTCACTTCAAAAATATTAGGGGACAACTGCCCTCTCTTGCCTCTCTAATCGCCATCCATGACTGTAAGTTTCATACATCCAACACATTTCTTTAGGACCTATCGGAAACAAATGAAGTACATTATCGGCGGAAGTACATTAAACTTGACCTATTCATAACTTAGTAGTACTAGTCGACGAATAGCCCTACTATAAGTTATGTATTAAAACTTTTTTTTGCTTCCTCCAATCACTTGTTCTTATTGTTGTCTGTGTTTATATTGACTGTTTTCCGACTAACTAGTAATTATCCTACTTATTCGTATTTTTACATATCTTTCAGCATGATGAAACTCCTGAACAGATACAACCGAAACTACCTATATCCATACATGAGAGCAGCTATTCTTGGATTATCCTTCAGTGACCCAGAACACTGTCTGTCTGCGTACCCATACTGCCCTAGAGACGAGGACCAACTCGTGGATTACCTAAACAATCATCAAGGAGGGGTCTTCAACGCTGTATTAGGACCAGAAGGCACTGGGCGCTTTACTGAAGCTATTAGGAATGAAGACATAAGGAATGGAGCTATCCGAGATAATTCTCTAATTCAGAACGGTGCAAGAAACAGTCCTTTCTTGACCGAAGCTCGCTTCACTACATCGAACACAACTGGAAGAAGTTTCAACAATGATCGTGGACTTTCCGCTTTATCATCAGGAGTAAGAGCAACTTCTGCCGGAAGTATTACGGAAGCAAGACTTTTAGGTAGCAACAATGATTTGTCATTTAGGAATAGTGGAGGAACTGTACGTGCTCAAATTTTCAGAAGTAAAGATACGTTTCCTTCAAATATTAGGGCGACCAATGCATTATATACATCAACAAGAAGTCCTTTCGTACAGTCCGGTAGACAACTGGACGATTTACAATCTTTCCGGAATACACAGTACAAACCTTGGAGGTTTCCTACTGAAAGACCAGAGAGAGATTTAAGAGACGAAAGGGTTCAGAATGTACGAGCATTAAATAATCCATTTTTAGATTCTAGTCGACGTATTGTGTTTCCGGAAAGTGGTTAAGTATCATAATCGTAATTATAAGCAATGGTGAAATAGCAAATGTAATTTTTGAGGAGTACACGCTATTCTATCAAATTCAAGATTATTTTGTCACATGTAGATACTGTATATATTCGAAATTTCAGACACATTTCTCATTAAGTTAACGTATAAGATTCCATGCACTATTTCTTATTGATAAGCTTCTAGATATATTTTTCATGAGTGCAAGTTGTATTATAAGTTTACAGACACATTTCTTCTGGTTACCACTAAGGAAGGATTTTTTTTTGGGGGGGAATTAGACTTGAAAGAGGGGAAATTGGAGGTAGCAATAACTATAAGATGATACCCTTATCTCTTAATGTCTTAAGGGTTGATACACGAAATTACGTATTTGGAATTTCGTTTAAAATAATTAAGGGACGAAAAGAGGTAAGAAGAAAAGGAGACGATGGTTGCAATTACTATGTTAAGATGTTTCAGAATCCCTTAAGTTTAGACATGTGAAACATCCTAATTAGACTTCTTTTTTATTTAAGATGATTAAACATATTTTTAAGCGTTTCTTGATATCTAATCTAGAAGGGAAAGAAATGAAGTGGGTTCATTAATGTTAGTCAAATATTTAAAATAAATTCTGAAGCATTTTAATATTCATGTGAAATTCAAGCACCGGTAGGTACTACGAGGTTAATGGGAGCATAACTCACTAGAAAGATGAACATGGGTTGAACTTGGATTTTTCTTTTCTTTTTTTTTCTTTTTTCTTTTCTTTCTTTTTCCTTTCTTTTTGAAATTGTGAACTTCACTTATTTTTTTCGGTTTGAGCTTAGCTCATTTCTAAATTTTGAATTCCACCGTTAAATTTCTTTGATTTTATCCAGTTTGAGCGTGAGTTGAGCTTATGTCTTTTTAACTTATGTATGCCCTTATCGTTTTTTTTTTTTTTTTTTTTTTTTGGTATTTTGATTTATTTTGGAAAATAGATAGTTTTCGACCTATTCTTGGTGAATTTAGTGTCATTTCTTTTTGCTGATCTCCCATTCGCTAATTATGATATTGGGTCGAAAACGACCTGAGGAGCAAATATATAAGCTTTAGCAATAACAAAATACATAAGTGGGTCGTTTTCGACCTGGGGGGTTTAAATGGGTTAATATTGTTCTTAATTAACCCTAAGTTCAGCCACATGTGCCCACAGTTTTAGCCTGTTTGGAAATTGATCAAAATAGAGAGTGTCCATCGTGAAACTCCGACATTGAAAACAAATGTAGGAGAAAAGAAAAGTTACATTCCATAATTACCATACATGAAAATAATAACGTAACTCAAGAAGTTTTACTGTAACGAAACTTTACTTCAGTACCTTTGCATATGTGCGCTTGTTAGACACGAAGAATGTCTAGCATGTAGTCAATTTCGCTCCAGGTGTTGTGCAGTATGTTTAATGTGACATAATTTATGATATCTCTTATGCCACTGATGGGTAAACTACGGCACTAGGGCCAGATGCGGCCCCCCAGTAAGGTTCTATCCGGCTGGTGATATTATTCCTAACCTGGAAAATGAAGAAGAAGAATAGGGCTACTTCAAAAGAGTTGTATAATAAACAGACTGACAGATGAGCATTTAAATTCGTTCCTGAGAATCAATACATCTTTGTTTGAACCAGGTTATAAGAAACTTCAACCATTACTAGAACTTAGTATTACAAGAATTGCTTTTTGCTTTTAATGAATTATATTGGCCCGTCTAACCCTTTTTATATTTTCTTTGGCCCTCTCTTTCAAAAGTTTCTTCATGACTGTCTTTATACGATGTTTAAGTTCAGTATGTTCTCAACTTGTATAGACACACTTTGTCTCTGATATAGGTCTACAAAATCTAATAGAATAATTTCGAAGAAACACGGAAGCCAAGAAATTGGTCCACCGCGACCAACCCAACAAGTGGAGAATGACATAAAATGAATGTTGGACCTGAAGGCTTCAATGTGGTGGGGCACCATCGTGCTGAAAGATTATTGTTGACAGTATGTGTGCTAGTTTGTACTTCAAGCGGATGCGTTATTTCGGGAGGGCCAGATGACAATAGTACACAATTTATTAAAACCATGTGTTTCTCAAACTCAAGGGGGAGCACCCTGAGTTTTAGAAACACATGGTTTTAATAAATTGTGTATTAGTGTACGATCTCCGGCAAAATCTGAAATTACGCTACTGCTCCAAAGTTCTCCAACATATTCACGTAAGAGTTACCAGTAATAGTATTTTCCTTAAAGAAAAAGGGATCCACAACTTTATCTTAGGTAAGATCACACCAAACATTAACTTGTGAAGTATTGCATCTACACTTTTTTTTTTATCCTAAACCCCAAATTCGTACATTATGGCGACTTACTTTCCCAGATAAGTGAAAGGTACTATGCGTGATTCAGCATAGCTATCGCAAATGTTTGGCGCCGAGGTCGGTCATCGGGCTTGATTTCCTGCACAATTTGTTCCTTCTATGTGTGCAAATGCAGGCGACGATGAAGAGTTTTGTAAACTGTCTACCTTTTTCATTCCCTAATACTCTCATTACTTACCTATTCTGTGGAATTCATTTGAAAATTTTTGCACATTTTCTACACCTCTTCCTGAATGCGTTCATTTGCACAACCATGTTCTTTAACAATAATGCCAATTACCAGGAACTGATCATGCCATTGCTTTATATTATGAACGTCGGAGGGTCCTTATAGTACATAGCGCGAAAGTTACATTGCTCTTGAATTACGGACTTTCTTTCTGTATGCCACCACATAACCTGGGAACGCCATTTTAGAAACAATTTACTACTGCACCGCCAGTTAGCGCGCATAAATTTGTTGATTTTCTCTTTCTGGTAATTTTAAAACAGTGACATGAAACGAAAAAGAAATACGAGTTACACGACGGACACGCTGTCTTATTGTAATGATCATTATTGCCATAAGATCATTGTAAGAATCATATTTGTCATAAAATCATTGTAAAAACAACGATTATCATAAGATTGTTGTATCAAGAATTGTTACCATAAGCTCACTGTAATAACAAACATTATCATAAAGTCATTATAACAATAATCGATTATATAATTGTAATTATAATTACATGTGTAATCATAAAGGTATTGTAGCAACATATTTTTAATAAGCTTTAAAAGTGGTAGTAGCCCTTTTCTAATCACATCCCTTCTTTCTAGGTCTTACATTATGTATTAAAAATGGAATAAGCATTCGTTATAATTATTGTTGGGAAAAGTAAACTAAAGATTAATATGTAATTAAATGCTAGAGTCTATACATAGGTATAAACTTGTTATAGTAACAGAATATATGTTTCAAATGGACATTTTAATAAATGTTCTTTGGTGACAATGGCTCTCTAGTTTGATTACATAATTCATCTCTGTTAAAGGTAAACTAGTGTATTGAAAATCAAGGTTCATGTAGTGCAAACGAGCGTAGTTTGTGTGCAGTTATCTTACATGACTAATGGTTTGTTGAGTCGTCAAATTTTACTGGTGTGAGTTGAAGTTCACGTAAGTAGTAGGTAACGTCGATGTTACAAAAGAGTATAAGGCAGAATCTATCTCTCAATCAATCGACAAATGAGGAGTTGGATGGCCAAGTAGCGTAACTCGTTTAAAAAACAAAAAGGGAGAGAGAGAGAGAGACAGAGACAGAGACAGAGAGAGAGAGAGAGAGAGAGAAAGAGAGAGAGATCAAGTCATTTCCGTGAACTTGAAATCTTGCGTATCTCAGAGTTAAAAGACCAGGCGGGTGCACTGAAATTGAGCAAACTTTCACTCTCTTATCTGTTGACAAAGATAATGCCTTAATGAGCAGGCAACCAAATTTCTAAATTGCGCAAAAAATGTTGTGCAACGTTGCTATCATTACCATTAAACAATTCGACAAATAAAAACAATCACTAAAACGCAAGTTTTTTTAGGGGGTAAATAAGTAATGGATAACAATAGAATTTTCAGTTATCTTTATTATATGTGTGCACGGGCGTCGTTAAAGACGGTGACGGAGGAACATGTCGCAGTCAATAATTTTTTGTATCATGTCTTAACTGTAAGATTGCCTTTAAGATTGAAACTGTAAGAAAATAGTTATTGGAAGCAAATAGTTATTAAAAAATTGTAAGGAAAATAAAGGTATATAAAATAAAAAAATATATAAATATTTCTATAAGTTCCTTTCAAAAATAGTGGACAACCGTTCAACCAATCAGATATAAGGATTTTTTTTTTTACATTTTACAGTTTTAGCCAATCAGAAACAAGCATTTGTTTACATATTTCAGGTGTGTCTACCACGTATCTTAGTAACTGTCCGTTCACCTTTTTATAAATGATTCTTTTATTTGCATTTGCATCAAAAGGATTGAGTTTTTTCATGGGGAAATAGCTGAGTTTAGGAATTAACATATAAACCATGAGAAGGCACGTATGACATTTTTATAGGATACAAGCTGTAGGATTTAAATTTCAAAGATACAAACTGTAAACGTGTAAGTATATATTTTGCTTTGTAAACATTAGAATACAACACAATTATATCTCACAAAGGAATGTCGTTTATACATTTTATTTCGGTGCAAAATTTCACACAATTTTCCGAATTCTGTTGTTGGCAACGTCGCGATGGAAATTTGCGCAATTTCAGCACTTTTTGCTCCTCGTTAATAGGCCTAAGTTATAATTTACGAAGATTATCAACGATCTAATCCTTAGAGAAATTTGCGCAATGTCGTTGCACCGGATCAAACCATAGGCCAAAAGATGGCAACAAAAAGAAACGATTTTGTCCGCTTTTTTCTATATTGATTCTAATAAAAGTCTCAACAACTCACAATGTCTCAAAACTGAGTTACGCCACTTTGCTATTCAACACCTCAAATAGTGATCATACTGATCAAGTTGTTACATACAGACTTGTTGAACAACTGATATCAATACTACTTTCACAAATCTTTCTGAATATTTTATGGAACTCGAAAGAAACATAGTTTAGAAAAGGGATGATTTACCCGACAAAAATGTGAGGAACGTTAATTGGTATTTATCTCAAAATGAATCTGTCTCAGGAACCATGAAAGAAGTTACAGCATATTACCGTACGTTTTAGTGAGCAATACATTAGGGTTACCTACGAGTAAAGAGTTGAGATCATCTTGTCTCGGAAGTATGTTCGTGAAAGTGGCCTCGTCTCAAGTGGAGCGTTAGAAGATATATCTCCTCTCGTCTCACGAAAACTGCCTCGTCTTGTCTTTTGGCGCTTGCATATAAGAAAATATTGAGTAGGCCACAATTCTGGACAAACGTACTATTATATTTAGTATAATAATACGTTACCACCCGCTTTTTGAGCACCAAGTTACATAAAACGTACAAAAGTTTCAACGAATTGTATTTAAAAAGGTAATAAAATAACATTTCTCACATTATTGTTGTAGTTGGCGACTAAATGGCCAAAAGGGACAAAATCTTGTTTCTTTCTTTTTTTTTTAAACAATTCCATTTGCACATCTGATACCATAATCTAAAAAGTACTGGGCCTTTTGCGCACGAGATGGCGTTAGTGTATCAAATCTCAAGGTATACGAGTCGCAGCAGATAAGGTCGTGCATCATACATCATGAGCTACTGCCGTTGGATAGAAAGATAGACTCGGACCGGTTACTGTCGACATCGACAATCAGCGTCAGTCCACTTAGCAAGTCAAAAGAAACGGTCGGAGCTGGCCAACAGAAAAAATATCGTATACCACGATGACAATACCAGACCACATCTACATCTTTTACAACCCGTCAGAAATCGAGAGAACTTGGCTGGGAGATTTTAGTGTTTCCACCGTGTTATCCGTACCTAGCAACGTGAGATTATCATTTGTTTCTGTCTCTACAGAATTCACTGAACGATGTTAATTTCTAAGCAGACGTGTGAAAATCATGTGTCACTTTTGTTTTTGTGTGTGTGATTAGAAGCCACAGAAATTTTCTAGCAACGTAATTAATGTTGTTGTAAAAATACAGAAGAACACTGCCAAAATGGTGCAAGTATAGTCTGAATTTTGACCTGTAAAGGTTCAATACTTTTTAGACAACCTGATATTAATATTGATATAACATCCATACGCATAAAATAAAAGAGGAATATTGGACTGAATGACTGCAGTGAAAATATAACCGTTGTGTTAAGCCCATTAAACTCAATACTTTTGATCTACTTGTTGCTATTTTCCGGATATCCGCTTCTGCTAATGAAGTGTAATGTTGTCACATGCTATACAAGCCTTTGCAACTGCTTGCAACTTGCATTCGATTGATATACTAGAGCATGATTTCGTTTTTGGTGAAACAAACATTTAAAGAAGGCATGAATGACAAAGGTACCAGCTGTGCAGTAAAGAATTCGATTACTTAACAACAATGAACTATTTTCGTAACGCTTACTGGCTATCCTTCACTTCTTTCTCTAAGAACTCAAGCTCAAGTTCATCTCTGACCAGTGGTGGCTCTAAAAATATAGTCACAAAATCATATGCTCCGTCCAGGTAAAACCATCAATAGAGATCATTATAATGCTGAACTTGATTAAATGCACCACAAACTTGTCTAGAAGCGTCCAGCAATAGTCAACAGACATGGTGTTCTCATATTGCACGACAAAGCTCGACCACATGTCACCCACGGGACTGTGCAGGCTCTCCATGTGATGCAGTATGAAATCCTCCTTCATCCATCATACTTCCCTGATACCTATCCCACAGAGTACCAGCATCTCGATCACTTTGCAGGAGAAAAAAAAAACTTTCTTAATGGCCAGGAAGTGCAGCACGTTGTTAAGGACTTTTTTTGCGCTCCAACCTTCAGACTTATTTTGTTATGGAATTCAATCGTTGATTAAACAATGACAAAAGTATGCGTGGCTCCACTAGAAGACTACTTTGACTAATTAAATATTGTACTCATTATCATTCCTTTTGCCTGAAAAAGATGTTGGACAAACATTTCAGTTCCACCAACTCAATATAAAATATATCAACTTTTGTCTTCGCGAATTGTATCGAGGAATTTCAAGATTAAAATATATAAAACGATAATCATGCTTGTTGTGTTGTATGGTTACAAAACATAGTCCCTTACTTTCATGTAAGAACGCAGTCTCAAAGAATTTGAGAATAGAATCCTGCGGAACTGGAATGGGAAATGGTTAAAAACTTCATAATGAGGAACTGTATAATTTATACAATTTTCCAAACATTGTTAGGTTCATCAAGTCTAAGGAGACTCAAGTGGACAGGCGATGTAGCCGGAATGGAAGAAAGTAGGAACACTTTCAAAATTTTAACTGGAAATCCAATCGGGAAACGATCATTAGGAAGACCTAGACGCAGGTGGGAAGACAATATTAAGTTGGATCACTCACAAATAGGAATACTAAATAGAAACTGAATCCAGTTGGCTAAGGACAGAAGTCAATGGAAAACTATTGTGAATACGGTATTGAAGCTCTGGATTCCTTATGCCAGAGTTAGTTAGTTTTATTTAAAATGATATAAATTATACATCCCAACAGCGTTTAATTAGGAGTAAGTAGTTCAATAGGAATATAAACGCGGATCCGAGCACAGATATCAATTGTGTGAGCTTTTGCCCATGAAGAGGCATCCCTAAGTTAATGTTGTATATTGCAGTTATATTTATGTAAGAAAAGAACTGAATCGATTTAATCACCTTCACCTATTTAGAAGCTTATACTGTGTACACACATTCATGGAATTCTCCCCTTCACCTACCTTCCCTAAGATACAATACAATAAAATAAAAAAAAAAGCAAACCAATTTATAGATTAAATACGAGTACGTTTTTATGTGTTTATCATTGTAAAGAGCTGATAATTACAAAATTCATAACCCGTAGTTTAATGGTTGGAATGTTTTTCAGCTTTGGCCCAGGTAAAAAAAAAATGCCCAACCAAAAACCCAGCCACGTGTACAATGATGAAATAAACAACCAAACTCTTTTTGCGCTAATCGCTAGATGGCTCTGACAAGTGACAAACAAACATGGCACCACACACAACATTGAACGTGAATAAGATAATGTAATTTGATTGATCAAAACAATTATTTTTCATTTGAACTTCGACACTCTTTAACCAAATAGCACTGGGCATAGATAAAAAGTATTCATCCGAGAGGGTTCTCGGTTGATAGACACTAATTGTACCTTTGGTTTGACCATTTGATTTTCAGTTGAAACCTTGCATGCATTACGAGCGCCACGGGAGGTGCCAAAGCAATTTATTTGTAAAGAACAAAGCAGGGGCAGAGGTGGGGGAGGGGGAGGAGTAAAAATAAGCTAATAATAGTCAGGTAATGAAAAGTCAATGAATGTCAAATGAATGTCATTACATCCGTAACAGATGGGTGAAACGTCAATTCTCAATTCGCGTTTAATCACCAGTCACTAAATTACTGTATGGTAGCGGCTGATGAGAACGTAGCCTACAGATCACGGAGATAAATGCATTCCGAGACCTCATTGCGCGACCTATTGACAAACCTTTTATTACTGTTTACTCCACTAGTGAAGCTCCATCCTGCGTCCATGATGGAATTACACAGCATATCCGATCTATCCATCGAGCTACTATCTAACATTTAGCACAAAATCCTGGTTTATTCCTGCGAAAAAACTTATCATAATACAATGCTATTAGCGTATAACAAAAGAAGTAGCAGTGTCACGTGTTCAACGCACTTGTGTACCGTGATATTCTCTCAATTGACGTTGAGAGATTAGAATGGAGATGGGACATATTCTTGGGACGCTTAGTTGATCTCAAAAAAGAGCTCCCTCATGGCTAAGCGGATAGCGTACGTACCTTTGGCGTGGGAGATCCGGGTTCGATTTCCGGCGGAGTTCATATGGTTCGGAATCCACGTTAAGAGCCTGTCTCACTAAAAATAATGAAAAATTTATCATTTTTCTTTTGTTTGTTTATTCCTAAGTGAAAGGAGATAATGATATGGAACTTACTACAATCATAGATAATGTTGTTCTACAACAGAAAATACGAACCTGAAGAATTTTCAGTGTTGCCATCCGTAGAAATTACAGTGTTGCCAGAATAACAATTTCCCTAACATTTAAGTTAAGGCAGAGACTAGAGGAACGATCTCAGCTGCACTTAGTTACGTATTGTGTTGTTTTGGTTTGCTGTGAACTACTTTTTAAATAGCATTATAATTTAGTTTTAATAACTGTATATTAAAACTATTTTGTTTATTACAAACTAAATACAACTATTATTTAAAAAGTAGTTCACAGGAAACCAAAACAACATGATACGTAATCAAATGCAGTTCAGTTCGTTCCTCTAGTCGCTGCCTTAACTTAGATTTTAGGGAAATTGTTATTCTGGCAACACTGTAATTTCTATGGGTGGCAACACTGGAAATTCTTCAGGTTCATATTTTCTGTTGTAGTACAATGTTATCTATGATTGTGGTAAGTTCAATATCATTATCTCCTTTCACTTATGAAAAACAAGCAAAAGAAAAGTTGTAAATTTTGTGTTATTTTTAGTAAGGCAGGCTCTTAAGCTGTAGGTTCACATCTCATATAGTCTCGCTGCTGAAAGAGGTGCCAAACTAGAATAAAAATCAAATCGAATCAATTGCAAAAACCCATCTATTGCCATTTTTAAACTTACCGTAAAACCATAACTGTTTGATTTCTGCCAGTTCTGGATTAAATAAAGGTTAAGGAAGAAGACGACACGTATTTTTGTAACGCTAAATCGATTTCAAAAGAAAATAGCTTCTTTCTATATCTTAGTATTTTTACTCTGTTAGGGGGAAAGATGGCTCAGTGGTAGAAAGCTTATTCCTGTGTGTAAGGTCTCTGGTTCGACCCCCAGCCAAGTAAGTTTGTGGTGGACAACATTGCGTCCGTGGATTTCTCGTGGTACTCCCGTTTCCTCCCGCACTTTTATTCCACCAATTCTTCCATCATCATTCAGTTGCTTCAATCATTTGTCTCCTTTAGCCTAACAGACACAGGTTGGACATTAAACTAAAAGAAAAAGATTCAAAAGGTAGCATTTACAGGGGGACAATGGCCCCACTGATTTTCCCGTTGACTGTGTGATAAAGCTTTCACCTCAAGTGCGTGGGATCCATGGTTTGATCCCGCTCACACGAAATGGGCTTTATGGTAGATAAACACCGTGTTCATGGGTTTTCTTGAGGTTTTCCCGTTTCCTCCTACTTTCTTCATTCCACCATTTCATTCATTTCTCATCAGCACCGTCTCCTTTAGCTTACACAGCATAATTGTGGGTCATAAAACTGAAATATTTGCTCTCCTTGTAGATCCGACAGTGATTCTCGGAGACGAATCCGTATCATGAAGTTCCGAATTGTGCATTAAAAGAAAAATTCACCCCTTTTATTCATTGCATTTTGGTTCTGAATTTGTACTACAGAATTTTGTTTTTAGAACATTCTCTGCATGTATTCGTTCTTGAGAATAAACGCCCAACTTTTACAAATATACAGCAGAAAGGAGAGGGTTCGATATATACAATTCTAGTGAATGGTTTTGTGTTTCTTGTAGCTGAGGAACACAAATATTATGAAGAGAGGGACCTACTATTAGTATGGGCTGTGAAACATGACTAGGGATCGAACTCAGTGCAGTTGGAGGGTGTACACAATACAATACCAACTCTCACAGTAGCCTATAAATCGTCCCCCACCACACCCTCCTCTGCGAAAGAGCTGGATTACAAGACCACGCTATTGGCCGCGATTACGAGATGCTCGCATTTTCACTTTTGAAAACATAATTGTGTTCTACGGGGCATGTTACAAACGTAGGTGGAAAGAAAACAAGGAAGGAGAATAAGTTTGCAATTGATTTAGGTCTTTTTAATGCAAGACTAGCAATCTGCAAAAGTAACGTAGAAGGCAACAAAGTTTACTAAATACTAACTTTTACAGAACAAAACTTTTCTGATAAGAGTTCCATGTGTAAAGTATCTCTATATTAAAATGCTAGGTTTGTCTCAAAAAAAAAAAAAAAGTTTACATGTTTATATAGAAACCTCCCTTTATGATACCCTTTGCCGATTTTTATCAAGACTTCTTTCACTTGTGTCAGTAAATGGACATGTACAGATGTTGTGAGCAATAACAAGGAAATTCATGCTCATATGTGAATGATGCGCTCTGTAGAGAGCGCAGGTTCAGCTAGTCTATATATTAAAATACTAGGTTTATATGTTAATCTCCAATCCTTTCGACAATGAGATCTCGAGAATCACAAGTAGTTGAAACGTGCCGTTTTTGCTGGTCGATTCCAAATTTTGCGTAGATTTGCCAACTTTTATTCAAATTTTCAAAAAGAAAAAAATATTTTTCTATTCCGCACTTTAGGCGTCGTTTTGACCCTATTAGTTTAATATTGCCACTAGGACGTTAAGGTTGACACCTTTGTGAAAGGCAACCAGTAGAGGAGCTACGTATAGCGGGTTGATGGACATTTCAGGCGCTTCATTTGAATCTGAATGACAAAACCTACTGTAAGCTGGCAACTTCGAAGGCTTGTGGACTCACAATGAGGTGTACTCGGATATGAAATTATAAGAAAAAAAAATATTTGCATTTGGTATCATCTATTACTTATTTAAGTTTGTCTAAAACTCACCTCAACATTCTATATATTAAAATACTACATTTATATGTTTGTCTATAGCAATTCATCCCCTTCGAGACTTCCTGTCCTTTACTTGTGTTCGTAAAGGGACTTACACAAATATAGTGACAAGTGGGAAGGAGATTCACGCATATATTAGAACTGTGCGCTGTGTAAATAGTGCAGGTTCAGCTAGTACACTATGAATTAACTAAAATCGTGTGGTGAATTACATGATTGTCACCAACTTATCCCATTTCCCATTCGAAGTTAGGCACGCTATAACCAAACAAAGTAGCAAAGTTTTGATAGGATGACCACTATCAGCATTCGAATCTTGCGATACCGGCATGAAATGAAACAAAAGTTGTTAGTACTAGTAGAGAATGAAATTAAATTAATGAAATCAGCATCTTATATTGTGGCTTTATTCTATAAGCTAAAGAGACTGTGAAATTTATTGATGCTAGTGTAGATATCCTAGGATTGAATCCAATATCACGTTTATTAGAGTATGTTTATCTTGACACGCTTCCCGCCTAAAGGCTGGATCTGTCTGAAACGCGTTCTTGCCACACCGCAGTTAAGTTGAGAGTTACAATACACTAGGAAACACAGCAAAACACCACACCACTCACGAATCACTGTAACACACTTGTTGACGTGTGGCAACTAAACACTTTAAATACCCGCCAAACAGCAATGACCTCATTTGATGGGCTGGCTGACAACTAACGTCACCTATACGACAAAATCAATAAGACATCTATTGGGCTAAAACGTTCATGTGAGTGCTAGCAGAAAATACTGTACTTTAAAGGCCAACCAAGTGCACTGGCGGGAAGTGTGCCAAGCAGGCCCGCAATCAGTGGAGGGCTAGGGGGTCTAGCCCCCTAAACCTTTCGTGGCCCCTCCAGACTGTAAGTTCTTGATATAGCTAAATCCCCTGTTGACGAATACAGAAACTTTACTGTACTCAACGTGGGTTCAATTCGTTAATTGGGTGGTATTACGTTTCATAGAACAACACAGACTCGACTCCCTCTTTGTTACACATCAGTAAACAAATAAGTCCAATTTGAATAGTTTCCGTTTTCACACCTACCTTTATTATCATTACCTCATATGACCACATATAATAAATCTACCTCTAAGATGCCACATTTACACACATAAATCTCTAGCCCTCTTACTACGTCCAGTACCTACTACACAATTAATATAATTAACAATTCTTCAATGGGCTTTAAACTTCAATAACTATGGCATCCATATCAACAACTATTCGATAGTACATTATATAACTAACAAACACTAACTTCTTCTTTCTTCCTGAAGCATGTTCAAAATTCTTTCGCGCTTTCCGACACATATCCGTCTCATTCCCTACACAGACCTTAACAAAAAATGCTATTATTAATAGAAAAAACACAATTTAACTATTTGTAAGAGAATTTTTAATGATTTGGCTCCCTAACATACTCATGGCCCCCTAAACCTCTGTGGCTGGTTGCGGCCCTGGTGGCAAGATAAAACAAACGTACTCTAAGTCAAACGTATACATCATTCAATTAATCAGCAAAATTGAAATTTGATCTTTATGTCGTCTGGAAGATAGTTCAGTCCTTGAAACAGGAAGTGGCCTACCGTTGGTGTAATGGATCATTGGTGTTATCCTAGACAATGTGCACTTGTAGTGGGTTATATTGTGTCCAGTGACGTATTTAGGATTTTGTTTCGAGGGGCTATACACAACTCGTGAACAAACACTTATATGTTTCATTTTGGGTGACGACGAATTTTAATGAAGTCATTTTCCTTCCTTTAATATTTGAGTAATGACACCTCCACGTATCAGGAATGAAAACAATAAGTAAGAGTGGGCAGAAATAACGGAATGGAATGAAATTTGATAGAAACAATATTATTTCTGAACAAAGAGAATAAGAAAATGGAAAGTCAATGAAATTCTTAGGCCGGGTTGATATTTTACATGAATCTTGTAGCTGCCATTAAAAAAAAAAAAAAAAATCTTGAAACCCCACAATATTTCTCCATGTAAACATAGTCTTGAAAGGGTCATACAATATTTTATTTTTCCATCTTGCAAGGAGTCAAACCATGTGCAACTTTCTGGGTCGTCTTGCTTGCTACCTGCTATCGCCCTCCCACTGAAATAAAGGAAAAAAAACAGAAGCGCGCCAAAATACACGTTTTTAATGAGGAGGTTCGCTATTTGTCCACTAGAGTCCAGTGCTGCATGGGTGGAGATATCTTTCTTGTTTTCAGAAAGTTGTAATGTGTAAACAGTAAATAGAAAGATCAGGTTACAAGATTTTTTTTTATGACAGCTACAAGATTCATGTAAAATGGCAACTCGGCCTTAGAAATTGTAAGAAGAATTATTGTTGTACGTAGAATACGAAAAACTAACACATTTATTTCTGGAGAGGCTTAAGCCCGATAGTCCTCTTACATACACCACTGAATATGTCCATTGGTTCTTTCATAATTAGATATCCCGTTTTATTTTATTCAGTTTATTCCACCAATTCTTTCATAGTAACTGAATTGAATTTATCATCCGTTTCATTAGCGTACAGGACAATATTGAAGAAAGCTAGTCTAAAATTAAATTTCGTTTTTCTTGCTGGATCGTCCATGTTAATTCAAATATCGAATGTTTTTACCTGTCAATGTGAGATGTTTGTCCGATATCTCTTCTCACGTAAGCAAGTAGTTGGTTAAACAGACATCTTACAGACAAAGGAATAAATGGATAAGATAAAATTGAAGCTTATAATCAGAAGTTTGGGGTCCAAATTTGAAAATTAAACACGGTACGAAAATTAAATATGATATATGCTTAACATCAACAACCGAAGAATCATACGATCTTACATTTTTTTTTAAATTCTATCTAATTACGTTCAATTACATACATATAATTAATTACTAGTATAATGTTCCAAAATTCCGTTTCATCTTATGTTCAGAAAATAACGAACAGGGTATTAGCAGCCCATAATAAGATTTTAAAGTTAAAAACGCTTTTTTTTTTTTTTTTTTGCAAAGGCATAATAAAATGAAAATACACAATCTTAATTTGGTTCGAACACGAAGCGTCGTTTTCTCCTACTGTCTCCCTCTCGAGAAAGAAAAAAATGACAAAAGAAGAAAAAGAAATGTTTAAATCGTGACAAAAGATAAATAATTTGGAGGAAATGGAACATCTTTACAACTTCTTCATTTTCTTTTCTAATCTGTGAAATAATAAGAATAAAATAAAATGAAGAAGAAAAAGATATAAAGTGAATTAAGAAAACAGCAATATTTGTTTTCTTATCTTTTCTGCCATCACGCTTTTCTTCCTTTTTTTATTTTTCTTAATCTCACAATGCTCTTTTGTTGAGTTAGAGAAACCGGTCCCCCATTTTGTAGCAGAGAAGAAGATAAGATGGAATGGTTTCAATTCATCGAAGTCTGTAACTGACAGCTTGATCCAAAGAGTCTTTGCTACTCTCTAATTGCTGCGAATGAGCTGACGCATCAACAATTGTAGTAGTTTTTCCTTACTTCTTTTTTTAACATTTTTTTTTTTAAAAAAAAGCAGTTTGGTTAGCCTTGTCGAAGTTGACACTTGTCTTGTCTCAGTGAAGTAATCCATCAAAACAATACACGAAAGCAATTACTCTCTAACAGTATTGAAGAAAACAAAAACGAATCGACTTTTTTTCCTGGCGCAAAAAGTATTTCAGTTTCTTCCCCACTAATGTTCACCAATCTCTCATTCCCGTCACTTAATTATTTTTTTTCTTTAAAGGAAGGAAACTAGAAAAATAAACACTTAAAAAAAACGTTTCTTCTTTTCTTTTTAAGCGTTTTGTCTTTCGTTGTAAGAACGACAAATTCAGTGGTGCCAAATGAACAAGGGTTAGGTTTGCTTTTTCCCTCAATGTGTGCATTATGTACCAAATTAATCAAGATTGTCTGGGCATATATGCTTATGTCGTACACAGACTATGCAGTAGTTACCCTAGGTACTTCATAGTTTAAAATTAAAAAATGCGACAAAAACGCAACGTTGGAGAGAGATGCAAGAGAACATTCATGTAGTCAAGCGTTTCCCTGACTTGAAGGCTGTTTTGTTTGTGACATGTGTCCTACTCGTGTACAGTCTACTGCATATGTTAGTGATAAAACGTTCTATTTAACGCGAGTGGTGACAGAATATGAACTCAAGAGTTACTTATTTGCCCTTCTTGTACTAGTGCTTAGCATTCAGACAGTAAAGATTGCTTGTAGGCGCAATTACAATTAGATGCGTTAGCTAACTACGAAAATGCGATCTGAAGTACAATGCGGCTTTGCTTTAGCAATAAACTTCTCTTGACTAAATGAATTAACGAATCAAGAATTGTGTGTGATTTAGAGAAAATATTAGTAGTAAATTTACGTAAACACAATACTAACACCAGGTCCGCGGTGGCTCAGTGGTAGAGCGTTCACTTCTAGTTTATAGGGACCTTGGTTCGATCCCAGCTCGCGCCAAGTGAGCTTTGTGGTCCACGAACACCATGTGCGTTAGTTTTGTCCAAGTTCTCCCGTTTTCTCCCACATCATTCATTTCTCATCATCATCGTCTCCTTTAGCCGAGCGACATAATTGTGGGACGTAAAACTTAAAGATTTCATTTTTTTTAATTTTAAACACATATAGACTTTATTACTAGAATTTTAACGCCTCTGGTCATATTATTACTAATTGGAATAACGATTTTATTTCAATTAGACGATTAACTAAGAAAGTAATAAGGGTTGGGAATTTGTGTAGGTGAGTTTGAACGGATTGTATTTAAAAAGAAGGTCAAATGCCGTTTTGTGTTTGTCCTTATGAAGATAGTCTGTGAAAACACTTCAAAAATTTTGATTATGTCTAAATACAAGATACTAAGTTTAATTTAAAGATTATTGGTTCTAAACTTAAATGATTAGGAAAAGAAAGTAAACAACAGTAAAGATAGTTGTGTAAAAACAAAATGGAGTTATCAGATAGTGCATAGTTCGTAAGGAACTTATGGAAAGAAACGAAAAGAAAATAGAAAACAAATTGTGTGGTTTAAACTGATATTGGGTGAGAGGACAGTTGGATAACTATTATGGCACTTTCATTGAAATGTGTAACCTCGGGGAAGAGAGGGTTCAAATATTTCTCACAAACGTATTATCCACGTGCGAAGAACAGGCATTTCAGCTAGTTAAGCAAATATAAATGTCTCAGTACCAAAATACCTTTATGTTTGTTACAAACCTAAATGTCAATAATATAATTTTCAACCATTAACTATTCGACTCTAAACCAAGCCCATAGATTTTGTCACAGAGTCTTTAGTTCCTTCCATCAATGGGCTCCACATTTACGTTGCTTCAGCACATAATTAAGGTCATGAGGCCACCAGCTTGAGCCACATTTCAACTTCGAGGTTGTTCTAGGTAACTATTTCAGTTTGGAGCGAGAGTAGAACGAGATAAATGCCTCCTCACCGGTGATCGAACTCGGATCGCGTAGTTGAAGGTAAAATACAGCCACACCCACCCATTGCAATCAATCATATGGACTCCTGTATCATCACGATTTTAACTAAGACACTAGCAAGATGAGATCAGAGATGGAGTGGGTCAGTGTGTCGTGGGTCAACTGGGTCAAGATTTGTCAGTGGGTCGTGGGTCAACAGAACGTGACCCATTGCAACCTACCACCAACCGTGATCTAATCTGACCCACCACACCAACGCACTCTGCTCAGTGCATTGTAGACAACATCTTCTAAATACTAGTGAATTTGTCTACGTTTTACTTTCAAGATCTCAATTTTCCTTCCTTTTTCGTTTGTTTCTATTTACTTACCTGAAATGAGTATATCTAAGCGGGGGGAAAACTCCAGGCACTTTTGGATATTGATATTTGTAATAGTAATAGTAGCAATAGGACTTACTACTTGGCTTTCGAGAGACAGTCGAATTTTACTTTTTTTTTTACGATGGCCTACTTTACCTTGAAATGAAAGAAAATTTTGATTTTTACGTCCCACGCTTATGCCGGTTAAGCTAAAGGAGACGGTGATGATAAGAAATGAATGAAATGCTGGAATGAAGAAAGTGGAAGGAAACGGGAAAACCCCGAGAAAACCCACGAGCACGGTGTTTGTCCACCACAAGGTCCACACGGTGCGAGCTGGGATCGAACCAGGGACCCCAAGCACCGTAGGTGAGCGAACTAGCATTGAGCCACCGCGCCCCCTACTTTACCTTGATTTGAGGCTTTCAAATTTCATTCTATTTTCCACTGAAAACTGTCTGTAGTTCAACAAGGAAATAATTATATATGAAAATTAAATTGAAATTCATCGTAATATAGCCCATGACAAACACTTTACAATTTTATATCGTGAAAGTCAGATCTATCGGTATTGTAAAAGAGGTGTATTTGAGCGATTGACCGTAGAAATTCAAACTCCGATTAGTGATAATTTCACAGCCTTGTTTTATTACAAGCGTAGACTATTTATTCTGTTGAGAAGAGGGATGGGTTTTGATCGTGGGTCAGAGTGATGATGATGGGTTTTGGTGGATAGTGAGTCAGCGTGTATTATGGTGGGTTGTGGTTCGAAGTAAGTCGTGTTGGGTAGTAGGTCATAGTGGGTCACGATGAGTGGTAGATCAGACTGGATCACGGTGGGTCGTGGGTCAAGTTTTCATTGACCCACACCATCTCTGCAGGAGACAGTACATCTATAGTTAATGAAATATAATAATTATTTATAATTATTAATTCTTTAATTTTAAATATACTTCAATTAATATTTTCGGTCTTGCATGTTGTTAAATCGTTACAATCGATGGCAGAAGTTCCCAATACTAGCTCATGGCTTTTGGGACTTCCACGCTCAACAAAAACTGTTATTAATCCACATTTCATAAAGAACATTAACATTGCAAAAGCATGAAACAACCTCGACCTATACAGGAAATATAAAAGCTTGCTTAGTTCAACAAAAAATATCATCAAATTCATTTGAAAATTCTCAGTTATGGTCCTGATAGATAAAAGAACATTTTCATTCGAATTTTGTTATCCTGTTATAGTAGTTCATGGTTCGAAACTGGTTATTTCCAGTTGCTGCGTGTATGTATAGTGTATGTATACCCTTTTGTGAAATCGTCTCATTTTGAGTTGAACGATATTCAATCAAGCACCTGGGTTCTCTCCCCTCTGAAACAGATGCGTGTGTGTGTGTAAGTGTCCATATCTGTTACGATTTATGTTGAGACGCATGTAAATACGGTAACAGGAACAATCGTTGTGCATATTTACTCGTTCAAGGTTTAGGTGTAATTTATACATACGTTATACAGACATCGTATGAAAATGAAACATATTTTACCACTCGAGTGTTTCACCAGCTTTGAAATTAATCGAAATCTCCTGCACTTAGTGTCTGATGAGGGACTCATATATGTCTTTACTTACAACGTAACATCTTGTTTATGAATGCTACATTCGGTCATTTTCGTAAAATGGACTATTTTACCAGAGTATGAATTCTAACCAACTTCCGATGACTCTCCTAAAGTGTCTAATATCTGTCAATGTTTGATTGTATTTGGTTTATATAGAGAAGCTTTCATAGTGTCCAGTTCACGCGTATGAAACAAGTAGAGCTCCAATTTAGGAGAGCACTTCAATCTTCGGTATACATGTTTTAAACTCAGTATTGAACAGTCATAATCATAAAGAGCCATAATATCTTTAATTTTAACTCAGGCAATAGACAATTAATCCCTGTTATGTTATCACCTCATATAATTTAATGAGATTAACGGAAATGATAACTTTCTTGTGTATAGGGTTGTTGGTCACATTTACAAAATAAATAAATAAATAAATAAATAAATAAAAGTTTATAATTTTGTTATTATACGGGATTCGGTGGCTTAGCGGTAGAACTCCCATTTCTAGTGCTAGAGGACCCGTGTTCGATCCTAGGCTAAGTTAGTATTTGGTGGACAACATCGAGTCCGTAGTTTTTTGGGGTTCTCCCGTTTCCTCCCACACTATCATTCCATAATTCTTTCACAATCATTCTCTTGTTTTAATCATCCGACTCCTTTAGCCAAGGTCCCGGGTTCGATCCCGGCCCCCGCCAAGTGAACTTTGTGGTGGACAAACACCGTGCGCGTGGGTTTCCTCGGGGTTCTCCCGTTTCCTCCCACTTCCTTCATTCCACCATTTCATTCATTACTCATTATCACCGTCTCCTTTAGCCTAACCGGCATAACCGTGGGACGTAAAACTTAAAGATTTCATTTCATTTTTCCTTTAGCCGAGACAGCACATCATACTTCAATTCATAAACATAGAGTTTTCTTTTGTTCTGTTACATTATTACTTTTTAAGTCTATTACTGACTTAATTGTTTTTGGAGAAAATGATACAAGTGACACTGAGATAGTTAAGTACCGGTAATACTCGTAAATGTAAACGACAAATAAAATATGCGAGAATAAGAATAAAGGGGACAGTGGACTCAAGTCCGCGTGGTCCTGGGTTCTGTTTCCGCCGGTGCTTCCCTATTGTCAGTGTCCACTAGAGACCTGCACGGGCCGGGCCCAGCCCGAGGCCCGAAGCCCGGCCCGGCCCGGCCCGCGGGCCCGGCTTGGGCGGGCCGACTCTGTTATTTCTTTGGGCCGGGCCGGGCTTGGGCTGGCCGACACTGATTTCTCTTCAGGTCGGGCCGGGCTGGGGCCGATCAATTGCAATTCTTTAATAATTATTGACTTTCGTTAAACGATAATTGGAATAAAGCCAAACGTTGAAAAAGTGTGTCCGTGAAAAATGTTACAAAGAATGCAATAGCTATATACAGTTTGTGTTGCTTAGCGGCTCCCTTTCACTATAGTGGATTGCAGGCATTATGCGGTAAATTGATTCTCTGACCTTGACCTTCACTGAACTCAAAATATAAAAAGAACGGGTGGGAATGTTTTGCCTGTCGCTAAACAATATTGCAATCTTCACTTTATGCTAAAAATCAATTAATTTAGATTTTTGTTACAGGGAATGGAGTTTTTGTTCTCTCGATGACAGGCAAAGTTCTAGGAGGCAATGGAACCATTCGGGGGGCAAGCGTCAGTTTGTGAACCAAAGTTTAGAAAATGTTTCTGAGGGTTAGGTAAAATTTAGTACTAAATTTTGAAAAAGATTCGGTCTCAAGCTAATTTTTTTTAAATTTATCGGGCCGGGGTCGGGCCAAAAACTTTTAAAAATTTATCGGGCCCGGGCCGGGCTTGGGCCAAGAATTTTTAAAAACTTATCGGGCCGGGCCGGGCTCGGGCCAAGAATTTTTAAAAACTTGCCGGGCCGGGCCGGGCTCGGGCCGAAAATCTCCAAAACTTTTCGGGCCCGGGCTGGGCCGGGCCTAGGTACGTTCGGGCTGGATTGGGCTCGGGCCGAAAAATTCGGCCCGTGCAGGTCTCTAGTGTCCACCCAGCATCGTGAGGCAAATTGGGGAGTTACATGAATAAAAGACGTGACGGTCACTAGGTCTAGCAAGCTCCATACGCGCCTATTAGAGCAAGGGCGACGCAACGCATTGACCGCGTGCTCACCGTAAGCTGGATAGCGCTCCGCTAGAGCACGCCAAGTGGTTTGGTTTCTAAGACTAGGAATATTGGACATAACATTTGACAACAAGAAAAAGTGCATTTTCTGGATCGTTAAATATAATTTTGAAGTCGACATATGAAGTGTTTCATGTAGTGGAATAGTATTGAGTTGTACGAAGTTAAAATGTGGACATCACAAAGGAGCAATGAATTCAAAATGAAGGAAGTATTCGAAATGTGACTGTAGGAAAATAAGCTCGGTGAGTTGAGTAACAAGTTTAAGTATTAGCAAAAGTTGATCGGACAATACTTCAGATAAAGAAGAGGAAAAGAGACTGGTTAGGTCATTGTTTGAGAATAGGTTAGGAACGGTATCGAGACGAAACTTTAATAAAGCCTTGGTTGGTGTCTTCTCGGTTGACAAATAGCGATCTCGACCCTTGAGACCGAGATCGATACAAACTTTGAAAGAGACAAGATCGATACGATAATTTTCGACTCGAGACGAGAACGAGATTAAATCTCGATATAGGAAGTAGTATACTACAGGCTAACCTTTCCTCAATTTATTTTTAAGTTCATTCTTGACTATAGAACTAACGTAGGCCGAATACTCCTTCGTAGCTAAGTTGCCGAGCTTTCTCGTGGCTAAGCAGTTAGCGTACGCGCCTTTGAGGTGGGAGATCCAGGTTTGATTTCCGGCAGGAGCTCATATGTTTCGGATCTCACGTTTAGCTGTAGGTCCACGTCTCATATGGCCTCGCTCCTGAAAGGGATGCTAAACTCAAAATCAAATCAAATCAATTCGTAGCTAAGTTGCTAGTGGTTGTGTTTCTGTGCATGTGTTCGCGGGTGCAATCTCCATTGAGTGTATCAAGCCTTGGATGAAACTCGAATGATAATTCAGATCCAACTTTAAGCAATATATTTTGTATAATTTATCCTCAGTACCGAAAAACAGCACTAAACTGTAATTAACCAACTCTACTACTTTACATTAATTTATGGTCTACTAGCTAGAGCAAATGCCTTTGGTGCACGGAGTTTCGGGTTCGGTTACTAGCGAGAGACCATTGAAAAATTTAAACTCATTACGTTGGTTCGAATTCCATCTTAAACTGTAGGCCCACGTTTCTTATAGCCTCGATGTTGAGCGGGACCTGAATATCAATTCAACCAACCTACCAAATTACATTACATTACATTTTGATAGTTCTAACCAATTCTCAGGTTTAATCTGATGCTTTCCCACTTTCCCGAGGATAAGCATTTTGGAGGCACGGTGGCTCAGTGGTATTCCTAACAGCACAATTACGTAGCAGGCATATGCCTATCATGTTCCCTCAGGTACATGAGAATGTGTCAAGTTTGTGCCTTATATACTTCTGACAAAGAAATCAGATGGATGTCAAATGATAGTCACAGTCTATGTCCGCCCCTAGGCACATGCCTGATATGTACCTGGGGAACATGCCTAGTATGTTCTAAGTATGTTCCCCCATGCCGTAAGCGTCAATGAACCACTAAATTACTCCCCCAAAATATGTTAAATCGCCTATATGCGTAATGTGTTTACATTAAGGTGAGTCTAAACAACACTTTAAACAAGTAAAAAAATGTAGGGCTACACGAGGGTGGGCGCAAACCACCAACCTTTGGATTACTAGCCGCGTGCACTTCTGACTTGGCCACAGAGGCGAAGAAGACAACGTCGCTTGTAGAGGGATGGTTGACATCTTTTGCATTCGTCTAATCAGAGTGCTTCTTTAACTGCATATATTCGACTATAACCGTTTGGGATCAGGTGAAATCTGCTTGCCATGTAATTTTATAACAAACTGAGGGTGTCTATTTACTTTATTTCATGGTTCTTCCATATTCACTTTTAAATGATTGGCGATAGTTCCCACCTAACAAAGTTGATGCGTTTATTGCTTCTAGTACACAATCGCTTACAAAAAGAAGCAACACATGTGGGAGATGAATTTAGAACACCTAAATGGTACATTCATAGCACATCTTGTGCTGTTAGGGCATCTGAAACAATATGTACCTAAAGGAGGTACCTAGAACATGACAGATATATGTCTCAAGTGGCGACATAAAACAAATGACTGTTAGAGTGCGAAACTGAGCCAGGTATATAAATACTATACTTGTGGTAGATAGTTGCAAATATCAATTAGGTGTAAGAAGTACCTAAAACTGTAGGTAGCTGAAGTACATACTTAGCACATGAATATCATATGTGCCAAGTGTCGGGTACCTAAAAAGTAGCTGGGACATCTAAAAGGCACATGCCTACCACATCTTGTGCTGTTAGGGTATGGTGCTTACCTCTGCTGCGTGGGATCTCTGGTTCGATCCCTGGCGAAGTAAGTTTGTAGTGGACAACATCGTGTCTGTGGGCTGCCTTAGAGTACTTCCGTTTCCTCCCACATTATCATTCTACCAATTCTTCCATCTTGATTGACTTGCTTTAATCATCGTCCGTCTCCCTTAACCTAAAAGCCATAATCGTGGGACGTTAAACTGAAAGATTTCATTTCGTTTCGTTTTTCTTTCCATAATTCTTTTCTATCCTACTCTGGAATTCAGCTCCTATTCTCTTCCAATCTTAACATTTTAGCCCCAGATTCAGAACAAAGTTGGTATGTACAATTATTTACATGGTCAATGCACTAAAACTACAAGATTTTTTTAAAAAAACATGTCTTTCTCATGAGAATTCCTACGCAGTGTAGAAAAATAATGTTGGGATGTTGAAACTTCATATGTTTACAAAATTAAGTTACGGAACATTTTAGCAACGTTCATTTCAATTACTGATTCTCTTATTCATTTCAATTATTGAAAAATGAATAAAATATATTGAATCCCAATTCAAAATTATATGCTCTTTAAAACATTTTCGTTGTACCGAGTCACCAAGTGATTAGTAGTGGCATTCACACCCTTTCTCCCGTGTATATGCCTATGATTGTGACCACCAAGGATAATCGTTCCATGTCTTGCATACAACATAACATGCAACAAATTTTGAGTAAAAAAAAAAAAAAAAAAAAGGGACAATGTCAGTAATAGCTTTTAATATTCGAGATGAGAATAGGCTAGGTTTCTTCTCGGAATCGTCTCGGAATAGAAGTGTCTTCAAGATCTCGGTCTCGTCTCGGGTAAGTTTCGATATGTTGAGTCTCGGTCTCGTCTCAACACACTACCACCCCTAGAACATGTTGTATTATTAGGATTGTAAGAGAAGGTAAAAGAGAAGAGAAAAGAATAAGATTACAAATGACACAATATTCAAAAAGGGAATGAAAAAGAACAACACTGAAGATAACTTTTTGAAAAACAGAAACTAGTTAGACCATTATTTGACAAGAAATTGTAATATTATGGAGGGAGACCAGAATATTTCCAAACACTGGAGTAGTAACAAACGCTCCAGTTTTCGTTGAAGAATGGTCTTTAAAAATCAGTCGATAGTGCTGCATTCTATTGGAAAAACTTGGTAAAATGTCGTTCACAGCTTTTCGATAGTCGTTGAGCGAATTGGCGGCAATAATATATTTTGTTGTTTTTCCCGATTGCCTTATAACTTTGGGTATTTTTTCTATACATTCTGGCCAAAATTTTACTTCTATTATACCTAGATATTTACAGATCAGGTTACATTATTCATGTCCTATTTCAGCATTAATTATGTAATACCAGCCGTAATGCACTCAACAACTAGTTATAACCTTTATACTAAAATGGGGTCTCACTAGGGTTGTCAACTCTGGAAAATAAGAAAACCGGCACCCCTCAAAATTCCCTATGATATAGGTCTAATTGTGAAGTAACTGTTCGTACCCATCCATGGGAACTATCGTGAACAAAAGTGCATTAGCACCTGTATTCTGCATAAATATCACTAGTAAGCTTAATAAATACTTTGTGCTACAAATGAGAAACTGAAATCGGCATTGATCATTTTATTGAATTTACCAATATCTGCCACTTCTTTAAAATTATCGAAACAGATGAACAAAAGTATATTAATCTTTACGTGGCAATTTTGGATTTGGAAAATGAAATTTATTCTTTAAACTTGGTACTTCAACTACAGGAAATTGCTTTAAGAAGTCTTTATTCTCTCTCAATAAATGTATAAAATTGCTTAGAAGTAAATTTCAAATTTTCCCTGATACAGTCCCTGTCATTTCTTTAAGATTATTTAAACAGATGAACAAAGTATATTAATCGTTGATAGATGGTGCAAGATGACAGTTTTGGGTTTACAGAATGAAAGTTACTTTTTAAATCTATACTTCGAAAGAGATGAAATTGCTTCGAACTAGATACAAATTTGAAAAAAAAATAGTCATAAAAAGGCTGGTTAAGTTTGTACCGGTCACCGGCTTTAATCAAAATAACAGCAATATTTCCGGCCAAGTCGGTGAAAAATCGGCCAGTTGGCAACCCTATGTCTCAGAGCAATGCTGGACATAAAAGTTCTTCATTTGCCCGGCATATTCAGTAATATTCAATAATGTCAAGTAAATGATCACAAATTCTTAAACATTTCTTTATTCCTTCGTGTATTCCTTTATTTGCTTCATCAGAGTAGCTTTTGTTTAGCTTAGAAATAGCTTTCCCATAAAAAAAAAAAAAAGAAACGAAAAGAAAAGAAAAAGATAAAAAGAAATTGTTCATTTTCCTCAACATGCCTATGTTAAGCTCTATATGAAATATGTTTATTGAAGATATAAGTAATAAAATTACAATATATTTTATAATGTATTTTTATTCAATTTCGTGTCTTAGAAAAAGGAGGAATTATTGTGAATCATGGGCGCCCGAAGGAGATGGCAGGGTGGGGCCCAATCTCCCCCCGGCTCACGAAAATGTATTAAATTTCTTAAAAGTATTTTAATACAAATAAAAAATATCAATGTTAGTATAGGAATCATGTATTTGAGTCTCTCCTAGAAAATTTTCTTCAGGCGCCCATGTTGTAAACGGTATGTTCGGGATTACCGGGGAAGTTTGGAAAAAACATGTATTTTGTTTTAGAAACCGACACTTTCCGTTTAAAAGACTTACTTTCAATTTTCTTTTGCATTTTAGTAAGTAGAACATTCTCCAAACTTTAATTGCTGTCCCTGTAAATATAAGAGTTATTTATACGTATATTGGAAGCTATGTGTTCGTGAACACTCCGGTCTCCCCTAATGGAAACATGATAAAACAGGGATGGAAAGGGAAGATTGTATTTGACCAAACTGACCATATTAAGGGAAGGCAATTCTTTCATGTTAGGATAAAACAAGAAATCAGCTTGGGGTAAAAATGTGCATTTAAGAAGTTTACAAATTTGCACTAACTCACCTCAAGAGATGAAACTTAAGAAGACGACAATTACCCTTTTCCCAAGTTTTATATACTTACATAATACCAGTTTTATTTACTGTTAGATGTATTAAGCATTTGAAGGCGGCGTGCTTCATATTACCCAATGCGAGCGGTCCCGAGTTTGATTCCCAGTAGAGACATTCGATCGGAAAAGTGTAACAACTTTTTCAAGCCAGTCAGCCTAGGTTTTCCTCGTTTACACCAGGCTAATGCCAGGATAGTACCTAACTTAACGGTCCAAAGCCGCTTCCTTCCTTCTCCATTCCTTTCTTTTTTCCCGTTTCCACGCGTAGTGTGATCACCGAGGGAAGTCATCCGATATACTGTATATGACGAGGTAACATGGCCATGGATGCCGCAAGCACAGAAATTAAATTTCCAATTCTAATGATGTTCCTCAAGCGTAGCCTTGCGTGCGAAGTCTCCATCCCTCAAACCTCATGAGTTTTTAAATTTGCAATAAATAATAATAATAATAATAATAATAATAATAATAATAATAATAATAATAATAATAATAATAATAATAATAATAATAATAATAATAATAATAATAATAATAATAATAAATGTAGGTCATATAGCCAAGTTCTCGAGTAATTATGAAAAGCTTTCACAGAGTTTGTTTATCTTTATTTCAAAGATATATTTTGTGGGGGAGATAAAAGTGTATATTGTCCAGTAGCATTATACTAAAAAGTTAAAATAAGTAAGATAAAGAATATGTTACTTTTGTCTGCAACTCTTAAGCTAACGACACGTGGTAGGAAAACTTAATTCTTGCACTTAACGCAAGCGATCTTCTAAAAATAAATAACTAAATAAATAAAAATCGTGTCAGTCTGTTTCACGACATTTTTTTTTTTCTTTCTGTTGTGATTTTAATAAAATTTGCATGTGCTTTTTCTTCTTCTTCAGACTTACAATATAAACTTATTTTCTTTGGGATTAATATTCTCATAAAGAATAAAAGTAGTCGAAATCAATCCCAAGTTTGAAATTCGTAGTCTACCTCCTCTCTCTCTCTGTGTTTGAAAAACCCTGCACTCTAACGTACAGTTGAAATTATAAAGATCAACTGAGATCTTTATTTAAAGCCAAAGTTTCCTAGGCACGATTACCAGGAAAGCTAGGTGAGTGGTCGAGATTTTTTGAACAAGATTGTACATAATTTCAGAACTCTCTAGTTACTATATGGATAGCGCTGGTTCGAATCCCACATTAAGCTGTAGGTCCATATCTCATGTAGCCTCGCGGCTGAAAGGAACACTTAATTCAAATCAAGTCTAATATACATAATTGCACGGGTAAAAATGAAGTGAAAAGCGAGGGGACGCCGTACCCTCACTTTCTAAAAAAAAATACAGTGGGCAAAGATAAGCACGGGGGTCAGATAAATCATGCGTCCCCTTACTTTTTCAGATCCACTTCTACCCTTGTATAATTGCATTTCCTTTGGCCATACCTGAGCCAATTATGCTATCACTGCAAATAATACAACCATCTACATTCACGAAAAACTATACTTCGTAAGCCCAGATAGTTTTGTTCTATAGCACTTAAATATTTTGCCACTCTTTGTCTTTTAAAAATTCGCAGTCAAAAAGAAGAAAAAAAAAAAGGAAGTTGGTCTTATGATGGGGAGCAGGGTGACTCAGTAGCAGATCGCTCATCTCTGGTGTACGGGGTCCCTGGTACGATCCTTGGGTACGTAGCTTATTGTGGTGGGCATTGTGTTCAAGAGTTTTCTCGGGATTATCCCGTTTTTCTCCACCAATTCTTTCATAATCATTCATTTTGGCTATTTATCTGTCTCCTTTAGACTAAAGGGAATAAGTATGAGACGGTAATTACGTGAGATCTTCAAATAGATAAAAGATTATTGAAATGTGGAACAAGAGCGCCCTAGACAATATTATTTTGCATGAGGTACCGTTATCGCAAGTCACCTAGTGGCTTTCCGTTTTCATCCGTTTAGAAACGCGAAAATAAATGCTGATTTTCAAAATGGCTCGAAATCGAAAGTAGATAAGTGAGTCGTGATAACGGTATCTCATGTAAAATGATATTGTCTAGGGCGCTCTTGTTCCACATTTCGATCATCTTTTACCTATTTGAAGATATTACATACTTACTGTAAAATTAGCGGTATTTTAATTTCGCCGGAATGAGGCCTCTTTTAAAGATATCATTCTATTTTGACATAATTATACTCTTAAACACTGTTCTAGAATTTGCTCCTGAATATCTTAAGAGAATAAAATCAAATGAGTAACAGGAGTGAAGGCAATAACCACAAAAAAGAGGGGGAATTGGTAGTTAAAAGAAAACTGTAATTTAACATTATGAATGGTAAAAAAATATGCATGTATATATTTAATGTAACGTCCCATGGTTATGTTCTTTAGACTAAAAGAGTCGGAAGATTAATGAAAGTAAATAGATGTGAAAGAATTGGTGGAATGCGAATGTAGGAGGAAAGAGGAGAACCCGAGAAAACCCATGGACACAATGCTGAGCACTACAAACTTAAGTGGCTTGGGATGGAACCAAGGATCCCTTGTACCGGAAGTGAACGCTCGATACCTGAGCCACTCACTGTGCACCACGAATGGTTTAATACAAGTGAGCGATAGAGGAAAACTTAGTGAACCCAAAGGGAAAATCTCTGAGAAAATCCAAAGATACGATGTTCTCTCCATCACAAAGGCGTGTGACTCGGAATCGAACTAGGAACCCTTCGAGTCAGAGATGAACACTCTGTCCTTCGAAAGACCAAGCGTCTTGCGAAAGATTCTCTGAAAAATACAAAGAAAAGAAACCCGTTTTACAGAGACTTAAAAATTCAATTTTATTAAGGGAAAATTTACGGCACGAAATTTCAGTGCAATGGCGTTTCTATTTTCCATTATCCCCTCCTGAGCATATGATTAACTTTTTGACAACGTCTACAGTAGACATGGGTAAAAATTTATAAATTTTATCGCTTCAAACTAAGGGGAAAAAAAGCTTGATCCAATACCCTATTTCTTCTACTAATTTATCTGAAGCTATCTTCCCTTAGCTTGTAGCGATAAAATTTATAAATTTTATCACTACAAGCTAAGAGAAGAAAGTTTTATCTAATATCCTAATTCTTGTACACATCTTTCTGAAGCTTTCTTCCCTTGGCTTATAGCGATAAAATTTGTAACCAAATAAAAATTTATCATTTTTTTTTATCGCTACAAGCTAAGGGAATGCTAATTCTTCTATTCATCTATCTGAAGCTTTCTTCCATTAGCTTGTAGCTATTAAATTTGTAACCTAATGAAAAATTATATGTTATCGCTACAAGCTAAGGGAAGAAAGCTTCTGATAAATCAGTAAAGAATTGAGATATTAGATAAAACTTTCTTCCCTTAGCTTGTAGCGATACAATTTAAAAGCTAATACAAAGTTATAAATTTTATCGCTACAAGCTACGGGAAGGAAGTTTTATGTAATATCTTAATCCTAGTACACATCTTTCTGAAGCTTTTTTCCCTTAGCTTGTAGCGATAAAATTTATAACATTTTTACTGACGTGACTTTCGTCACGAATAGCTGTTAAGTTATAAGATCTCATTACATCAAACCTTCAGTAGTTGTGGTTCAGAAAGCAAATAAATAAGCACATTTATTTAAGTATATTCACATTTATTTTTATATTAAGTAAATTTACAATATCCAATTTACACTTGAAAGACTGTCGGTAGCAGAACAAGAAGAACGGTTCAAGATAATTCTTCTCTGATTTGAAAAAACAAATTAAACAAACTAAATAATAAAAAACTAAGTAAAAAAAACACACAGAAAGCAACATAATTCTTGATGATACACTTTCTTTCGTGATCATAAGCAAGGCAAAAAAAAGTTACAGCTTATTTATAAGGAAAATCAAGAAATACGACAACACACCACAAAATGCAAACAAAAGGCGCACACAAAAGACAGCCAGGTCTATTACAAAGAAAATTTTACAACTTAAAAAAAGAAACTGAAAAAAAATAAAGCTAACTGGTAGAAAGCAATATTCTCTCTGTTTTTAGTTTTTTTTCAAACTTATTTATTTTTCTTTAGTAATGAAAAATAACGTAACATTTACAGAATTCACAAAATTTGGTATTTAAGAAATTAAACAACATTAATGTATACACTACACACACAAAAAAATAACCCTACGTTGACTAGGAAAATTACACATATAATAATGAAAATAATAATAATTAATAATAATAATAATAATAGAACTATACACAATAATGAGATCACTGAATCAAGGATAAAGCCGCCCTTGGCACGTGATCACAGAAACGCTTTGATGGGCGAAGATCTCACGGTTATTCCTTACAGATCCCTGAATAAACTTTTCATATCCATCTGGCAGCAATGATAATTTCTCATTCACAGTACATTTAAATTGTTGTTCATTCAGCAAAACTGTAAAAATCAACCCTGAGATCTACAGTTACATTTTTTTTTTACTTATTTATAAATGTATTTGCTTATAAAATATGTATTGTTAAAAAAAAATATTTACAAATAGTGTATGCTGTAGTTCGTGGATGTTCAGTCAAGGAACTGGCACCTATGGGGCCCCGACCAGACTTCAAGTAATGGCAGTAGAGTTTTCGTATCTCTTTTCAAACCAGTCTTGCAGACTTTCGAACACCAGCTTTGAGCCAGTAAACAATTCTATAAGCCCATAGATTATATAATTTTTTTCTAACCCTTAATAACACCAAAAGTAGTAATTTGAACCAAATTTGTGTATGATACGCAACAAAAATATAACTATGAAGTAACGAAAGGAGTGCACTTTAATTACTGAACAAGAAGTGGCCGGGAAGAAACAATAATTGAAAAATTTTGTGTTCCAACATTCAGATGAAACATGGCACAGTACTTAGAGAACAACGTTATCACAATTTTTGATTAGTTTCATCTGTCAATGATTGCACTAGATTAGTCTATGTTGGTTTTTAAAATATTATAACTTCACAGTGTTCCATTTTTAAATCAGATACGTGTTGTACAAAATATAACCGGGGTATAATGTTAGTTTGAATAAAATAAAGTTACATACACTGATTTACCTTTACTATAATGAATAATGGATAATATTGCTATAGCCTCATTTTTTAAATTACAGAAATCCTTCTGATGTACTAACACTACAATTAATTTATCCAGCATGCTGCATAGTACACGAACCTGTTATGCGGTGAATGGAATTAAAACTGTCTTAAAATTGGTATTTCCTCTCCTTAATATAGAAGTAAGTGTTGAGCATGCCTCTGGGAGCCATTATTTTGAGCGTAACAAAATCCACGAACTACTTACATAATCAATTCATTCCAGAAAGGACTTTTTCTTTTTTAATTTTTCTTCTTAAGTATTGCTGCCATATTAATACAACTATACGTAAACTTTCATTGTCGAAATTTTATCATAATAATACTAATAAAATGTTAAGCCCATTCTGAAATGATATGAAAGCAACAATATATACAAAGAAGGTGGTCTCCGGTGGCGTCGAACGGTCTCTGATAGTAGGTAATACCGTGATTTATTACATACATATTACAAAAACGTAGGTTACGAAGGTCTTAAAACTGATAACATGCCTAAGGAATGAATCAAAGGCACTTGAAATTTTACAGGAAATGAACATTGTAACACAAATCATGCGTTAAAGAGATATACAATTATCTTTCACACAGAAGCAGGTCGAAGTTTACACAAATAGACCTATAACTCTCCCAATTAGAAATATGCATTACGTATATAAAATATTGTTACGTATCAAAATACAGTTCTTTTTTTTTTTACCTTATACACAAAAAATGAAAGACGAAACAAGTATATGTATTTTTTGTCAAGTCGAATTCATCATTCTTATTCCAATATATTGTGCTCTGATTCAAATCATAAGACTTCTCTTTTTAATCTCTTTCTTCACAGAACACTATTTTTAAAACCATTCTCTGATTGTGGACGGATTTTTACAAAACTGACTTTTCGGTGCAAATCCATATACTTAATGACTAACACTGTTATATATCCTTTTGGTGTTCAGTTATTTTTAAAACACAATATTTACTATAAGAAATTGTTAATCAATCATTGCTATTAATGAAGTATTGTTCTATCTACAGTACACATTCTATTAATGAACACATTAAAAAGGAAAAGGAGATATTGTTACAAAGTTTCAGATTATTTCGTTTAATGCTTTACAGAGAACGGAAATTTAAAATATCACAGCTACGCTTAATTCTATTTATGTAACAATATACTCATGACTTTATTTTGCCTCGATCTTTCTACACGTTCGTGCTACACTCAAGAAGTACACTAAAACTCTTTATTTATTATTCCTGAAGACAATCAAATTAACATTTAGATAAACTATAATTAATTAGGTTTTTGTGACTTCATTGTTATTAAATTTTTATGGGTAAATTTAAACTTCGTATAGACCTTCTCAACCCTATAGTTTTATTTCCTATTATTATTTTCTAGCAAAAATATTAGGAAGGCAGTCAGTGCGGTATTCTAGCTATCATTACCATTACGAGACCCACGCTAATGAGCCACACAAATCTATTCTACCTAATAGAGATCAGTGAAAACTAAACAGGGAGTTTAGAAAATACTCCCTGATCCAAATATAAATTGTTTGCGCTTAGCAACATTGCAATACTAATACAGAAACAAAAAATCACTTACATATATGTAATAATATATATATATATATATTCATATATAAAATAAATCAATCACAAATTCCTTTATATCAAATATTTCTCTATTAATTAAAAAAAAATCTCCTGAGAAGAGTTAACAGATATCTTGGTTTTATCTTTATTTTACTTTATTTTATTTTTTTAAAAAAATGAGATCATATTATTTCTTTGATTATAAAGTCTGGTTTCTTTGGAATTAAGAGAAAAAAAAACAAACTAACAAATTCAGGGCTCCTCAACTCTACAAGGTTCGCGATATCCAACTGAAAAGGACCAGAATCTTGTAGTACCATTACTGAAATTTTCGAACTGAAACTCTTTCTCAAAAATTCGCGCCTCACCCGTTGAGAACCCTGAATAAACCACTATATTAGACAGGTAAAAAAAAAGAAGAAAAATAACAAGCACTTGGCATTTATATATGTATATATACAACTGGAACAAGTAAAAAATATGCTTGAAGAAAGCAAAAGAAGAAAAATCATACTGGCAAATTATTAAAGTATCTCTCTTTTTCTTTTTTTTTTTTAACTGGTACATTTATCTTTCTTTACTATTGGGACTATTGACACTAAAGCATGCGAAACAAATATAAGAATAAGCATTTAACAACAATATGCACGCGCATTTTGGCGTCATTTTTTGGACCACTTTTTCATTCTTGTCCTACGAACAGCTAGCTGTCACTCTTCATCTTCCATTCACGTTGGCAGCGTAGCTACCTTCAGCACAATTTCTTATGGATACATCTTTGTCCTGTCCTGTCCTTTTAGTATTACAAATCTTTTTTAAATCTAACTTTCAACGTCCTTAATATATTTATATGTATATATAATATTTCTTCTATTAACATTATAAAGACATTTGGACTTCACGATAATTCGGACGCTTTCTTTCCGGAACCTCTGCTTCTTACGGATACCATCATCCAAATAAGAAAATATGAAAATTTCTTCACTTGCCTGAAGAAATATTTCACCAAATGATGCATTATTTCCTCTGTTCCACAACAAATGTCTACGGAATGATGGACTTGAAGCTTATCTTCATCCGCCACCGTAGAAACAAGATAAAAGCCGTCCACACCGAGAAGTTGAAAGGAAGAGGGAGAAGAAGAATCAGCAGACAAGTTCCCGACAATGATATCTCCTTTTTGCTGCTACTTCTCGCCTTCTTTTTCTGGAAAGATAAAAGAAAAAAGAAAACCTGTAAGACACAGCTATTTAGGAACTTCAGCTCATAAAAGCACAGTTAACTTATCGTACTATTTATATTCGACAATATATTAAAACTCAGAAGGGTGATGCACCTTCCTGGACGAGAGGCTGAGAAGCGTGGTCTCATGTTTAATCCTCGGTGGGGGATACTTACTACGCATACAAACCCGATTAGTGGATCGAATCCCACTTTATAAACAGTTTCATATAGTCTCAGTGCTGTCTGGCCGATCGTTCCGTTAGGGATAATTGTGGCATATAAACACATGAACTGAAAGGATGGGTGTGGTTTATATACAACATTTGCGTTTAATTTGTCAAACATGCCATTCAATACCCAATCATAGGCTTAGATGGCTTATAGGTTGTCCGTTTACTTTTCGTCTCTGAAGAAAAAATCATTTAAAAAGGTTGAATTCCTACCAAGCAAATTGAAAGAGTGAGACAATGGGACGAAACAAGAATTTCAAGCAAATGTGAAGCAAGGTATGTGAGAAACAATTTTCCCTTTACTACGAATACTTTTGATGTGTAAGATTTTCCATAAAATAGAAATGAAACGACTACACTGACGGCTAATGAGAAAAGTCATATCGATAAAAAAAAAATACGTTTTCGCTACAAGATATGAGAAGAAAATTTACCTAGTGTCCTAAATAGGACGATAGGTAAGTTTTCTTCGTTTAGCTTGTAAGGATAAAACTGTAATTTTACTGACGTCACTTCCCTCACGAGCGGTGGAAATGAGGATACCGTTTTTGCATCAGCCGTCTATAAATATAAAACGACACTTATTATTATTGTCTTGCCATCGCAGTGTATTACTCTGGTCAGTGGCGGATCCAGGGGAGGGATGATCGTGGCAACCCCCCCCCCCAGAAGAGGAAACTTTCTTATTTTATATATATATAAATAAAACCAATCCCAGATTTTGGACCTCTTAAAAGTAGCAGTATTCCAACCCACCTCCCCCCCAGAAGTCCGTCCTGGATCCGGCCCTGACTCTGGTAACTATTGAAAGAAAGAAACATATCTGAAGGCAATGAAGATATATTACAAAGAAATACATTGCCGTCCTTACACCACTTATATTATTAATCCATGGTGCGTATGGTGCCTCTGTGGTGAAGTACCCATCTCCTTCAACTATGTAGCTACGGAAATTGTGTATAATGAATATCAATTCTTTTACTATGATAATAGACGAAGGGGTATTCTGAAACTTACTATTAGTTACTATCTTAGTTTCATTTTGCCCTTTTCCTATTGACTTCCTGAATAATACAGATAAATATGTGAGTAAAAAAGAATATTTTTTCATGTATTCTTTATTATCAAAGAAATAACCGCCATTACTTAGACAAGAAAATAGAGGCAGCCATTTTACTTCCATTTCCGAATCTCTGAGTGGGAAGACGCTTCATCTAGAATCACGTCCAAATGAAGGAAGATACGAACATTCTCATATAAACACATGTGGATAAAAAAAAAGTTACAAGCGGCTGGATACGCCCCCACCCCGAAATCCATTACGTTCACACTACAATACCTACCGCCCACTATAATAAAACTTGCACTGATCACACTATACACCACCAAGTTAGTGCCCATTATTGATGAATTATCCCTTGATTGTTGGTGTTCTATGACACAAGTAGGGGGGAAACAATGCTACCCCTCTTTTTCATGTGATTTCCTCCACCTATCCCTACAAGTCATAAAACTGACCACAGGAAGGAAAAGATCGCCTGCTGTGACTTGCGGGTTTTGGTTTTTAGGTGGCATTTTATGTATCAGGAAGATTCAATGTTATATAGAGAGCAAAAGAAGAAGAAGAAGAAAAGTACAGAATCTCTCCATAGATGTCATTAGTATCTAGTATAGCTTTCTTGCAAAATACGAGAAGAAAAGAAAAAAAAGTCCAGTTTCGCGTTGATCTTTACGCCTTCATTGAGTTTTACGAGGGTATAAATTTCCCCGGCCGGAAACGGCTTGTGAATTCATCGCGAGACCGAACTCCCTCTGCCAATAGTTTCCTGAATTACGAGACAAAAACAGTGCTGGCGAAAATGGACACCTCATCAACTACGGGGGTCAAGTTCGTCAGTAAATTTTTATTGGATATGTACGTTAAGTACAAACCATCATCGTCGCCACATGTATAAATGCCACTGGAATATTAACCACAATCGCCCAAAAACGACAAAACCCACGGGAAGAAAATAAATCAGTAATAACTAATGCAGTAATAAAAATTATACAAAGAATGTACGCCAATAAATAATAAACGTTATGGCTAGCAAGCACATCACAGATCAATTCGTATAGCGATCTCACGCTGTGTGACAAATCATACTGTACAAAAGAGATAATCACATTATGCACTTAACTTCATTACAGCGATTTCGCGCCACATAAGACATTGTTTTTGAAGAAGATTCTTCATTAATTTAACCTTACATTAAGGCGTACGTGCCATTACTGACATCCGTAAAGTAGCTGCATTTGAGCTTGTTCTTGAAAATAAGCAAGTTATCCCTAAGCGAAAGTATTTGTCCTAAAGCATGGTACACTCACTAACTCTGAGCATAAAACTTGATTGACACTTGGAGTATTGCGGACTGGTCACCCCTGCACTAAGATTTCATCACAAGTTGATCTACAATTTCCAAAATCCACGGCATGATATAGAATAGTAGCCCCTGTCTCTCATAACTCCAATGTTTCAAAAGGATGCAATACAAAAACACGAGCAATCAAATTGCAGAAAGGCCATTTAAGGATAGACCACAAAGTTCCAAATGCTGTGTATGTTGCAGCAGCAGCGTAACTTCTGATTTTGCTGGGGGAGGAGGGAAATAAGAGTTTAACGTTCTTTTAATTATCAGTACATAAGTATACAGTACAATAGATTAAAATAGCTATGTTACTCAAAACTAACGGGAGAGGGATTGCCTCTCCTGCCCTCCCCATACGACGCTCCTGGTGTACAGTTAAATGCCGTACGATATGATGTAGTCCGGACACTTGACTTCTCCAGGTCGCGCCACATAGGTTCGATGAGCCTTACGGGTCCTTGGTTCGATCTCAGCTCGCGCCAAGTGAGCTTTGTGGCGGACAAATACCCTGTGCGTGGGTTTTGTCGGGATTGTCCCGTTTCCTCCCACTTTCTCCATTCCACCATTTCATTCATGTGTCATCATCACCGTCTTCTTTAGCCTAGCCGTCATAACGTGGGACGTTAAACTGAAAGATTTCATTTCATTTTTGGTTAGCCTTACAACCGCATTGGAAAAAGAGTAGACTGGAGGCGGTAATTTCCCATCCCCACCGGGAAGCGAACCTGGGCCCCTAATTCGTAAGGTGACAATGCACCAGGGGCTTTATTATAGATTTGAAGGTTGTAACAATGAAAGTAACAAGAAAAAAGGAGCACTATCCAATGCACTAATCAGCATTGCAGCCGAAGTCAGTGGCAATAATGAATAATCCAACTCCTTTGAAGACGAGATAGTGAGGGATGATCTTACATGAAGGTCTATATCCCCGGTAACTCCACCGGATTCAAGCCCCAGTAAAGTAGTTCAGAGCCCATCCTTCATAACCTTGGTACTATTAAAAACACGAAATACATGAAGTCAAACAGCATTGCACCCAACACTTCCGCAATCGTGCTCACCATGTTTCTTGGATTGCTGATTGGTATAATGTACATGGTCGCGTCCGCTTGGTCCCCTGGTACTAATATAAATATAATTGTTAATAGTACAGTTTTTCTCTCTCTTTGTTTATTGAAGTTCAGCACTGAGGCTACATAAGACGTGAACCTACAGTTTAAGGTGGAATCTAAACCACCGTAATTGCTACCGAGCCCAAATCCAGGATCCCGTGCATCAAAGGCGATCACGCAAACCACCAAACCAGTTGGGAGTGCAGACGTACTTTATTATTATTATTATTATTATTATTGGTATGATGTCACTGAAGCTCTAATGTTGTATAAAATGTAACATGGTACGCCATATCCAATGGATATAAACGACAAATTTATCTTAATTATATACATTTTGAAGTACCTACCAATTTTATAAATAACTTTATTGCAGCTAAAAGGCTGCATTATGTAACATCTCTACCCCACGAAATTAAACATACAAATTAACTAATACTTAAGAACGTTGTCAGGGGGAAAAATATGTAGGCTCACAAACCATGAAGTAAAATCTCATTTGATATAGCTCAAACATGAATATTACTATTTATGCGTGTAAACAATGAAACGTGATGACAAAAAGCGCTATAACATGCCACATCAATATCACAATTTATGAGAATAAGCCATGGCAAGAAGAAAGAAGAGGAGCAAACTCACTTTGAAACAGTTCGTAAACCGCCCACTAGATGGCAGAAGAATACGTTCGTTGCTCAGAAAAGTGAACTTTACACACACTCGCTGGCGTCAGCAGCATCGAACGAAGCGAACAGCTGTTGAGTAGGGGAAGCGCGTTGACCTACAGACACACTCATGGTAGAACGGAGGTGCGAGGAGAGAAAGAGAGAATTTCCCCTCTTTAGCGTTAATGATCTGTATTTAGTTAGAAAGTGATTCCCTCCTGCAGTTGGGAAGCTACTCTTGTCTTTACGTAATACGGTCGTTGCATTCTAATTTATTGCATGAAACAAAAATATAAACGACGACGTAATAATAATAATAATATTTTGCTCTGTCTATGGAACAATTCACTTGCAGTGAACACATGCTAAATCACGTTCAACTACAAGGCTATGGAAACACTTCGACTTGTCGATCTATATAAATCAATATTGTAGGGTTGCCGGCAAAATTCATTCCTCTGTTAACATGAATTATCACGTTACTTTGGACCGAGTTGAGTTGATTTTGAGATTAACGTCCCTTTCAGCGGCGAGGCTATATGAGACAGGACCTACTGATTAACGTGGAATCTGAACTACATGAGGTCCCACCGGGAATCAAACCCGAGTCTCAACTACTCAGCCACGAAGGAGCCCTACTTTGCACCGAGGTTAAACATACAGAGGGGGAAGGGAACGGGTGCACTTTCAATGGTGACTGTACCCAGGGGCGGATCCAGGACGGACTTCTGGGGGGGGGCGGTGGGTTGTAATACTACCACTTAGAGCTACTTTTAAGAGTTCCAAACTCTGGGATGGGTTTAGTTTATATATATATAAAATAAGAAAAAGTTTCCTTTTCTAGGGGGGGCGATTGCCCCGATCTCCCCCTGGATCCGCCCCTGACTGTACCAATGTAATCCACGGGAAAGGTGAAAGATCTTACTTTTCAGTGCTTGTCACGCGCACCGAGAAGAAGCTCTGAGTGAGTTTGTGAGAGGGGCAGGAGGGGATACATGTTGCACTTTTGTAATAATTCTCGGCCACTGATATTACATATTTAACCTTGTATTTTAGCCGAGGATATGCGTTAAAAACTCTCATCCCCGCTCCAAAATCGTCTAGGGACAAGCGCACTCTCTGGAGCCGGGGTCTCGGGTTCGATTTCCAGTAGAACAGTATTGAAACCTGAACTCCTTACGGTGATTCGGATTTCACCTTAAACCCTCGTCAGAGAGGCCTTGTCCCATGTAATATTGTTGCCAAGAAAGGACACTAAATTGAAAAAAAAAAAAAAAAACTAAAATGTCGTAAGTCTTCTAACGGACTTCTTTCCTAAACCACAGTACTGTAGAAGACCATTTTCAACTTAACCATCTTAAAAATATAATCAATAATACCATGATAAAGCAGCAACGCCTTCCTACAAAGTGAAGAGGTGGATTATGTTGTAAATACGGTATGAAAATCTCAAAGAAATTTTAATTCCCAACTATTCCAACTGCCATGCATATAATATTTACACTTAGGTAATACCTATTTCAGCCTACAGAACAATCATAGACAATTACACTAAATTTAACCCTAGAATAAATAAATATGCATACAAACATGGATTAATGAAATCTTTCAATAACTTTCATCTTAAAAGTTCTTGCCCATACCGTTGTGTAAAATAATAATAATAAAAAGTATAAATAAAAATAAGTATGAGATATCCGGTTTACGAAAAATAATTAATTTGTTTCTTTTTTTTTAATAGTCGTATGTAATAACTCAGGTCTTATATAAAAAAGTAAAAATCCAGTAATTTCTGCTGGACAAGAAATTATTACAATCACATTTTCCTCAAAAAGTTTCGACGAATATCCTATCTGGTTTAGTAAGTATATGCTAAAGCAATAAATGTTAAAAAACAACTGAAGATTATATATATTGCTTTAGCATATATTTATTTAGCCAGTAGTAAAAAGTAACGACCAGATTTATAATTAGAATTGCATACTAGATCGGCTCCCATCAAGATTATTTCTGGTTTTCAGACCAAAAGTCGTCATATGTCAATTCAAATAGCTTTTCAACAACCTTACGAGGTTTTAACACCGAAATGTATGTAGCCCCAACAAGAATCGAATCCAGAACCATGCCGATAAAAAGCATACGCTTGCTATTCGACTAGACAAGAGACTAAAATGAGCACTACTAAACAGCAAACAAAAAATAAAGCTTACCTTTTGGTACCCCTCTTCGAACTCATCCGCTATCTTTCGGAGTTCTCTTCCAACCTGGATCCACTCATCCTCCGACACGAACTCTGGCGACATCATCCTTGCAGGAGGCAGATCGACCACGGGGGATGATGGGATGTGCTTGAGGCAGCAGGTCCCCCACTTGCGTCGACCGCGGTGGAGATGTGACGATGTTGACGCTGATCTGGCTGGCAGTTGAGTCTTCCAAGCCAGCCTGGCGGGAAACGATCGTGGTGTGGCGCGTGTCGGGGAGACAGTGCACTGGACGACGTCTGGCAGAGGCAGCAACGGCTGAGCAGGGCTCGGTGGCTGTGGCGGAGGTTGCCGTTCGGTCTCTTCTCTGGCTCTCGTGGCGGTCCTCGGATTCTGTCGAGAACCTGGCCTCACTCTTTGGCCCGGTCTTTCGCGAGCTAAAACGAAACATTAAAAAAAGAATATATTAATCAATCACTGTATGTATTGCTGTGCATTACTTAAAAAAATACTATCATGATATCTACAAAGAATTAATTGTTCGTGACACAAACGCATGGCATTATGATAGGTAAAAACTTTTGGAAGAGACGAGACATTTCAAGGACAACTCGGAATTTACCAATCACCGTTATATGCTACAATGTTTCCTAGTGCATAATTTTTCTTTTATTTAACGAAAGTAGTAGTAGTTTGTTTATTATATTAATATACGCATAAATATGCTTCAAGTAGCGTTTTTTGTGTTATTCTGCTGACAATTTTATTACAAATGAAGAAAGCGAATATAATACATTTGACGTACGAATATAATATATTTAAATCATCTTGTTAACATAACTTGTCATAATTCGTTATACATGACCTGTGCACATAAATATACATGACCTGTGATAAAGTTCTCTTTAACAAAAATTTACTGAAGTAAACCATTCGACGTGTTTACTCAAACGGAAGATCGTTAATTAACGCACAGCAAGTGAACATCTGAGTATTACATTAGATCATAATCATTCACTTCTTATAAGCAAGGTATTCCTAAATCCTAACTTCTCAATCTAATCTTTCACACCAGCTGATTAATTTTGAGTTTTCGATTGGATCACAGGGGAAAGCAACTGGTTGCCCTACCGTTGCTCAACTCGCTCAGTGTTCCTTATCCAACAAAGGTACTCAGAAAGTGAGCCAGAACTAGCGTTCCAACAAAATAATACGCGTATATTATAATCCATGTCGCTTTAAATATGACAGATCTTAAAATTCCCCTTATTATTGTCTACTGTATTTCTCTCATTCCCACTATCTTGCAAAAAAAAAAAAAAGTATATTTAAAAACCAAAGAACAACACTACTTCATAAGCCTTTATAAAATAATATACTGTTACTGAATCAGTGATGATTTGAGAAGGTGGCTCGGAGAAAATTCCCCCGCCAGAACCATAAATTTCCCTTTGTCACATCTTGCTTAATGTGAATTCTCAGTATTTTCGTTAATACCACTTTCCACCCTCTCCAGGAGAAAATCTGAAATCATGACTGTACGTTTCCCGCGCTAACTTTCTTATCAGCACGCCAGCGAACCCTATAACGTTCTGAACACCTAGACTCACTTCTCAGCAAAAAGGTGTCTAGCAGCACACAGACGCTAGACCTATAAGTCAAAGATGGATGAAATGATAAAACTCAGACACGATTTGCCTGGAATCAGGGAGGGGTAGTGTCTACTTGACCACTAAGCCAGTGTAAGCTTTTATAGAAACATGAATAATAACCTTTGATTTGAGTATTCAATAAATTTAGTTCTGTAAGTTATCACTATGCCAAATTAAAAAGGAAAAATAATCTAGCGAATACTGACAGTAACTTAATGGATAAAATTATATTGCTCACGATGCCTTTGCGTTGTTAACGACAAGCACACATATAGTATTTTATGCCTATCACAGCAACATTCAATTGCATGTCAATTTGGTAAAAATTCGACTGAAAATTATGTATCTCCGTATATAAAAATAGAAAACAAAAAAATAATAATAAAACTGGATTAAATTTTCAAGGCCATTTCTAAAAATAAAACATGAAAAACGAGTGGGTGTTGTACGGTCGTGAACCAGACATGCTAAAGAAGTCCAAAATGCACGCACACTATAAAACCTGAAGGCTCAACTAACAAAAGTGTTTGATGGTCCCATCCTCTCTCACACAGCCAGAACAGCTTTGAAGGATCAGCTGACTTAAGAAAACAAAAATCACTCGACCCATCCACCTGCAGCGTTGCCAGTGCTCCTCAGCTGTAATCTCTTTTTCTTTTTTTATATTTCTCCAGTGAGTCGTTTAAAATTTTAGTCACGTCACGGAAAAGTTTTTACGACATCCATCAGTTTCCCTGCCCTCTCCCTTATACCTGTTTATTTTTGTCTGGTGAAAAAGATAATATCACAAAAAGAAATTATCCCTTTTTAAACCGTCATGTTTCATGGATCTGTCAAGTCTTGTCCGTCTGTCAAATTTGTGTACAAAAGATGGCAATATATCAAGTAAAATTAACTCGTTGTCAATATCATGTTCCACCTACAGAAGATTTTTCAGGAGACGGGTAGCTCATGTTTTGTCAAGTGCTATCGCAAGAAACATGTCTGGAAAATAAAACAATATCCCTTCTATATCTATAACACAAATACATCTGTGTTTGCTAGGGAAAATGTTCCAGATTTTGTTATATAAACACAGTGTTAACGAGCGAGTTAAGGAAGGAAGTGTTAACGAGCTATTGCTAGGAAATCTTAAAAGAAAAAAATCGTTATCTAATGTTATCAAACAGATAGCGAATCGTGTTGCAACAAAAGGCGTACACGTCTTCCTTTCAAAATCGGGATGTTCCCAGTTCTGATCTCGCTACCAGCCTTGTGGAATTTCACGCCTAAGCAAAACGAAGCGCTGACAGATTAGAAAGTAACGTGTGGCTCAGTGGTAGGTAGTCTTTATCTCTGCTACCTAGGGTCCCAGATTCGATCCCAGTTCACGTCAAGTGAGCTTTGTTATGAACAAACATCGTTTTTATTTAGATGTTCTATCGCGTCTCCCACTTTTATTATTCACTATTATTATTACCACTATCTCCTTTAGATTACACAGGATAACTATGGAACGCAAAACTGTAAGATTGCATTTGGAAATCACTGGCGGCTCTTGAGGTGTCAGATAAGTAAAAAAAAAAAAAAAAAACTCTTGTGCAATCGTTTTGTTCCCTTAGCCTCTTGTGATAAAATTTTTAAATTTTACTTATGGGGTATCTCAAAAGCCGCCATTGTTAAAAAGATGTATCATAAATCTTTCAAATGTATGTCCCACGGTTATGCCGGAAAGGCTAAAGGAGACGGTGATGATGAGAAATGAATGCAATGGTGGAATGAATTAAGTTGGAAGAAACGGAAGAGAGCCCGAGAAACCCCATGCTCATGGTGTTTGTCCACCACAAAGTTTACTTGGCGCGAGCTGGGATCGAACCAATGTCCCCCACGAACCAGAGGTGAAGGCTCTACCACTGACACACCGCGGTCCAAGATGTATTACATGATGCAGGAACACACACACACACACAAAGCATACGACTTGCAGATGTCACAGACCATGAAGAACTACGATTGGCCAGATTGTTTTTAACTGAGTTTTGATAGTCAGCACATCGGTTCCATTGTTATTAACACAGAATTCCTACTCTGGACCTTGCCACCTGTTATTTCAAATAGGTGAATTAATTCACAATGCTGAACTAAAACACTAAAACTTCTAAGAGAAACCAAATCGGGGACCATGCACACACAAAGGTGTAGGGAGTAGAGATTCAATTTGGGACCACATGACCAAGAGACGTAGCCTAAGTCGTGCAAACATTCAAAGTTAAAAAAAAAAAAAAAAATGAACTTCGATTTCCTTATTCACAATCATATGCTCATTCATATAACAATAATAATAATAAAAACAATAAGAATATTATCAACTAAAAAAAAATGCATTAAATGTTGCAAGCGTAAAGTATAGTATACATCTCAGCAGATAAGGACACTTTAATTAGATACATAAACAATTACGTATTGATAAATGAATCATTGAAACAAAAATGAGTATGAATCACACAGAAAATCAAATTATTTTCGATGCGTAAATTGCATGACTCCAGTTTCAATTTACCAGAGTTACAATAGATCACGAAATACACACTCTACAGTTCGGTGTTCAAGACTCAAGCAAACCCATCTTTCAGATATTTTCTCTTAAAAAAATAAAAATAAAAAGGTTCCTTTGAGTTTAAAAACAAACCATTAACATACCTCGAATCGCTTTTACAAGTTCATTATAATAGATTGTTTTAAAATAAGTCACGGAAAACAACGAACATCTAATGTCCAAATAGCCGTTTCATAATGAATATAGAGGATGCTTCTTCTCAGTACTTTACACAAAGTAACACATACGCAACATAATATGTCAATGTTATTTTTAAAATACTGTACTATAATACTTTCCTTCTTAGTTGCAAAGCATTCTCCTAGCCCTAAATGTTGTTGCATCTATTAACATCTTCCAGATAGTTACGTTTCAGAAATCTATAATGAAATGAAATGGAAAGAGAATAGATCGATTTCACAGCTTGGACACAGTAGGGAAGCAGCAATTTTTTAACACATAGAACAAAACTCCCTAGCGTTAGAGTCAATAAAACCTTTTAAATGGATTATGGATGGTCTAGACTGATGTGCTGTCATCGTCTCCACTTTGGACTCTCTAGACCGGAATTCGTTATCTCGTAATAAATTCAAGTAACTTTCTATAACTGCTTTACGAATCTGGCGCCACTTGTCCACAACGGGAATCGATCCCGATAAGATGCGCTCAAACATCCTGTTATAGCATTTCAACTTAAGAAATTAAATTTATTATGGTTGAAGCGCACTAATGAAATTTAGAAAACAACGTTATACTAGGGAGAGTAACCAACAAGACGGGACGAGACGAGACGGAGCTTTAGTGCACACACCCTACAACTTTCGAGACGAGATATCCTTTCCATTACACCTTTTCGAGACAACACAACCTCAACTCTAAAAGTAACCCCTTGTCTTGTAGACAATCCCTGAATGACACTAACTTATCGCATTGCTTCTAGAAAATTCACTCGAGTTTGAGCAAGACATTTAAAAGACATAAGTTTTTGTACATACTCGTAATGCTGTAAACCGTAGAAAAACAATTATTGATATATTATACATAAAAAATACTTATAAGTAACTTCTCTCATCTTGACTCTGGAACTATGACTTTTCTGACCAAAATATATACTTATTTCTTAAAATTAAAATAAGTCATAAACAGTTTCAACAACGTAACGTTATCTTCTTCAGACGTTATTTGGTATATATATGTATGTTCATAATATTCCGAGACGAGACGTACATATGTCTAGTCTCGGAATATTATGAACATATGTACGACAAGTAACGTCTGAAGAAGATAACGTTACGTTATTGAAACTGTTTACGACTTATTTTAATTTTAAGAAATAAGTATATACTCTGGTCAGAAAAATAATTATTTAATACAACTTATAGGCACACTGATACTAAATATGGAAGAAAATACGAGAAAACTTTCGGAAGAAAACAAGAACTGGTACTTAAAAAAAAAAAACTGTTATTAATGCGGAGCCTACAATATGAATATAACTATTACAGCCACAGTAAGTATCATAATATTTCAAAAAATAACACTTTCCAACTCTTGCAAGAAGTTAACATTTTCATATCCTAAAACTTATTATGGACACTTCTACATATAGGCGTCTATTAACAATACTGCTTTTTCAGTGTATTATTATATTTAGAAAAGAAAGTTAATACCCAGAAGTACACATACTATTCCCAATTAGTAGAATCACACTGGAAAATGAAAAAAAAAAAAAAAAAAAAAAACTATGAAATACGGAAAAAACGCAAATCATCAATCTGCCCTCCCCACTGGATTAATGGTTAGCACGTTTGCCTTTGATGCAGGGTTCCAGACAGTGGCGGATCTAGGCCGGGGGACCTACCCCCTAGTTTTCCGAGTGACAAAGATAATTTAAGCTATTACTTATATATTTTTGAAAGTTTGTAGTAAACTCACGACATATTTCTCATGGTCTTGGTTCTCCCCCCCCCACACACACACTTTTTACCTTCTAGACCCGCCACTGGTTTCAGATTCGTTTCCGGTGTGACAGAACTGAACTTTGAACACAATACGGTGGTTTGGATTCCACCTTCAACTATGGATACAAGTCCTATATGGCTTCGGCGCTGAAAAGGGGGCGCTAAAGTTTTAAACAAAAAAAAGTCAAACGGAATTTCATCAAAAACGTTAATTCTACGTATGTATGTTAAAGTTTTTAAAAAGCGAAAAGTACATGCATCTTATTTTAATACTTCAAGCCAGTACTGTGTATCGTTGCCATTAATACACCCCTATTAATACTGAATACAAGAGTCGATAGCGCGCTAACATGTTAATTACCAGATTACGGGATAATTTCGATTATTTTTGCTGACACTACATATGGATCAACTTTTATCTGCCAGTGCTATCGGAAGATTTGGACGAACGACTTCTTAATTCTGTCATATGATATTTTTAAAGAAAACTTACAAAATGAAACAAATCAGGTAATATTACACATTACCTATACACAGTCCAACTCAAGTAAATACAGCAAAAGACAGCACACAGCTCTTCTGTGTACTTAATTAACTTTAGACTTAATAGAAATTTATATCTAGCAAATCTTACTTAGGAAAAGAAAGAAAAAAATACAAATCTAGAGAAACTACGAGAAACGTAAGCACGTTCATTCACCCTTCAATTTCAACCTTGAGAACCCAACGCCGCCCTTTCACCGCCAACTTCTTGGCACAAGAACTGATTGAACAGTATTGTGATAATTGAACTTAAGAAACATTGCGTAAGAAGCAAATGAAATATAACAGAAGAGTGGTCAGTTACCTTGATGCAACCGATTGGCAAAGGACATTAACCTTAGGAAAAAAAAATAAATAAAACGAGGAAATAATTGTGTAAAGCAAATAATAATAATAATAATAATCGAACATACGATTTAGCCAGGAACGATGGATTCGAAGATAATTCGTATTAGTAATTAGCAGAAGCTGAATCGTGCATTTTAAAAACATAACTGCAACCGAGAAATTACCACAGCTTAAAAAAAAAAAAAAAAAAAAAAATTAAAAAAAAACAATACTCTGTTGATAGGCTGTGAGGGAATACGCATGGCTACAAATACACGGGAACTCCGTCGAAGCTGTTGCGTGAGTCCCGCGTTCAATTTCCGGACGGAGTATACAAATGTTTCGGTTTCCATGTTAAACACTAACGAACCAGTAGCGATTCTCGAAGCAAGCCACATCGGTAAAAAAAATTTAAATTGCATCGCTTCATACTAAGAGAATAAAGCTTAATACAGCTTCAAAAAGTTGCATACAACAATCAGCAAATTTTGTCAGTAGGTTTGCTTTCCTTAGCTTGTAGCGATCATATCTCAACTTTTACCGACGTAAATTCCCTCAAAAGCCGCCACTGCAACCAATTTTTCAACTAAAAAAAATAGCCTGCAGTGAAAAAATGTTCATCTGTTGAACGTAAGATAATGTGAACACGCGACATCTGTCCGAAGTAAATTAAAACATCACAAAGTACTTTTAACAAAATTGATAGACCGACTTCTAGATTTGACATAACTTATCTTGTCAAATTCCATATGCATCTAACCTAGATGAATTTTGAAAACACTATTCATAAAACAGAATTTCTAGGACACATTCGGATTTAGTCGTAAGTCCACCAAAACAAAAGATACATAAGATTAAAAAAGAGAAAACTATTCGGCTTTTAAAATATAAAAACGTCAAAAAAAAAAAAAAAAAAAACAGAGTGATGAAAACACTTTTGCAAGCAAGTACATCCGGGTTATGTCATCCCGCTGAAGAAGCAAGTAGCATCACTAAGTTCAGAGACCTGTTGCCGTGTCGGGGTAAACCCATGGTTATTGTCACGTGGCCGCCGCTGGAAGGAGACAAACATCCCTTCGATGAAACCAACTATCTCCTTCTTTTAATAAGAAAGCTTTAAATTATTTTGCTATTGCAGCACATAAATACATATTTGCGATTTTCGAGAGCTGTCCTAAATATCACTTGATTTCACACTCTTGCGCGAAACTTCGTGGCTCGCATCCCACGAAGGAACTTGCATCGGTTGTGTCCCAAGCCGTTTTGCACACGCTTGGCCAAGTAATTTCCAACATCAAAAACTAAACAAGAAAGCAACTATCTCAAATCTGATACGTTCTGCAACTTATTTAAGAACTTGAGTTGTATATAAGATTATTGTCCACATACGAAGTTCAATATTTTAAGTCCAGCATCGCTGCAAAAATATCGCAATTCGCAAATCAGATCATGATACGCGAAACAAGTTCAGTGCAAACATGTAAAAACAATCACATCTCTTTTGAAGTGTTTGAAAGCGAAATCACATGATATTTGTCTAATTTACATTTTTTTCACAACTTATATTTTTTAAAAATAAAAATTAAAGAAACACACACACACACACATGTTCTCCTTGTCACTTGTTTCATCAAAACATCTGACGAAACATTATCTTGAGTGGATCCGACACATCAAGGCACTGTTCGCAATCTGCACTTAGTTATTTGAAATAAACACTTTTTGCGCGCACTGTTAATTTGAGAAGAAAATCTTGACGAAATTGGAGTTACATATTTGTGCACTGTGTATTTATCATACATTGTTCGAAGTCTTTGAGGTTATCTGAACTTTTCGGAGTTTCATGTTCGATCCTGCACCTTGCCGTCACATCACAATTTCGCCGGAGTTTTGTTTCTTTTGCGAAGTCCAACAAACACAATCAAAAACTACGGTTATAGCTCAAAATAAATATAACACAGTAAAATAAACAAATATTGTCAAGAGTCTTACCTGATTCGCGGTGTTGTCTTCTTCTAAATAGAATCTGAAACACGTCGTTAATACTTCGAAGTAAGTTTTCAATCCTATTATAATAATCCTCCTCATCGTCTGTCTCCGTAGGAAAGAAGGGAATAGCCATTTTCCTAACACAACTTCACTCTCTCAAACGTAAACGCAAACTGTTTACAGACACAGGGCGAGAAACGCTTTTGCTATGAAATTGTCTTCGGCGTGTACCGTAACTAAAGCGCCCCCACAATCACGTGACTTATCGCTAACCAATCAGGCTGTGAGGCGTGGTTACAGCACGACCAAAACCCTCGTGTTTGTAAACACGACCATGTGCCTGATCGGGTTTTGTCGGAAGTTTTCGTACACCCAGCGCGCGATGTAACAGAAAATAATACTTGGAGAAATCTTTTCCCTCATTCTCCCCCCCCCTTTCCTTGCAGAGAGAAGAAAATCCCCTCTTCTCTAGTTCAATTTCTGGTGACGTCACGAATCACCTGACAGAGTGTCTTCCAAGCAGAATGGTCAGAATTCAAGTCACGTTACAAGTCTCCTTCGAAGCCAATAACCTAAGCTTGTTGGAACATGACTCAGATCTACGCATTTGCACTCCCGTTTTTTTTTGCAACTGGAAACAGGGATTATGGAAAGAAAAATTAATGAAACCATTTATAATGAACACAAAATTTAACAAAACAAACATGTTTTCTTTTTTAAAAAAATATTATTTATTTTTTAAAGATTCCTGTTGGCACGAAATAAGATATAATTGCGCGTATTTGTTTTTCTAAAGATTACCTGGTTTCTGGTAATTTTGTTTGTTTACAAGTTCAATGTCCCTTTACAGCTATATCAGACGTAAGCCTACAGTTTGAACACTTTCGTGGTTATATAGTTAGCATACGCGCTTTCGATGCAGGAGACCTGGGTTCGATGCCCAGTTAGAGCTCATGTGGTTTCATTCCCGTGCTAAGCTGTATGTCCCCACGTCTTTACATAGTCTATGGACGTTAAAAGTTCAATTGAACCAAATAAGCTTACAGCTGATTTGATTCTTTTAGTTTAGCGTCCCTTTCAGCAACAACACCATATGAGACCGCATGAGCTTCCGCCGGAAATCGAACCCGGGTCTCACATGCCAATTGCTTAGCCACGAGAGAGCTCAAGCTTACAGTTGAACAGTATTTCCGTCGGCAAACTAATTAGACTGTCCCGCACCAAAGAGACAAATAGCATTGAGGAATTTCACATTTAAACCATGTTAACTGTTGTATGGTTTCTCAACCTGTGGTACACGGCTTATGATGGGGTATCAATAATTAATATGCTTTGCTGGCACGCCTGTGGAAAAGGTTGAGAACCCCTGAAAGTGCCTGCCTAGTATTGATGGACCTATAGACGTGTCTCCGATATTAAGTGACCAGTTTTAGAACGTACAGAAATGAATTCGAATTAAATAAACCATGAGGTTTATGGTCACCAAACACGTGATTAAAAAAAAAAACAGGTACATTTCACCTATTACATCCTACTTTATGCTCATTCCCGCCAATTCCTTCATTATATTTCATTTTCGTTTATCACCTGTTTCCTTTATTCTATTGCATGGCATAGAGAATCAAAAAAAAAAAAAAAAGTCATGTTCCGAAATTTCGTCATATAAAATCGAATCCTCAAAATTTCCACGTTTTACTTGATTTTTAGCATTTATAACGTATCTATTTTCACTGTACTTATTTAACACATATCTAGGTAGAGTTTACGATGCTATTTTTATATCATGGAATACTTAACAACTAGGGGTGCCGATCCTCACATGTTCCCAAAAATATGTTACCCACTCCCTACCCAATGATCTGAATATCTTCGCTTGAATATCTGACAACAAGACATATACTTGAAATTAGCCCAACCGTTAACAACCAATAACAGGAATGGCAGAAGGAAGTAGATAATTCCGTCCCTAAAGGTACCATCGCGGCATTGACCTCGTGAAACACGGTAAACTTTCGAAAGATGGTCGATCGTAGAGACTGAACTCGATTCCTTCGAACTGAGAAGTAAGAAATCGAACCATTAGTCTATGTCAGATTAATTTTTAATCAACTTATTTCTACTTGGACAGCTGTTTATGCGCAACGGACTAGTTACTTCCCAGTCCTTCTTCGTATAAGTTCCGTGTTATTTTCCAATGGTAGCATTTTCTTCGTCAACAACGAAACCTTATGTTCCTCCTTCGACAATTTGAGTTGATTTTAATTTAGCGTCCCTTTCAGCAGCGAGGCTATATGAGACGTGGACCTACTGATTAACGTGGAATCCGAACTACATGAGCTCCCGCCGGGATCGAACCCGGGTCTCCCACGCCAAAGAAGCGTACACCAATGGAAAACTATGTGAATGAATTGCTATTGAACTCCGGTTTACAGAACTAGAAATGATGGCGAAATGACGATGTGTTGGCCAGCTCCACCTTACCGAACTATCGATAGAAACCACCTGACTGACTGCATCTCTTTGTTTTTCCACTGTAGCAATGTTTATTTAATATTTTTTGTAGTTTCCAGTTAACGTCCTTTTCAGCACCGAGGCTGTATAATAAGTGGACCTCAAGTTCAATGTACGGTCCGTACCACAACAGTTGACACCGAGAACCGAATTCTGGTCACCCGCGCAGAAAGAAAGTGTGTCAATCTCTTAGCCAGGAAGGAACCCTAGTATTAAACCTTCGTGTTTGTTTGTATCAAGGAATCGCCTAGAAACACCCAGATTAAAATTTTGTTTCGGTTAGTTGATCAGAATTTGCAACTGCAAAGACGCGTTAAAACAACTGGAACTACCGTTTTGAGTACATAGGGTAGTCTATACATAAAGAAATTACCAAATCCATCAATATCCCGAATTCGAATCCCTTCCTTTTCCGAGAGGCACAATAACGCCGTGGCACAGCGCTCAACTATGATGCTAGGGTCCCATGTAAGTCGTGGTGGACAACACTGTGTTCGTAGATTTTTTCGAGGTCCAATTTCAGGGGCGTCATTTCATAATTTGCTTGAGGGGGGCAAGAGCTCCACCGACATAAGACTTTCACGTTTTGTACTAATATATCAGTAGAGTGTCGATTAAAGTATATGTATTCCTCAAAGTCTTGGGGGGCAATTGCCCCTCCTGCCCCCCTAAATGACGCCCCTGTCCAGTTTGCTCCCATATTCTCATCCCACTACTTCTTTCATTAATTATCCGTCTTCTTTGACCTGAAGGGCATAAACATGGGGCGTAACCTCCCACCTCCCCCCTCCAAGGACAAAATATGCACAACGATGTTTGATCACTAGAAGGGGCCACGGTGAATCAGTATTAAAGCGCTTACCTCTGGTGTCTGAGGTCTCAGGTTCGATTCCCGGCCATGTAAGTTTGTGGTGGTCCATATCGTCTGTCGGTTTCTCGGGGTACTCCCGTTTCCTCCCACATTTTCATTCCACCAACCCTTCCATCATCATTCACTTGCCTTAATCATCGTCTCCCTTAACCTAACAAGGGATAATCGTAAGACGTCAAACTGAAAGATTTCATTTCATTTTCATCACCTGAATACAAAACGACTAATACAGTTCCAATAATTGTTACGGTTTATTTGAGATTTAGCGTTCCGTTTCAGTACCGAGGCTACATGGCGCTTGAACCTAAAAATTTATTCTGGAATCCGTACCATTTTGTACCCCCACGGGGAACTGAATCCAGTTCTCCCGTAACAAACGTAGGTTTTGTAATTTCTTCCGAAAAGTTTATAGTATGAAACGTTGCATTGAAGCTCACTGCAAATTGAAATTTACTTAATGATAGATGAGTTCAATTCCCTATCTTCCTGATTACAGGAATGATTCGAAAATATCTAAATGGTTTGCCCAAAGTTCCACCTTCCCTAATTTTTAAATGTTTAACTTTCTGCAGCTGAAATTTAGTACGTAGTCTGCCTCCATTATCGTGCTTGGTATGCACAGATCTGTTTCTATTCTCAGTAGGGATAAAAATAATTTTAGATGTTCGCTCCGCATTTGTGAAGTAATTATGAGTTAGTAGAATTCAGATATACTGAATCCGGTAAAAAAAAAAAAAAAAAAAAAAAAAAGCTAATTGCGTTTGAATCATCGATGCGCTGACCACGCATCAGAAATCTTCCTTGCGTTGCATTGTCAGGAAATTGAACATTATTTATAGTCAGTAGCATACGTAAAGGAGGGATTCCGGATTAAATCCTCTTCAACAATACATAACACATTTACTATGCTAACATGTAAATTTAGTCCTTAAAAAAAAAATCTGTGTGCGCCATTGGTTATAATAAATTCAAAACTACTCCTTAAACAAAATGCAAGATAAATTCTGCTCTATAATGGTGTGCAAAACCTCTCCGATAAGTTTATTGAATGCAAAATGTTAGTCTGACAGATATTTTAAAAATGTATACATATACATACCTAATTACTCCTTAAATAAGCTGGATGTTGTCAAAAACTTGCTTTCTGAACTCTTTTCGTGAAAAAAGCAGTTTTCCGCAGGCGAAGGGATCTCTCCAGCCCAGAGTGGACTCGCACGCTAGAGACTTGATGCCCGTCTTGCGCGCGAGGGGGCTGTAGTGGGGAAACGGCGGGATGACAGCACTTCTTCCACGCGACGTTGCCATACGTTCCGAGGGGCACCTTTTGCGCGTGACCTTGGGACCTTAGGGTTCTTATTAAGAAACCTTAAGGGCCTTCACTAGTCGGGCCGAAGATTGCTGAACACGCATATCTTTGACGAAGTAGTGCTCACTTATGGAGGGATGTGCGTTAATCAAATTTTCACAAAGTACTACTATAGTATGATTGTACTTCACTACGTTTTCGAATTTGGTTTATCGTTATAATTACATGAGTAATAATACGTAAAAGTTCGGAAATCTTGAACATGTTTGCATGTAAATATTACGATAACATTTCTGTAAAACGGAAAAATAAGAACGTAGTAAAGTAAATTAGACTTTTCTCTACTCGTTTTGGTAGTTTGTTTTGTTTTATATGTTAACAACAACGCATACTAAGAGAAAAAATACGATTATGCATTTTAAATTTTGTTGCTGTTTGCTCGCTGATACACTACCGCCATCTGTCGACTTTCTTGCGAGTCGACATGATTGACAGCTCGTCGCAGAATCGCTCCACCTCCCTCTGCGATCGTTCTACTTACTGCGCGTGTGCCTGAGTAACAAGCACTGTAGAAGCGGGAAAAACGAAATGTGTGGCACCTCTCGAACTACTGTTTGTCTGTTTAGTGTTCGAAAAAGAAAATAATGGGAAATAAAACGAAGATGTTTGGAGTGGGTCGACGTAATAGGAGAAAAAGATCAAAATTTCTAGTTGATTGCAGGAGAAGGAAAGCCAGAGAAAGGTAAGTTAAATTTATTTTTAATAATTTATTATGTTTGAAATCGGATAGTCATTGGTCAGGGAGATGATATGTGTTCATCATTATACTAACGATGATTTCTAAATTGAAAGGAAGAAAAAAAACGCTCTGTTGGCAAATCCTGAGAGGACAATTGCAAAACAGGTGCAGCAAAACAAAACAAAACAACAACAACAAATGATCCAACCGTACGGCATTGATAAAACATGACCAGTGTTCAGAGCTGTGTATCGCTATGAATTGATCTTACAAAAAAAAAAAAAATCATTCGATGCACTATTTCTTTAGATTTCCTTTAGTATAGAGAAACAAAATTGACGTAAATAGTATTAGATAGAGTGACCAGATAGGCCTATATTCTTTGTATGTATTATCAGGGGTGTAGCCAGCAGGTTTCTGTAGGGGGGGCCAGCTAGAATGTACAAAGCCAAAAAAAATGTGTTGCTGCTAGCGTTTTTGAGGCCTGAAAGAAAGGAAAATTTTGGTTTCCTTCTGGAAGACTAGAAACACCTTTTTATCTTCTTCTTCTTCTTCTTCTTCTTCTTCTTCTTATTATTATTATTATTATTATCCATAAATTATATTCAATATAGTTTTTATTATGCTTAATCATGAACTACTGCCCGGGACCAAACGCTATACTTTTGTGCATAACTATAAAGGTAACCAAGAAATTTCTGTCCCTTTTCGTGAAGGTCTGTGTTCAATTGGACCTCACACTGTGAGTTGAATGCAAGTGGAGGTAAGGCGAACGTCAGTTGTTGGTGTGGGTATATCCAACATACTACCTGGTTGTGGCAATTCAGACACACCGTGAACTTGCGTAGTGACAGAGGGAACATGGGGCATCCACAGAGCGTCATAAGAGCATGTATGCTGAACGAGTTCAAATGGAGGTCAAACGCCGCTGTACCGGGTCATAAGATATGCCAGGCCTTTGGTGAGGGTGTCGTGACGACGCGGACAGTGCAGCGGTGGTTTAACAAGTTTAAGGACGGTGACGAAACACCCGAAAACACCACGTGCCAGAAGACCAACACATGTACAAAGAGGAACTGGGACTACAATTCAGTATGTAGTGAAACCATTCGGCAGCACATCCATCAACTTGTGAAGCACTACAAGTTGGGTCGATGGGTCTCTCATATTTTGACTACGGGCCAGAAGTCAACGCGGCAGTCGCCTGTGTTTATTTACTGTTTCGGAGCCATTTCTGGACAGGGAGTTGACATGTGATAAAAAGTGTGTCCTATACGAAGCTCCACGGCGCCGTCATCATTGGTTAGCATCCCATGAACCGATTTCAAAACAGCCGAAACCAGCACTGTACCAGAAGAAGGTCCTTCTGTGTGTTTGGTGCATCGTGCATCGGGAACTGCTACCAGCTGGTCAGAGTACCAGTTCAACTGTGTACTGTCAGCAGTTGAGCTGTGCTCAACAAAAACTCAAAACTCTGGAGCCATCACTTCTGAATTGCAAATGGGTCCTCGTTTACGGCTAGGATGACTCAGGACACCATTTTCCGCCTTAGATGGGAAACAATATTGCAACCACTATATTACCCGGGTATTGCACCGTCCGATTATCACCTGTTCCATTCTTTGGAGAATCACCTTAGAGGACGCCAGTTCAAATCCCTAGTAAAAGTCCAAAATGCATCTCATACTTTCTTCGTTTCCCGGCACACCAAGTTCTACCGCGATGGATTGCATGGCATTCCAGAACGTTTTCAGAAGGTCGTCGATGCTGATGGGGACTTTTTTTGATCCTCCAGGTTTGGTGACATATCGATGTTCGAAGGTGGTGGGTCAAAAAGCAACAAAACTTTTCTTTGTTACCTTTATATTTAAATTTAAGACCTTGTATACAGAACTTATCTACACAAAATGGATTTTCTTTGAAATTTCACTTAATTTCTTTATGGTTTCCTGACAAAAAAATGTATATTATTCGTGACTAAAACAAAACTACTACTTTAATACTATGATGTATAAGATAATTTTACTATGATGTTTTAAAAGTTGGTCATTTGGGGGGGGGCAGGAAACCATTTGGGGGGGCCGGGCCCCGATGGGCCCCTCCTTGGCTACACCCCTGTGTATTATCTAATGTGTGTTTTCCTTCTTATACTGTATGTTCCGTTATATTTTACTATTTTTAGGCGTCACTCAGAATCTGTAGTTGCTGCATCCTCCTCACATGAAGAGCCGCAAACCGAAAATGTTGATGAGCAAAAGTCAATTCCGGATGATAAGCTTGTAAGAACGGAACATGATCCAGATTTCAGTGAACCAGCTTTCGTAGAGCCTAATGATTATGAAGATGAGAGTAACTTAGTATCGTGCAAAAGTGAACAGCTTATGAATTTCGTAAAACTTGTAGGAAGACGAATTGTTGACATTAGTTACTTATTTCAAAGACTGAAAGAAATTGGTCGTCACCACCCATTTGATTGTGGTTTTTCAGATATGTATCTTATTAAAGAAAGAAGACGAGGCTTCATGTCTTTCTTTACGTTTAAATGCAAAATGTGTAACATAGAAATTGACGTTACAACTGAAGATCCAGAAAGGACTACGTCGTATTTAGAGGTAAATTCCGCAGCAGTTACTGGAACCATTTCTATTGGATGCGGGTATTCACAGCTTGAAGAATTTGTCTCATCTATGGATATTCCATGTATGGCATCTGATACATATGCAAGAAAACATCAGCAATTAGCTGAAGCAATTCATAAATCTTCGTGGCAGGAGATGGAGAAAGCAGGATTTGAAGAGGCACGGTTAGCAAGAGAAAATGGAGAAGTAGACAGTGATGGCATTCCCTTTATAACCGTGGTAGCAGACGGTGCGTGGTCTAGGAGATCTTATAAGTCAAACTACAATGCTCCTTCTGGCGTGGTAGGTTTGCATTATTTTTAATAACACATTTACAGTTCTTAGAGTAAGGTAATGGGGGCAAGCCAAAAAAGTAGTGAATCTGTAAGGAAGGGAAATGAATAAGCGGAAGAAAAAAAAAAAGAAGAACCAGGTAGCTCCAATATTAGTCAGAAATGAGTTATGTATGTCCAGTGTAGAAGTCTGTCTTCAACATGGGGGGGGGGGGGGGACGAAGTAAGACCGTTCCTATATTTTTTTTCTTTTTTTTAAAGGGATGTTCAAAATATTTATGAAGTTGAAAAACTGCTGTGGAGGATCAGGGGAGCAGAGTTGTCTTCGACATTGGGAGGCGGGCAGATTTGAGGCTTATTCATCCCCCCGGTATTTGCACCAGTATATCTTTATATATAGCAGATGGATAGATATAACTCTTTTAGAATTATCCAAGATAGATGGTTGTCAAAAAGTACTGGAAATACCCTAATCCAGCAATGGATCAAGAATTGCTGATAATATGCATTTAAAGTATAAATAACCCTCACCACTACATTTATGTAATCACAGTTCTCATTCTTGATGTCTGAGCATTTGAAATTAAGAAGTAAACGCTTATATCCACTTCTGACAAGTAAACCTTACGTTTGGGTGAATCGAGTTGCTGACTGAGATCCATATGAGAAAGTAGTACTAAATGTGGTCAGTATTTCAGTGAAGTTGTAGATGCGAAGCTCCAGGGGTTTAGGAGATACAGCTACCAGAACATCACATGGAAGTACAGAATAGTCTTCATACAGTTGGAGGTAAAAGCTCTGTAAGACCTCTTGTAACGACAAAAGGTGAATAAACAATATATGGGTACATATTAGGACTAGGGGGAAGTCATATAGAAAAGGTATCCTTGACGGCGGCCATCTTGAAATCCGCCATTTTGAATTAAGGTTAAGTTTTTAAAATAGGAATAGGGTCATGTGATACATGATTTAAGGCGCAAATTTAATCAGAAGAACAATGGTGACGTTAATTTTGATCTACGCGCATTTGGTAAAAAGTTACAGGGAAATTAAATATTGTTGCAGCATATGTATTAGACCTTTACCCCATCTTGTAAATTTTGTGTTAATGATAATAATTAAATAAAAAGCAGGTGGATAAATATTAGGTCTATGGTAAGAGTTGCCTTGATGGAGGCCATGTTCAAATCCGCCATTTTAATCAGACAAAAGTTTTAAACAAAACAGTGAGCACACCTGACAAAGGCAATCGAGTTACACTTTGACACATTTGTCGTTAACATTTCTGTCAAAGCAGTAGTCGTAAGGAGCGATCCATTTAATTTTGTGCTGGTTAATGATAAAGCAAAACTGGTTATACCGTTGGAGTTATGGTAAAAATTGCTATTAATAAGGTGTCACTGTTATGAGTTTTGTTTAAAACTTTTGTCTGATTCAAAATGGCGGATTTGAACATGGCCGCCATCAAGGCAACTCTTACCATAGACCTAATATTTATCCACCTGCTTTTTATTTAATTATTATCATTAACAGAAAATTTACAAGATGGGGTAAAGGTCTAATACATATGCTGCAACAATATTTAATTTCCCTGTAACTTTTTACCAAATGCGCGTAGATCAAAATTAACGTCACCATTGTTCTTCTGATTAAATTTGCGCCTTAAATCATGTATCACATGACCCTATTCCTATTTTAAAAACTTAACCTTAATTCAAAATGGCGGATTTCAAGATGGCCGCCGTCAAGGATACCCTTACTATATGACTTCCCCCTAGTCCTAATATGTACCCATATATTGTTTATTCACCTTTTGTCGTTACAAGAGGTCTTACAGAGCTTTTACCTCCAACTGTATGAAGACTATTTTGTACTTCCATGTGATGTTCTGGTAGCTGTATCTCCTAAACCCCTGGAGCTTCGCACCTATAACTTCACTGAAATACTGACCACATTTAGTACTACTTTTAATATGTGTCTCAGTCAGCAACTCGATTCACCCAAACGTAAGGTTTACTTGTGAGTGATTATGAGCCTGACGCAGAATCGTTCTGACGCACGATTAGTGCCATACTAAAGAGTTCGACTAACATGTTTCCTGCAGTAGTCAGGCCTTTAGTATGACGCTAATCATACGTCAAAATGACTCTGCATAAGGCCTCATATGTTTAACTCTGTAGCTGTAAGAATTTTTCAAAGATAGTTAAACTAAAATTTACTGCTATATCTGCGTATAACAACAGTTCTGCAAACTCGAAATATTTTAACAATCGGTTGTAACAGACCTGTGTGAACTGCCTGAATATCACCACTGTATATCATGTTATAGGGGGAAAACTTGTTTGCTTTTGAAAACCACGTAGGTACAAAGCTGTACTAAATAAGAAATTATGTTATTATTTAATTTGTGATCATTTAGAGTCTTTTCGATTATCTCGAAAAAGTAAAAATTAGATCTGCCTGTTTTTTCCACCAAAGCCTTCAATTGTAAAGTTATACTAAAATCCTCAAATAGGGTGACTCGGGTTACTTATTGCAAACGGAAACTCCGGGTAATTATTGAACGAGATAACAATAAGTGTGGTATTCTCCAAACATATCCACCGATGCATTGATTAATTATTGAGATAGTATTAGCAAAGTTACTCAAGAAATTAATTAATGCCAAAAACGCTTGAAAAAAGGTTTGAACTTTTTCCCAAATGATGTAAAATTTTGCTTATTGTTTTGTTAATTTATTTGATTTTAAATTTTGCGATGCCCAATGTTGGATATGTGTAATGAAGATGGTTTGTGTTGAAAAATGTCATTGCATGATGAACACTAACTGTATGAGATGCGCGTTGATGCCACGGTGGTTGAGTGGTAGAGCGTTCACCTCTGGTACGTGGCGTCCCTGGTTCGATCCCAGCTCGCGTTAAGTGAGCTTTGTGGTTGACAAACACCGTGTACTTGGGGTTTCTCGGGTTCTCTCATTTCCTCCCACTTTCTTCATTTCATCATTTCATTCATTTCTCATCGTCACCGTCTCCTTTAGCCTAACCGGCATAACCGTGAGATGTTAAAGATTTATTTATCTATTTATTTTTACATGATATGCGTATTTAGTTACGGAGTAATTATTGGACAGAGCGGAGTAATTGTTAGGCATGCTACGAGGTAATTGTTTGACAACTTGCTTCAAGGCCTGAAAGGAATTAGTAAATTTCAGTAATGTTACTCGACAGATATATGAAATAGTAGTTATAAGAGAAATAATTACTGGCTAGAAGAGTGTATAAATGTCGGAGCTATGGTAAATGTTTAATTTTTTCCAATGTTTTCCGGCTCACCCTATAAGATTGAATTTCTATTTTTTAAAAAAATGTCATTCACCTATAATAAGCTGAAAATAGCAGCGAAAAAGTCCTCCAGTTCTCTTCATACATTTAGACTATGTAGGTCTGCCCGTGTTATAAAGGAAATCAAGAAAGTTTTATCGCTTTTTCACCCACTACTTTCGAACATCGATACGTCACCTAAGACGTACTTGGAAGATAAAAAATAGTCTCTATCAGTATCGACGACCTTCTGTCATCGTTCTGGAAGGTAATGGATTCCATCGCGGTAGAACTTGGTGGGCCGTGAAGCGAAGAAAGTATCAAGTGCATTTTACACCTTACTAGGGATTTGAACTGGTGTCCTCTAAGGTGATTGTCCAATGAATGGAACAGGTGATAATCGGACGGTGCAATGTCCGAGGAGTATGGCGGATGTTCCCCATCCGAGGCGTAGAATGGTATCCTTGGTCATCCTAGCCACGTGGGGCTTAGCGTTGTTTTGTAACAGGAGGACCCCTTTGCGATTCAGAAGTGCTGGCTCCAGAGTTTTGAGTTTTTATTCACGGATCAACTGCTGACAGTACACAATTATATTGATGCTCTGACCAGCTGGTAGCAGTTCCCGATGCACTGTGCCGCGAGCAGTCCACCAAGCACACAGGAGGACCTTCTGGTGCTGTGCTGGTTTCCGCTGTTTTGGAACCTGTTCATGGAATGCTAACCAATGGTGACGGGACCATGGAGCTTCGTACATGACCCACTTCTCGTCACATGTCAACACCCTGTCCAGGAATAGCTCCTTCCTCAGACAAGACAGCAAAGAAACACTGGTGTCTGCTCGCGTTGCCTTCTGGCCAGGAGTCAAATCATGTGGGACCCAACTTGTAGTGCTTCCCAAGTAGATGGAGGTGCTGTCAACTGGTTTCTCTACTCACACTGAATTGTAGTCCGTTTCTCACGTGTCTGGATGTTGTTTGCCTCATTTGCTGCCTGAAGATCTTCATTTTGTACATTTGTTGGTATTCCGGCACGTGGTGTTTTGTCAACGTCCTTAAGCTTGTTAAACTACCACTGTACTGTCCACGTAGTCACGACACCCCCACCAAAGGCCTGGCATATGTTACGCCCCGCTGCAGTGGCGTTTGACCCCAGTTTGAACTCGTACAGCATACACTCCCTTATGACGCTCTGTGGAGGTCCCATGTTCACTCTGTCCTTATGCAAGTTCACGGTGTAACTGAACTGCCACAACCAGGTAGTATGTTGGATATACCTACACCAACAACTGACCTTCGTCTTATCTCCATTCGCATTCAGCTCACGGTGTGAGGGCCAATTGAACACAGACCTATACAAAAATGACAGAACTTTCTTGGTTACCTTTATTCTTCAACCCTTCCCTTGATGTCAATATCGATGGTACTATGTTCAAAGCTTTACAAATAATAAATTTTGCAGCACAGAAAGGGTTATATTGCAAACACACATGAAGTCGTGAGCATTTGAATTAGAGATAGATAGCAACTACTCTTTTGTCTTCATGATGCGGCGATGCGATGTGGCATGCACTCCACAAGAACTGGAAGCGTTGTGAGCCATACTGATTCAGGACCGTTGCTCGAGCTCCCATAATGAAGTTTGATCGGAGCAGTGTCAAGGACACGCACATCCCTCTATACATCACCCCAGGCAAGCATTTACACATTTGTGAACTGCTCATCAAACCAGTCAGTCGTAATTCGGAAGTGATGGGCTGGAGCATTGTCTTCTTATAAGTACACATGTTCTAGAGGGTGCTTCATAGTGTTGCTCTCGCGACGAGATGATCAGTTAGTTTTTCTCTTCTTGTCTCGATTCTCGAGAGGCTTTTCGGGGCCGCGGTGGCTCAGTGGTAGAGCGTTCACCTCTGGTGCTTGGGGTCCCAGGTTCGATCCCAGCCCCCGTCAAGTGACCTTTGTGGTGCACAAACAGCGTGTGCGTGGTTTTCTCGGGATTCTCCCGTTTCCTCCCACTTTCTCCATTCCACCATTTCATTCATTACTCATCAACACCGTCTCCTTTAGCCAAACCGGCATAATCGTGGGACGTAAAACTCAAAGATTTCATTTTCGAGAGGCTTTTCTCATCTCGTCTCTTGTAGTAAAGTTAGAATCTATATACATGAAGTTTGAAGATAGCTCAGAACTTTGGAGTAAAGGATATATGATAAAAAGGACGAGGAATACCTTTTCGCAGTACCCACAATACTTCAGATACGGTGTGACTCATACGTTTGGCCGCGATCAAATGTTGTCACCCATCGTGCATCAACTCGTGTATTATTATCATTCATACTACCCATAAGAGATCTGAAGTTCTTGTTATGTCTTCCTATTAGCCGGGCCAAGCGCACCACCACTTCCCCCCAACAGCAACTATCTGTAATTAAATTGCTCATGTTTACAATCGCAAATTAACTATTAAATAACAATGTTTCCAGGAAACAGTCTTACAAAAAGCAAAAAATATGTCAATTCCAAGGCCATTATTATTATTATTATTATTATTATTATTATTATTATTATTATTATTATTATTATTATTATTATTATTATTATTATTATTATCATTATTATTATTATTATTATTTACTAGTCTCAACTCAAGTAAATGTGCACTTTTCCTTCTATTGATTCTATAACAAAGTGTAATATGCAGGTTGTATGAATTATTGTATATATTTTAAGTACATACAGAAAAAGACTACTGATGTCGATTTCTTTTCGCAGGCTTGCATACTTGGTTATCGCACAAAGAAGGTACTCTACATGGGCGTGCGAAATAAATACTGTTCAGTATGTGATCGTGCTTCATTTCTTATGAAGGAACCTTCAAAGCATGTGTGCTTCAAAAACTGGCAAGGTACATCTACTAGTATGGAAGCAGACATTATAGTCGAAGGATTCAAGCAAAGCATAGAAATGCATGGTGTGAAATTTTCTCGTCTTATTGGGGACGGAGATAGCAGTGTGACGAGAAAGTTAGCAGAAAGTATGCCTTACGGACCTCACCTACTAGTTGAAAAAATTGAATGCAAGAACCATGTGCTGCGTAACTATTGTAACCGCTTACGAGACATTTGCCTAAGAAGCAAAACAGGCAATGTCACTCAGAGGAGTATAGTAAGACAGAATCTCATGCGCCTTCGAAATGCTGTAGATAAGGCAGTTGAATATAGGAGCAAACAAACTAACTTGCCTTTGCACTCCAGAATAGAAGAATTACGGCGAGATATATTGAATGGGCCAAGCCATATATTTGGAGAGCATATGAGTTGTAGCGAAAGAAACTATTTTTGTAAAGGAAGGAAAGATGAACCCAATCTTGTACCAAATATGAAATCATCAGGAAATAATGAGTGCCGTGAATATCGTTGCACATAATTCCAGCAGTCTTATTCACAATGTGAACAATAACTTTGCTGAGATTTACAACGGAAAAGTTGCAAAATTTGTTGGAGGGAAGCGAATAAATTTTGCACTTAGAAATTCGTATCAGGTCCGTTGTGAAGCAGCCGTCACTAGTTTTAATTCTTCTGGCCAATTTCAACGATCGCTTCATAAAACAATGATGGGATCTAGCCCGGGAGAATTTACAAAAATGTTCTTAGGGAGAAGAGCCAAACGAACGGAGAATATTAAGAAAAGAAAATTGAGCTTTTCTTCTCATGTTGCTAAAAAAAAGACAGCAAACCCAACATTTTGCTGATGATGATTATGGAGCCGTAGAAAGCATCCCTGACATGGCAGCGGATGAGTTTCTTAAAGAAAAAGAGAAGTTTCTAGCCTCGTTATATCTTAGTAAAGAGGAAAAACATAATTTGCAGAAGGAAACAGCTGGGCAGAGCCAATGTCACAAATGGAAGCAGGACGTTTCACAGCATCCTGGTTTGGGCGCATCTGCAAGATGAAGTCCACTACATCTTGTTCAAATACGGTAAAACAAATGCTGTATACAGAGTTCTCTAGTGCGGCTACATCCTACGAAATCCAGAAAGAACCACTGGCGATACGGCAGTTTGAAGAGGAATACGGGATGAAGGTTGAACCCTGTGGTTTGTTCATCGATGATAAAATATGTTTTTTAGGTGCTAGCCCGGATGGAATGGTAGGAAAGGAAGCAATTATTGAGGTGAAGTGTCCTTTTTCCTGTAGAAATGTAAAACCTGAGGAAGCCATTGAAAAGAAAGTAATCAAATTCGCCATTTTAACAGCAAATGGTATGGAACTTCTTTTAACCCATGATTACATGTATCAGATCCAGGGACAACTTCATATAACAGGAAGAAAAATATGTTACTTTGTGTTTTGGACACCACACGGGATGCTGGTACAAAAGATCTTTAAGAATGACGAATTTTGGAAGGAAAAGATGGAAGAAAAATTACAGAAATTTTATCTCGATTGCGTGCTTCCTGAATTAATCGACCCGAGACACAAACGAAATATGAAAATTAGAGATCCTGTTTAGGTTACGGAGGCCCAACAGAAGAAAGAAACATGCAAGCACTCAAGCAAACCTTAAGTTACAACGACGATGAATATTATTATTGTGTTGAGAGAATTACCTAAATGTAACATTATCTAGACAGTTATTTTTGTGTAAGGTATGTGTATCACTATTTCATGAAATATGGAAATTTAAATTCTCCCTTAGAGTGTGCCTCAATATTTCGTGTAATACGCAAATTTAAGTTTTTGGTATATTTTAACTATGTATCGTTATATCATGGATTGTCGAAAATGAATGTTTGCCTTATTATATGTATTAATTTTTACTGAAATGTACAAATGTAATTTTTGCATTGTTTTGTAATTACATTTATCAATCTTTCATGAAATGTTGAAATTTCGATATTGAGAATTTTATAATTGTGTGTATCACTTTTTCACGGTATATGATAATTTAATTTTTTCCCTTATGTTATAATTGTGTATAACTATTTCTAAGAAATGAGTTTTTTTTTCGTTATGTTTTAATAATGTTTATCAATTTCATGGATTATGCAAATTTATATTTTGCTTGTATTTTAACTATGTGCATCAATATTGTGTGAAATATGACAATTGATAGACACCAAATAGCAAAAAACTATTCTGGTGACTACTAGTTCCTTTATCCTATACTATTTCGCTTCATGAATGTCTGTTATGTAAAATAATGTACTTTCAAAAAAAAATGTGTAATGTTTACTTTACAAACATTTGTTTCTTTCTAACTTTTACAAACATGTACTTTTTCACAAAATATTCTTTTGTGTGTGAAGAAATTTTCCTAAAAACTGTATTACGGCATACATAAATGTACAGTGATCGATTGTTTCAAACAATATTTTTAGGAGCTTTTCTCAAAAATTTACCGGTTTATGAACATAGGTATGACTAAAAATCCATTGCGAATTGGAAATTTTGTAGATGGTAGGCTGCCATTCTGCAATTGGCTTTATGGGATTGAGGAAAACCTTTGTCAGCATGGCCGGCAAGATATTGGTTCGTGCCCACGCTCGGCCTATCTAGTGGCGCTTGACAGGTAGGCACGTTGCTCCTACACCACTGACTGGGCATATATTATTATTATTATTATTATTATTATTATTATTATTATTATTATTATTATTATTATTATTATTATTATTATTATTATTATTAGTCGTATGACAGAGTTTGGGGGAAAATGCAGTAGTTTTGAGGGCTCCTTATGATCCTCCAAAAATGTACGCCACTGGTGTTGTTTGGGTGGAGAATATCCTCCTGCGGCCAGAAACTTATGTATATACAAATTGATAAGAATCAATGAAGAGCTAAGACGCCAATAAAATGGACAAACCACGTATTAATCCCTCTACTCCGTTCTCTTGGGGAGGAACTGAACGTGAGTTTCAAATTGCAACATGGGTCGAGTGATATCTTGTGCGATACACCGAGGAAAACCAAACCGTTCCGTAGAGAAAGAATTTTGACATGGACTCTATTTTGAAAATGGTTTTAGGTTCACACCTCAGATACAACGTCCATTGTCCAAATTGAGTGTTACATGCTAATGTCCCGCGAAGAATGCGTTATAAAAGCAAATTGACAAGAACCAACAAACAGCGCAGAGACCAGAGAGGCCTCTAACATAGAATTCAACCCGACCTCCATTTAAAGGAGGGGGATGAACGTGAAAGTTTCAATATTCATTATGATTCTTATTCATGTTTACATTATTCTTCTATATTATCACTATTGTAAACTTGGATCACCCCTTATTTGTTTTTCATAAACACTAAATTCTGAACATGAAGTAATATTGTGTGGAAAAAATGAACAACCTTATGTGTGTATGAGAGTGAATGAGACTCGGATATATCAATAACCTTTTTTACTTTCTCCCAAATGGTACGTTAGTCCTGAACGTAATGTTTTGGCTTTCCGAGAAAGGGCAAAAAAGAATTCTTCACTTGTTGACAGCAAGGTACAGAGAAGTGTGTGTGTGTGTGTCACGGAAAGAGAGAGCAGTCAGATCGTATACGTGTGTTCTGCGACGTGACACAGCAGACGGCTTCACTCACGGCATGGAGCTGGTCACTGATATATTTTTTAATCAGAGAAAAGAGAGACATGCGCAGTTTCAAGCAGGAATAAACGTGTCACGCCCAAGGTAGTCTGTGGTCACGCCCCCTACTCTTGCCCACTAGATGGCGCAGACATCGAATCTGAACTTTCCCTCAACCCTTGAACGGCCTTAATAACGGGGTAAAGTAAATGCAGAAAGCTGGCAATCAAAGAAAGAAAGAAAAAAGACAACACAAAAAATACAAAAGAAAAATAAAAAAATACATATATGTCATTTTAAAATTGAAATTATAAATGTGATGTAACAATTACTGCAATAAAAAGAAAACTAACAAAAAAAGGGAGAATAAAAAATAAGACAGCATCACGAACGAAATCAAGTGTGACCGAAAAAAGTTCATTTGCCACTGTTTTTCACAATTATTTTTCGTTCTTTTTTTTTTCTCTTTTTTTTCTGGCATTACTACATTAAAAAAAAAACACACACACACGCAACTAAAACTGGTTATTAACATAATCAGTTAAAATAATTACAATATTGATGGTGAAAGAAAAAATCTTACTACATAATTTACTGTAATATTATGGGTATATACGCATTTAAAAAAAAAAAAGAATGGAAAGGGAGTTATTGTAAGACGAAAGTTCTCAATCCAATTCCTATCACGAGCCCCATTTTATCACATTCTCTTGATAGCGTCCCCTTCATACTTTCTGGTTTGTAATATGTTTGTGTGGGATTTTGAATATACCTATTGCAGAATTCTCACGATACCCACCACCTATTTCTATAATACTAGAATCCATTTCTTATATATAATGGATACAGTAACTTCTCTAAAAACAGGGCGGATCCAGGGGGAGGATATAAATAAACACCCATCCCAGAGTTTGGAGCTCTTAAAAGTAGCTCTAAGTAGCAGTATTACAATCCACCGCCCCCCAGAAGTCCGTCCTGGATCCGCCCCTGCCCTAAAAGCGAATGGATTAAAACTAAATTTGGTCAGTTCATTCATATTGCAAATATCGAATCCGATCCGTCATACTGTTTTAAAATGGAAGCCGTTTCAAAAAATTTAAAACTTCATAACTCCCTTAATTTTGGGTCATACGATAAAAAAACTAATTTCTAATTCTAAAAAACTTGGACACTTTTTTAAAAAGTTATTTATTTTTTTTAATTTTCGAGAGGCCGCCACTTTGTTACCTCATATTGTTGTAAATTTGGTACATTGTTGTGCATGTGTTCAGTATCACCAAAAACTGTTTACATTACAAGCAACTTGTTTACATTTAAAGTATAGGAAACAAATAAAATCCCACACCAAAAGTCTACCTTCGTTGTGGCCAGCTTGCAGGAAAAATTATTATTCGCTCACATACATACTGTGGCAGGACTCGATTTTCGAGGAAAATAATTTGTATATTTTTATTTTATTTTTATGTTTATGTCACGAAATCATTAATTAAGGTTATGGGAATTAAATGTTGTATATGTGAGTAAATGCAAGCTGCACAATCTCGCTAATGTTTGTGTCAGCAGTTTATTGTAAACACATGTGTATAAGAATGTCATCGTTGAGAGTCTGGCAATGTAGGAAGGAAATGTTGACAATGTGTCTTTCCTCACATTAGCCAGATTCTAGAAATTGTATAAAGTGAATCTGTAAGATTTCACGAATTTCATGAGATTACGGATGTACGGAGAATTGCTTAGAATCGGGAAATCAGAACGTGTCGAGGATTGCAATTTTGAGTTTTGACACATGGAAGGAATTTGTCTCTCCATGTGAAAACGGTGTTACACGTGCCGCAGCAGACGAAAAAGCAGACGATGGTAGTTGAACAACGCCAAACAAAACCGGAGGACGAGAAGGTTTTGGGACAGTTCGATGACAGTTCTAGGAGAGTTCAAGGAGAGATCTATGAGAGTTCGAAGAGAGTTGAGATTGAACAATTCTTGGAAGTCCATGATTAAGTTACCGTGATCATTCTTGGGTTCGAGTTTGGAGAACCACGTTCTATTGGAGAATCAGCCAGATGATAGGAGGAGACAACACTTTGTATTCCAAAACATCATAACGACGCAGAACTTCGGCAGAGACTTGCATTGAGAGGAGCCATACCTCAATGCTCATTTTCGTTTTCCATCAACAAGGAGTTTCAGCTTAAAAGGAGCAGAGTTCGACGCCAGAACGACGTGGGAATACACCAGTTTTATCCAGGTATGTGTGGCACCGAGTCAGAATTCAAAGGCTCAATACTTGATCGTTCTATACCTGTCTGGCAAATGAATCTTAATATCCGTCATAACTAATATTCTGAGATCTTACAGTTCACTCATAAGCTTAACGAAATACAGTGTTTTATTTTAAATGAAGTGGACGTATCTTTATTTAACTAATCCCCAAATGAGAAACCTCTCGCAAGTTGATACAATAGTTTGTCCCACTCATTCTAGATGGTGAGTGGAAGGCGCCTAGTAGCACTCATCTTTGCATCCCCAATTAGGCACAGAGTGGCTAGGTTGTCAATACGAATCTCAATAAATTTCAATTTTAATTGCATTTCCATATGCAGTTCTCGTTAGTTTCATATCGTATCCCTTTCATTTTAAATTGATTTTTAAACAACTCTGCACCTGTTGGAAATGTTTAATAGACCTGTTTTTTTTTTTTTTTTTTTGTAGTTCTTAATAGTGTGTAAAAATGAAAATATGTCTGTCAGAACAAAAATGCAAAATATTTAAAAATATTTGCCAGTATTAGATCCTAATTACATTTATTTCTTCAGCTTATCTTCGCAACTCCCATGAAACCCATTCGCGATTCCCTTAGAGTCGCGACCCCCAGGTTGAGAAACCCTGTTTTAAGTTGAATTCAATATTAGCTAAACAGTCATGTTAGAATGTATACTAACATTAAATTCTACAATTTTGTTATTGTTTATTTTATTTTTTTTTTAAAGAAATGCTCAAAGATGAGACAATTACCGATCGATAAATCTTATTGAACCAAACAAAATGATAATGAGTGTTTATTTACCCGAGATGAATGTATCTGAGGGAAAACAACTTGTGGATATTGACATTTGTAATTGTAATAATAGCAATAGGACTTACTACTTGTCTTTCGAGACACAGTCCAACTTTACAGTTTTTTTTTACTTTACCATTTTATATATATATATATATATATATATATATATATATATATATATATATATATATATATATATATATATATATATATTACTTTTCCATTTTATATCGTAAAGACCAGATTCACCGGTATTGTAACAGAGCGGTGCTTGAGCAATTAACCGTAGATATTCAAACCCTGATTAGTGATAATTTCAGAGTCTAGTTTTATTAAAAGTGTAAACTCTTAGTCAGTGGAGAGGAGGGCGTGGATCATAGATCAGAGTTGATGACAATGGGGTTTTGTGGGTTGTGAATTAGAGTGGGTCATAGTGGGTTATGGTGGGTCACAATGGATCGTAGGTCAGAAATGGTCACGGTGGTTAATGGGTCAGTGGGTCATGGGTATACTTTCATTGACCTACGCCATCTCTGCTCTCAAAGGTGTGTATTTAAAGGCACTATTTCGGTAATAGGCCAGTAGATTGGAGAAAAACACTGGAAAATCTTCACTCACGATGTGCAGTCGCTGGCTTTGAACTCAGAATCCTTCCCAATTTGGGAAGCAAAGAAGGCAAATACCAGTCTACTCCTGCTCGGTTAAAATTTTATGGGTATCGATGCAAGAACATCAATTTGACGTCAAATGAGTATTCATACATGTCCAGTTAATTCCCATAAAACATCCATGACAAGTTACATGACTAGTCGGCATGTTCTATGGATGTCTATTGAATCGCATACAGATACAGTTAAGTTTTTTTGTGTATTTTGTCTCCTTCTTCAACACTGATGTTATTAAGGGCAGGACCTAATATTATTGTGAGCTCAAATCACAATCGGAACTCACAGTACAGGTCGTTCCCCACCATTTTGTCTCACCTCCAAGAGTGGATTAGAGGGCCCTGCCACCTGTACAAGCTGAACGGTATGTCCGTTCGATCTCAATTAAGTATCATATTGTCTACGATACGAAATGGAACTTGGTTGATACTTTCATTTTTTTTTTTTTTACGTACCATGTTTACAGAAAAGACACTAACGGGAAACGAACCTATAAAACCCCATACATAAAAGTTTCATACTAAATATTAATGTTTTTTGTTCTTTGTCTAATATTTGATTTATATGACAAGAGATATGTTTGTACCACAAAAGCAAACCGTCAATACTGTCTGGATGGATGCCAAGTGAACGGTGTGCTTCGACCACAGTTTGATTTCTTCCAGCTGTTATCCATTTGATAAGTACTGGTCAGATCCAAAATTGCTTGACTTTCGTTGATCTTCATCCGATAATATTTAATTTATAAACAACTCGTTTTTACAAAGGAAGTACTAAAGCTCTTTTGGTATTGACCTATTGGACATAAGAAAGTGCGAAGAGACATTTAAACAATAAACTAAAATACTGTGGATAGAAAAAAAAACTAGAAATACTGGAAGAAGAAATGGAATTGAGAGTCGATGCGCTAACCACTAGATCCGACAGTCGAACAGTACTGTCTAACCCGCAAGAACGTTTAAAAAGCTCTGTCTAATGACACAAGAAGAACACTAAAATGGCCACTGACACCTAAATCAGTGGAGAGCATGGTGAACCCACTATATTATAGGCCAAATGTCGTACCACGTTTGTTACCCCAGTCAAAAATCGTTTGCGGATACGAAAAAAAAAAAATAATAATAATAAGTAAAACACTTAAAATAAAATTATGGTTTAAAGAAAATTTCTTCACATAAATAAATTTATAAAAGCAATCAAGATGACTGGTGTGTGATATGTACAACTGGAGTATAGAACAGGTAAAGAAAACAATTTTTAGTTTAAACGGGAAAGTACCATTTGAAGAATAGATAAAACGTAAACCAGGACATTATATTTCATTAGCAGGAGTGTCAAAGTCACGTACCAGATCGCTTCGATTTATCAGTTATCAGTTTTTTTTTTTCTGATAATCAGGCCTATGATCTTGTCCCACTTGATAGAGGAAGTCACTCAAGGTGTTCGTAAACAAACTAAACATACATCAGTGTTTGCCAGTGTTCGTAGATGTAAGAGAATTTTCGTAAACGTACGGAAAAATTTTGAGGACACAAAAATCTGCAAATGAACGATTTGTGTTTTGTACCCCTTTCTAGTGCCTGTATGAGGCTTACTGCTTCTTGAAATAGCTCCGATCCAAATTGTTGATCGGGACCACATGAAAAGAAGAAGAAGAAAAAGAAAAGAAAGAAAAGAAAACGGCATTGCGCAGTACTATGCTACAAAATCCTCCTCCCGAGAGTCCATAACTATGTTATAAGGATAATTAATATCCGTCCACTTCATACTTACTGGTATCTCTCAAATCTGTGAAGATCTAAATCTACCCACCATACCTGAAGAAAGTTACGCAATAACAATCCCCGGATTATCTGGAGACGTTCACACCCTTCACCTCATCAAATACTACCAAATTGACCTATTAGATTCACCAAGATATACAAATGAAAATGAAATGAAATCTTTCAGTTTAACGTCCCACGATTATGCCCGTTAGGCTAAGGGAGACGATGATTAAGGCAAGTGAATGATGGAAGAGCGGTGGGATGCGAATGTGGGAGGAAACGAGAGTACCCTAAGGAAACACACGAACACGATGTTGTCCACCACAAGCTTACTTGGCCGGGGATCGAAAACCAGAGACCCCACACACAAGAGCTAATCGCCCTACCACTGAGCCACCGTGCCCCCATACATCGGATGTTGACATAACCATGAAACTCAAACAAGAGAAAATGTCCATCTACCAACGGACTGTGCAGCAGTTGCGCCCCAACACCATTTTCTTCTATGTTAATCATCATCAGTCAAGTTACATCGTATAAGAGGCAATAATTCATTAACTCAAACTATGACCGTCAAAATAAACTTAGACCTGGATCTGTATTTTTTAAACTTGGAATCGACTGTGCGAAATTAATTAGTAAAAACACTGACTGTCTGGCGTACATGCAAGACTAGCTGTTATTTTGCGTATTTACTTAAGAAAGAAAGAAAGAAAAAAAAACGAGTTCCTCAAAAATTGTTGGAAACGCTACTTTTACGGAATAAATTTTGCATTTTAAATTTTAATAATTGTGGCCAAACACGTAAGCAGAAATTTCTTTCGGGAGGGTCCAAAACTCTTAGGGAGTTCAAATTCAATATGAGGATAAGTTATATTAAAATTTGACAAATTATCCCTAACATTAGACTAATTTGCATTAAAGTTGGAATCTTTCCAGGACCTACCCTCTGTGTATCCCTGTTTGTGGGTATAGCACTTGATTACCCTATGAAGTTTTAAACATTTCTTAACAACTTAAAATATGTACAAAATTGGATGAAAGCAATAACTGATTGTAGGGTAGTTTGGTAAATACATCTCTACTTTTCCTTTTACTATCATGAACAAGTAGCGTGTTAGGTGTATACCACGTGAAGAAGTTTAGTTTGTATGGTGTGATATTTTTAAATGTTGAAACTGGAAGTGGTGATAAATTCCCACTACTTTTGGTTTTAGTAGAGATATTAGACTCGAGGTGGAATACATTCTTGGGGCGCAAAATTGATTGCAGCAAACCGCTTTCCATGATTTGCAACCGGTTTTACTTTTATAACTACCTGGAAGTAGTTGATTTCTGTTACTTCTGGTTTCAGTAGAGAGATTAAAGTGGAGATAGGAAATACTCTTGGACGAGAGCAATCTTTCTTCGCTGTACAATAAACAAAATAATTATGTAATTATGCTGCGCAAGACGTTTGATCAATTGCCCTTCAACAACATAGCCAGCTTCATCTTCACGCAAGATGGTGTTCCTCCCTCCTCATTTTGGAATCAACATAATACGATACGGAGACTAAAAATGTTAATGTACCATGCATTATGGTGTTCATGTATGGTTCAACAAGAATTTTACGAGATGCTAGCTCGATCATCGTGGTTTACATGAATGAATAGCCAGCATGGATCCCTGACCTCGATCCATGAAAATTTCTTGTGGAAATGAGCGATGAAGGTTCAGAGCATCAAAGCATGATTTCTGAATAACCAAAAAGATCGCGTTTGAACTGTTGTGACAGTCAATACTCTTTTGTTCCTGCGAAGGTTGTTCCTAGACAATCACCAAAACGGAAATGACGTCTAAGACTTAATATATTTTCGACTGTTCTACTGTACACATCAAAAACTTGTTCCATTGTAAACTACGTAACTTCTAAGCTATTTTCTGTACAAAGTTCATCCTGAACCACTACGTAAATAATAATTTGATAGTAAGAATTATTAAAGAAGTGTTAATTACTAACTATTTGTTGATTGAAATTAAGAATATTTTCCATTTTGACCGTAGTTCCGGATTTTTTCTATCTTTTGTAACCCTCCTAGTTTTTCCCCGTATAATTTATGCCTACTATATGAGTTTTAACAATTATCATTACATTTAATGTCACTAGTAAATAAATTATGTGAAAACCTTTTACTAACGATGGCATATGGAACTGGTACGAAGAATGAAATTTGTTGTAAACGGGTTGCATTAGGGATGGCCACAAAGTTCTGGTTCCGGAACCGGATCTGTTCAGACCCGAAAACCGGTTCCATCAGGAACCGGTTCTGGCCATCCCTACTTTGCATTCTGTTCATATCAAACTGCCCTTATTCGCGATTAAATATTTTAATAGTTAAATATGTTGTAAATGAACCTTACAGTGCCTTTTTCCATCATCACTTATTATTTCCCGCGTACGTAATAGCCGGTTCACAACGTACCCCAGTTTGAGAACCATTTACCTATCGGATGAGAAGAAGAAAGATATTTTTTTAAAATGTTTAGAATACTGTATAGTGTGTATTGATTTCACAAAATTTCATCTAAAAATATATTTTTAGGTTTCTGGAACAATATTATTCTATTTGAGCTTTTAAGTCTGGCAACACTGATGTTTGATCAAACTCACGGAATGGACATAATTGCGTTATAATACAAAATACGTAGACTAAAGGTGTGATATCATGAATCACGATCAAGGTTATTGGGTGTGTGATACAGGAACTTCCAAGGATTCAACATGATTACAGACTCTTTACTTGACCTAGTGCTCTTGTAATAAGATGTCATAATATCCAGATTTAACATATTTTCATAATAACGGGCAACAATCATAACTTTTGAGAAAAGAAGAAAATATTAGTAAGAAAATCTTAAGTTCTAATGGTCCACAATTCACAGCTAACAAAAAGGTAATAATAATAATAATAATAATAATAATAATAATAATAATAATAATAATAATAATAATAATAATAATAATAACTAGGAGGAAGCGTTTTTCGGTCATTATTCCTCGATGCTACATCGGATTTTTGATTTCGACCTATGTTGTCACTCAGCACGACATACTCTATCAGCGTGCTAAGTTTGGTTGAGATCGGCCAAACGGTCTAGGAGGAGTTCGCGGACAACCAAACGGCTAACCCGAGTATAAGAGCTTCGCTTCGCTCAGCTCAATAATAATAATAATAATAATAATAATAATAATAATAATAATAATAATAATAATAATAATAATAACTATGGCGTAAATAATTCGAAGTTTCATCGCGTCAGAAACGAAAAAAGTCCATGGGATTCTTTTATGTGTAGGGATACATACAAAACGAGATAAATGAATCCTTCATCTTGAAAAACACCAGACGATTCGTAAAATGGCCTGTCTAGTCTCGAAAACCACAATTTAACTTCTTTTAAAAATATTTCAAGAGGTAGTCATCAGAAAGCGTAATACTGTCCAAGAGACGAGACGAGAAAAAGGTTTCTCCTCTCGAATCATAAATTTTGTTAAGTCTCGTCTCGATTCTCGAATGGTTTTCTTTCTTTCGTCTCAATTCTCGAAGGATACTCTTTCTCTCATCTAGATTTTCGAAGGATTCTCTTTCTTTCGTCTCGATTCTTAAAAGGATTCTCTTTCTCTCATCCTGATTCTAGGATTCTCTTTTTCTCCTTTCGATTTTCGAAGGATTTTCTTTCTCTCGTCTAGATTATCGAAAGATTCTCTTTCTCTCATCTAGACCTAGATTTTCGAGGGACTCACTTTCTCTCGTCTCGATTCTTAAAAAGATTCTCTTTCTCTGATCTAGATTCTCGAAGGATTCTCTTTCTCTCGTTTGGATTTTTAAAAGGATTCAATTTATCTCATGTAGATTCTCGAAGGATTCTCTTTCTCTCGTCTAGATTTTCGAAGGATTCTCTTTCTCTCGTCTAGATTTTCGAAGGATTCTCTTTCTCTCGTTTAGATTTTCCTCGTCTCGATTCTTAAAAGAATTCAATTTGTTTCGTTTAGATTCTCGAAGGGTTCTCTTTATCTCGTCTAAATTTTTTCGAAGGATTCACTTTGTCTCGTCTAGATTTTGGAAGAATTCTCTTTCTATCATCTAGATTTTCGAAGGATTTTTTCTCTCGTCTTGACTTTTAAAATGATTCTCTTTCTCTCATCTAGATTCTCTCGTCTAGATTCTCAAAGGATTCTCTTTCTCTCATCTAGATTTTCGTAAAACTTTCCTCGTGTCACCTCATCACAATCCTACAGGATGACATAATTCATGGCTCTATTAATTTAAATAAAATGCAAGCGAGCAAATTTGTGCAGTTACCGTCCCTTTTATTGTATGCAAAACAATTATTTTCACAGTATAAACAGGTCAATTATTGCATGGATAAAGGTACGGTAATGAATGAATTTATCCAATACCTTATTCTCATTGTTGAATACACTATTGGGAGTAATTACTTCTATTACCCTATTAACCAAATGATCACGTGTTGTGTTCTCATCATAGGTGCATCTCTACACACAATCACAGACATATACAGGGTGTTTCAAAACAACACCGGCAACGTTTGGGAGGTGATTGCTGACACCAAGATAAGACAAAAAGAAAAACCAACCTGGATGCACAAATGCTTCCTTTCGGAGTTACAGGTTACAGAAAACATGAAAAAATGAACTTTAAAATGTCCGTAGCTCCAAAACTATGATACCTATTGTGGTCGGGTCAAGACTTGTTCGTTGAAGAGCTAATTATAATTCGGGATATAACTCATTTACATACTGGGTACTTTTGACCGCATAAACTGGGAATAATTGAGAGTTACAAAGAAGATTGGGTTGAAATGTAAAGATCGAAGACTCATAAAAAACTTAAACATGAATCAACAAAGTATGTGTTAGAATAGGGGAGGAAATAACAGAAGGAGGGGAGTTCGACATGGATATTGTCTCTCGGCAACATTATTTAATATCTATCTAGAAAAAGTTAGTGAAAAAAAGCCTACATAATAAAGACGGCATTTCGATACGAGATAGAATGATTAGGCGTATACAGTTTGCAGATAATATGGCGCTTGTTGTGGAATCTGAAAGTAAAATCAATAAGATGTTAAAAAAAAAAAACTTGAGGAAAGGATGTCAAGAATATGGGATAAAAATAAATATTAGAAAGGCAAAAGCCATTGTCATTGAAACGTGGCGGTCGGTGTGAAATATAGAAATAGCAGGGGGAAAGTAGACCAAGTGACTAGTATTATTAGTGGTAATATGAAGAATGAACGTGAAATAAAAGCAAGGATAAGAATGGCGAAAGAAACCTTTAGGAGAAAGAAGAGTCTATTTTATGGGATTTTGAATAAAGTGTTGAGAAAAAAGATTCATAAAAACCTTCGTGTTGAGTATTGTACTGTATGACGCAGAAACATGGACATTACGTGGAAGCGATGAAAAACGACTGGAAGGTTTCGAAATGTGGGTGTGGAGAAGAATGAAGAGAATTAACTGGGTTGAGCGGAAAACGAACGAGAGGATGTTAGAAATGGTAGGAGAAAAGAAGAAAAATTTCAGCTATTATTAAGAAGAGGAAGATAAACTGGTTGGGACATTGGTTAATAAGGAACTGTATCATGAGGGACGTCTTAGAGGGTAGATGGCAGGAAAGAGAGGGAGGGGGCGAAGGAGGCTACAATTGATGGACGGATCAAAACAGAAAAAATCGTACGTGAAGACGAAGAGGTTAGCTGAAGACTGTTGAGCATTGGAGATTCTCAGTTACGGTAAACGACCTGCCAATAATGGTAGAATACCTATGATAGTGATGATAATTATGGTGAAGTAGTCTTCTTGCTGGTAATGAAAGAATTGAAAAGATCATACTTGAATATCAGTCTTATGTTAATAAGAGAATTTTTTTTTGTACAGTATCATTTTTTAGGTTTACAAAAATATTCGTTTTCGACGATTGTTTCAAAAACTACGCATGAGGATTTATACCCACCTATATCATTTTGCTCAGCTGAGTGAGATCTATCGATTTGTACGTGTTTCTTAATGGGACTCATTATTTTTCAACTGTTTAAAAACTTTTATTTTTATTTATTCATTTTATTTATTTATTTTTCTTAAGCGCTAATTTCCACAATGTTGTTGCTACTTAACGGGGCAGACTACTAAATATTTTTCAAAAGCTAACAATTTTTCTTTTGACAGTTTTTCGTAAGAGAAAAGAGATAATGAAATGTAACTTATCTCGGTAATAGATAACGTTGTTCTACACCCGAAAATACGAATCGGAAGAATTTTCAATGTTGCCATCCATAGAAATTACAGTGTGACCAGAATTTGAATTACCCAAAAATCTAGGTTATAGCAGCGACTAGAAAAATGTTAGCGGTGGTTCAGTGGTAGAGCGTTCACCTCTGGTGCTTGGGGTCCCGGGTTTCATCCTAGCCCCCGCCAAGTGAACTTTGTGGTGGACAAACACCGTGTGCGTGGGTTTCCTCGGGGTTCTCCCGTTTCCTCCCACTTTCTTCGTTCCACCATTTTCATTCATTACTCATCATCACCGTCTCCTTTAGCCTAACCGGCATAACTGTGGGACGTAAAACTCAAATATTTCATTTATATTTCGGTAGGTTCCATAGTATTGGAGCTATGGACCTATAAAGTTAATTTTTCTGTGTTTTCGGCAGCCTGTAACTCTGAAACGAAGCATTTGTGTACCCAGCTTGGCCTATACTTTTTGTCTTATCTTGTTGTCAGCAAACACTTCCCAAACATTATCGGTGTTGTTCTAAAACACCGTGTATATAATCTGTGCAGAGATGTGGATTAATATAGTGAATGACTTATTAAGAAAGATATTGCCAACATCCAAGCATAAACATATCTCTTAAGACGAAGAAGAAACTGAAAAGAATTATTCTCAAATTTTCTCTTATAAATGGTCACCCAATAAGGAGTTATGGAATGTTTGGAAGATTTTCAACAACATGCTTTCGCAAATCATGTACTGGAACTAGTGTAGTTCGATATTAGAAATGCAATTGAAAATGTGAACGGAGAACAAGTTGAAAAAAAAAATATATCTGTCCTTAGTGACTGTTCCTTAGTCTTGATTTTTTTTTTTTTTTTTTTTTGTAAGTTACGACAGAGTTACCTAGGTAAATCATTTCAAGTGAATACAGTGTACTTTCTATCAGATCTTAGTATTCAGTTTGAGCTTTTACCCATATCTGCGTAAATATCAAGCGTAAATTGAACTGCTGCTATTCGACTACTGCATAGGAAAGGGTGCGCAACATCCCTGGTTTAATTCCAGCTCGCGCTAAGTAGATTTTGCGGTGGACAAATACCGTGTGCGTGGGTTTTCTCGGAGTTCTTATGTTTTCTCCCTCCTACTTCTTTCATTCCACTATTTTGTTTATTATCGTTATCACGTCCACCTTAGCTATGAATCTTCCAGTTTAACGCCCCGCAATTAAGTCCTTTAGGCTAAGGGAGACGGGTGATTAAAGCAAATGAATGATGATGGAAGAATTGGTAAAATGAAAAAAAGGGAGGAAACGGGAGTACCTCGAGTAAACCTTCCTACACGTTGTCCACCATAAACTTACTTTGTCACAGATCGAACCAGGGACCCCATGCACCAGAGATAACCGCTCTATCACTAAGCCACCATGTCCCCCACGTCTACCTTAGCCTCGGTGTATAAATGTATGATCCTGTTTCAACGCACTTCAATACAGGAAAGTACAGTTGTAGTATAGTTATTTTACAGTATAGAACAAAATCAACTATTCTAAAATGTTGTTGTGATACACGATAATATAACGGACATGATTTTCCACCATTCAAAAATTCTAGGGGCTCCTTCGTGGCTAAGCGGTTAACTTACGCTCCTTTGGCGTTGGAGACCCGGGTTCGATTTCCGGCGGGAGCATATGTGGTTCGCATTCCACTTTAAGCTGTATGTCCATGTCTCATATAGCTCCTCCGCTCAAAAGTAGGCTAAACAGAAAATCAAGTCAAATTTTAAAAATGCTAAGCCCTCTATTTTGGACACACCTCTAATTTGGACACATTTCCTGGGAATCGCATATGACCAACTCAGAGGGATTATACTACTTATAACCGTGGACGATCACCTGGTGAAAATTCGTATTATATGAACACTGATTAACAATGACACAAACCTTGTTTTTGTAATTCTCTGTGTCAATTTGTAGTTGTTAATACGCGTATTTACTTAATCACAGCTGTAAGTGCTTGTTGATATAAGGCGTAGAGAAAAATCAGGAATGTCCTGCTGTACTGTATATAAGAGCAAACCATTCCCCCATCATTTCAAGTGGAATAAACGCGAAAGAAAACACTTGATCTAAGTGGATGACAATGTAGCCAGATAACTTCGGACAAAGCGTGAAGAAGAGCATTTAAACTGCACAGGAAAAATAAAAGGGAAAAAAGAAGAAAATGAGAAACCCAATGTTTGTTTTATTCAAATTTACAAGAGATACTGTACATCGCGTGTTACAGCCTAACATTTGGCTTCTTCATTATAATATGTGAATCAGCTTGTTAACACGATTGCTCTTTGTGCGTTTAAAAAGGGAAGAAAAATTAAAAAAAATAAAATATATATAGCTCTCAATTTGTAATTCTGTGTCATGTGTCTCCTGTCCCATACAGACATTAAAGAGAAGTAACATTTGTTACTTTCCAGAATCTTTGAAGTTTTGCAAGATTAATATAAAAAACTCTTCAGTGATTCTACAGGATTTACACAAAGGAAAAAAGTTTCTGTATTTATTACCGTATTCTGTGTTTTAACACAAGTGCTTTCCATACAATAGTTCTAGATTTGATTCCAGGCGAGGTGTATTTGTGTTCACTGTTACGTCACCCAGTGGCGTATGCAGAATTTCATTAAGGAAGCTTAAAACACAATCCCGAAACCTTGTTTGATGAGTGTTCCACTAGACTAAGCATCTTAAGATAATTCTGATAGAAGTAATATTGATGAAAAATGACCACACATCGTCCAACTAAAAGGATTTAGGGGCCGCGATGGCTCAGTGGTAGAGCGTCACCTCTGGTGCTTGGGGTCCCGGGATCGATCCCAGCCCCCGCCAAGTGAACTTTGTGGTGGACAAACACCGTGCGCATGGGTTTTCTGGGGGTTCTCCCGTTTCTTCCCACTTTCTTCATTCCATCATTTCATTCATCACTCATCATCACCGTCTCCTTTAGCCTAACCGGCATAACAGTGGGACGTAAAACTCAAAAATTTCATTTCCTTTCAAAAGGATTTACCTAGCCTGTCATGTCCTTAGCGGATTGTAAAGAGAGGAAGTTGGCAAGTTAATACAGTGAAACCTGTCTTTAGCGGAATCGAGCGGGACTTGCAAAAGTTTCCGTTAAAGTCAGGTTTCCGCTTAGTGGAGGTAGACCTTTCCATTCTTTTTTTAATACATGCTTATAAAGGGGCATACTGAGGAAATATATTGCTGTACGTACATTGTTCGATTACAGTACTTCTTTCTTCTACGAATAAATACACACACACACACACACACAAATGAATACAAAATATGCTATACACACGTTTTCTCTATTTTTCTAATAGCCAAGCAGGGTTTTCTGTGTACAATGCTGCTTGACTTTCCGCATAAACTTTAGCCTGAGAAATTATACTAAGTGAATGAGAATCATTTTTTTGTAAGGCAAATTTTTGCAGTTCCTTTAAACTTCTGAGAGAATCTTGATATGTATTGTTTCTACACTCTTCTTGGAACTCGGTATTGTATTTCTCTTCTTCCTCTATCTCGTTTTCTTCTTTCCGACATTCCGTATGATTTTTGATTAGGTTGCGGGGATTAAGGACAGTTTGTGGGGAGAATGTGAGTAGTGGTTGGGGAAGGTTAACACTGTCCAGAAATATTTAACAAAAAAAGAACGAACATTTTATCGCAGACAGTGTAATGTATATGTCTCACAGAATGTCTAAACATCTTCTAAATGCTGTAGTCCGGAACTCAGAATTTTCCGTTAAATGTTTATTTTTCTTTCCGTTGTCCGCGTAACACAGTTTCCGCTTAATGAAGGGAGTTTTACACGTTTTTTTCTCCAAAATTCATGGGACCATGAAATATTTCCGTTTAAGACAGTTTTCCGTTTAATAAAGGGTCCGTTGAAGACAGGTTTTACTGTAATTGAATGAAATGGAACTTGTAAATTCTTGGCTTGGAACCAAAAGGTTCTGGCTTCGATGCTCGATAGAGGAGGGTTACCAAAGAGCACGCACGCCCTAAGAGAGCGCAGTGCCAATTACGCTAAAGTGGAAACACACAGAATTGTTATTGCTACGCTGTTTGATGCGTCTTTGCGTGAGAGTTGATACGAAGAAAAGGGAAGTTAACGGATCGCTTCAAACAGAAAATACAGCTAAAAATAACTTTTTTGAATTCTTGATGTAATATTTTAATACTCTTAGTTAAGAAATTATTCTGATATAGCAGCTAACTACAGTACTCTTGTTGCATGGTAGGAAACATGAATGCAGGTAGAATTGTTTACCATGGCTTTGTTTCGGGGGTCTTGCATATGCAGCCACATGGATGAATTTTACTCGAGTTGACTGCTGTTTCCCAAAGAGTGCGCGTTAGTGAGTTACCAAAGAACACGCACGTACTCTTTGGGAGAATTTCTTTGATAGCGTGTGTGGGTAGCGGCATTCATATTACAGACTATGGTTATTCTCATCAGTTACTCTCGGAGTGTAATATGATGTTTGAATGGATTGTAGAATTATTTGTAATTGTTTGTCTTCGATTCAAGCACCAACTGTAAATCATATATAAGAAGTATTTTAAATTCACAAAATTTCTTAAATAACAATGATGATGTGGTGTTCTGCCCGAAGGTAGGCCTTTGGTCCATGGTAGTTTGCCATTGCCTTTCATGGTATGATGATGTCGTCCTAAGAAGTGAGGAAATGATCAAAATAAAGATTCTGGAAGTGTTCTGGAGGAAGATGCTGAGTGAAATATGGCTTCGATTACGATTGTAATGAAACCACGAACTAAGAATTAAAAAAGACATGCACTAAAGGTGTTGTTCAGGATTTTTTTTTCAGTTGGTGGAATAATGTAATGAAACCACGAACTAAGAATTTAAAAAATCATCATTAATTTTACTCATAAAAATCATAATTTGTGGGTGAAACTAAACGAAGATTTTCTTTAATGTTTTAAATTTCGTGTACGTTCATATGATTCTTTAAAAGCACATGGACGTGTAATCAAGAAATTGTTGGAAGCAAAAGCAAAATAGTTTAGAATCGCCTGTATACGAACAATTGGAAACATACCTTAGGGTAAATTAGAGTTTACGAAGGGGTTTAGGTTTCAAGTATGATAGGTGTTGAGTGCGCCCTCTTAGGGACCGCAAAACGCACTCTTTGGGACACTGGTCCTTAAGAGTACGCATTTGAGTTTTTAACGTATATCTCCATTTCTACATCTAGTAGTAAACTTTTCTATTTCTTACAATGTAGCCTAAACTTCAATTAAAATTTTGTACAATTTATATAACTTTTGCCTCATTACTTTCGGAGCTATTTGAAAATGAATATTAAGTGCGTGCTCTTTGGTAACCTTCCTCTAACCCTTGCTTATGTAAGTTAGCTCAGATGAAATATCTATTATTTACTAAATAACTTAAATCTGACTGACTATGAATATGACACAATACTACGAAGTATAGGTAAATCAAGAATAATTGATAGAAACATTATGAAACAAATCAAGCTTGCTTACTTTTAATAGGGAATGTATATACATATATTAAGGCTGAATTACTGTGCAGTTGATGTGTTTCTGTCACTAAAGTTTATTCCAACGGTACTGACAATTTCAGTCGTGTAATTAAGTATCGGTTAGTAGTGCGGAGTCATTCTTGAGATTCCAAACAATATTGGCGGAACCACTATACAAGAAATAAAAATAAATTTTGCAAATTGTAGAAGGATTGCAAATGTTACTAAAGCATTATCAAAGTTTTATTTTATAACCTAACACTTATAATATATAAAATGTACTAATTTCTTACGAGTAAAGTTGGCCTAAAATTTGATCTTACTCATTTTCATGTACTTTCGTAATATGTTTAATGAGAGCATTTACATTAAATGTATCCTATAAAATGTGCTTAATATTATATTATATACTATTAAATACTATACTATAAAATGTATTACTGACGAGAGGAACGCCTCTCCTGGAGGCTCCATATACTTTTATACTTACCCTGATAGATAGGCAACCACCTCGACACAGCTGTCCTAGGGTGGCATACAAGTGTAGGGGAAAATGAGCTCCTTCAGATGTACACTGATGTCCAAAATTATTGTCGCATGTTTATAAATATGTTGTCGGAATATAATTTAATAACGAATTCGCTCGGTATTTCTCATAATGTTATTATGTATATAATCGGGAAAGACATATATGTGACGAATTTCATGTCAAAAGAGCAGTAAATAAGAACAGTAAAACGAAAATAAAATTTTCTTATCCATTTAGCAACATTCTTAGAAGTGTAGGAATCGAAATGTCATAGAATGGTAAACGTATCAAATACCATATTTGTCGTTCACAAAATATCAAATGTATGTTGTGTACTTTCTTTTAAATTGATGAATCTAGGGTTTGTGTTAAGAATAAGACTGAGATTGATATACATAATTCAGATGATTGCATGAAATTAGCAAAAGGAATTTGAATATATAGTCAAAAAGCGAGTAATTAATATGTGTCCTTGTCCCCTTTTTTAAAGAGCTACCATTATTAGAGATACCCAGGTAACTTGAAATAAAATCTTATTTTATGTAAATTAGAGAATTTCCAGACTAAAGATTGCGATTCTTCACATTTGTTCGTGGATACGATTTTAATACGTGTTGTGTTGTATGATTTTTTTTTTACTCGTTTCCACATTATCCTATTCCTCACGCTTCACGTAAATTATTTTTAAAAAACGACAGGGTAATAATACTACGTCATATGTAGGAAGTTAATTTATCCTTATAGGACAGAATGCAGTAATATGTCTATTACACCCTCAACACATAGCAGAAAGAAAATTATTCAAAATTGAGCCTTTTTAAAATTCTATGACATCTGCTAATCGTCCTATTTTTATGATTCTTACTAGACAGAAAAACTGCGTCCATTGTAGAGTGATGCAAACTCTTTTGGTAATTTCACGAAGTAATTTCGATAAGCGTATGAGTTAAAACTCGCAGAGATTTGTACGGATATAAAATATTTCATTCGCATCCTCAATATTTAGGCCTATATTTGCATTGAATCGGTACATAATGAGATAGCAGACATATACAGGTTATTTGCTTTAAAACAATTATGATATCAAAGACAGTTTCTAAACACCTCTTTTATACTTTGGAAATCTGATGATATGATACCAATAAAATTCAAGCTAAACGTTAAATATAATCCTTTTCGTTTGTAAATGAAATGAAATGAGATCTTTAAGTTTTACGTCCCACAGTTATGTCGGCTAGGCTAAAGGGGTTGGTGATGATGAAAAATGAAGGGAATGGCGGAATGAAGAAAGTAAGAGAAAACGGAAGAACCTCGAAAAAAACCCACGCACATGGCGTTTGTCCATCACAAAGTTTACTTGGGGCGAGCTGGGATCGAGCCAAGGACACCATACACCAGAAGTGAACACTCTACCACTGAGCCACCGCAGGCACTTTTCGTTTGTAAATCAACTGTGCTAAATCAACTACAATAAAAATCCATGCAGACACACTTTACGGAATTAAAAAAAGAAAAACATTTACTTCTAGTACTCTTAAATGCAGATTTCTAACAAGAAAATTGGAAGTTCGTAATACCATATCTATCAAATAATTTGAGAACATCGCTAGCCTTTTCTTTTCTTCTATTTATCTAATTACATAAAAGACATGAGCATCTCTCTTCGAAACGCGAAGATGAAACATAAAAATGAGGTCAACAGGAGAATAATGAAACGCAATTTCCAATTTTATGTCCCACTATTATGCCGGCTAGCCTAAAGAAGACGGTGATGATGAGTGTGAATGAAATGGTGGAATGAAGAGTGAGAGGAAACGGGAGTACCGTGAGAAAACCCATGCACATTGTATTTGTCTACCATAAGGTCCACTTGACACGAGTGGGGACCTAATCAGGGACCCCATGTACCACAGGTGAACGCTCTACCGAGCCACAGCGACCTCGCCAGAGAATAAATCATATTAGCACTTCATCCTATTATCAAGGACGCTGATTTCTCTTTAAATTTGGAGGGGCAATTCCGATGCAGAAGGTATATATATGAGAATTCTAAGACAAATTGCATTCAAATTAGTCTATGTCAAATATTGTATATTCATACATACAATATGGGGGTTCACATGAGCTTTGAGGGGCCCAGGCCCCCGCCCCTAGGATTGGCGCCCTTGCCTATTATAAGGTTTTAAGGGAAAGAAATAAGATAAAAGTCTAACGAAACATTAGTTTACTCTGGCGGTTAGTTGTCCAAGTAGAGTAATTCATACCTTAACGCTGAAGTCAATAAGGAAAATGATCACGAAATTTGTTGCTTTTTAACAAACATTCACAATTTTATTCGCCATTGGCAAAGAAAATAAAAGTACGCCTCCAAAAAGTTAAATCTGCATTCGTGCAGTCCTCTAGATTTCAGAATTACATTTTCGTGAACCGGGGGAGGGGATCGGGCCTCATCCGGCCCTCTCCACAGGCGCCCTTGTGGGTTGTATTAAATTTCTTAAGATTTTCTTAATATAAATAAAAAAAAATACTAAATGTAATATAGCAACTAGGGATTTGAGCCCCCCCCCCCCTAGAAAATTTTCTTCGGGCATCCATGCTATTCCATAAAGGCTTATTTTTTAGAATACAATATCACATGCGGATAATATTTCGGGCACATTATGCACGGTAGGGGTCATGCTAACTACGACACAATATGTCATATTCGCCTGTGAGATGTAAACTCATTCTTCTGTTCGGTTGTTTGTAACATTACTACAGTACATTGCTATCATTCCTGGAATTAAAATTTATCATTCAAGTGTTCAAAGTATCTAATTAGGCCTATGCCCGAAAATTTTAGAAGTAAATAATCTTATCGATATTAGAAATTTTAAAAATAAAACATATAGTCTTATGTTTAACGATTGTGCCCTTTCGGGTTCAGAGGACGGATGATTAATTAAAAAAAAAAAAAAAAAAAAAAAGATTACGAGCAATTGGCGGAATAAAAATGTGGGAGAAAACAAGAAAACTCATAAAGTTGATAGTGTTCACGATAAGCTCGTGTGATCTGGCATCGAATCAGGGATTCCTCACATCAGATGTTAGCGAACTACCACTAAGCTACAGTGCCCTCCTCGTACAAATATAATTTACAAAGTATTTTTTATTATTGTTATTACCGCTATTTTTCTATTTGAAGTCACTTTCCTCAATTTACTAGACTTTTAATTTCATTTTATAGTAAACCTAAACAAATACATTCAAATCCAATACTCCGTTTCTCATCTCATTAATAAGTACTACTTCTAATTATTTGTTCCAATTAGGATTGTTTTATCTTTATAAAAATATAAGTATAGTTAGTATTCTTTGTTCATTGTATTGCACCATATCTTATATAACAAGGCGAACAACCTGGTGGGAATTGACTATAAACAGTCAAGGATTTTACTCGGATATTACGTATATAAATTTCGGAACTGTATCCTGTATTAAAAGAGTTGAATCATAGATAAAAATCATTGTTAAAACATGTTTGGACATGTTTAGAAAAAGATCATGCCTAAAAAAAATAAATCAAGACATTCGTATTATATACTATTTTTCTCCCTATAATAGTATGATATAATAGTTATTGTCCCACGTGATAACTGAGTGGATAAAACCACTTCCTACCGCCCCCGTCCACCTTACTTCCTGTGAACCAAGGAGGAATCTATCTTAAAAACATGATAATTATTACTAGACTAAAACAGAACTACGCAAAAAAAAATCTGTCTGTGACACTTCCTTTCATAGTATCTCAGTCTCTGATTTTACTTTTATTTTGTTTGTATATATATATATATATATATATATATATATATATATATATATATATATATATATATATATATATATATATATATATATATATATATATATATATATGTTTCTCTATAGAAGAAAAATCTTTAGCATAAATTATCAGCGACAAAATACTAATAGTAACAGAACATACTACACAGAAAAAAATGTGTCATACGTAAAAACGTAGGTAACATGCGTAAATCCTGTAGTTTTCGAACTTAACCTATGGCTGTGGACACCTATGTCGCATCTTACAGCAAATGTATAACTACAAACGTACGTTTTATAATACTTTCTGTATATGCACTTCCCGTGTCTATGAAAGAGAGAACTGTATATAGTGTTGGTAATCTTAAAAAACGAACACCTTAAAGTGTGGTCTATTATATTACTAAGGACTTGTCCAAAATTATTAACACATCTTTGTTCAAAGTATCACTTTTATTCTATACCTTTTGTATAGCTACACCTTCCATATGAACTATCCGAAGTAATCTTTACCTGATATACAATCACTACTGAAACACACACTAATCATTATAAAAATATATATGCGTGGGTTGGGTAGAAATTGGATATACCTATTGTATTAAATGGAGAACTTAACGAAATGCAGGAATAACTTTGACAGCAAAGACGATTTCCAAAGGATGCATTGACCTTTCAGAGTAATCTTACACAAAATAACATGTTATTTTCGAAGACAGAGAACGAGTTAAACAGGACAAGTGTGGAGAACATATAGTGTATATATAGTCCTATACGCGTTATCACGTCTTTCAACATTATAATTTTAAAGCCTGTCCACAACATGCACCACCATCTGTTGTTTCCATACACAGAAGCGTCAGTAGCTTCAATAAAGAACCAGAAGGTAGCCAAAACGAAAAAGCACGTATTACAGAATCCCCAGTAGCAAGCGAAACTAGGCGGAACATCGTTGATTGACGGTAATTTGCGCTGATTGGGTAATTGATACAGAAACGCCGTTGCGTGAAGCTTCTCTCCATGACTTTGCAGCCGCAAGAAACAGCAATCCGACAAAATGACGCCAATTGTCTTTACAAAAATTAACAGCACAATTAGATACTAACCAATCAAGATAGATGCTGTTTATGGTATACAATCCCCTGTTGGCCTATGCATATCAGATGTAGTATCTATGCAGAAATGGTTTGTTTTGTTAGATCTGTTCTTATTATGTTCCAGATGTTCACCGAAATAATAATTAAAAATAAACAATGAGGGAAGCAGGTTATTCATTTTATGCACCGATTTTACCGTTTTTGTTAAAAGAGTGAAGTAATAATGGCTAAACAGAGACGGCTCGTGAGGGAAGTCACACAGGTTACAGTCGGGAATACAGTTTTTTTTTTTTTTTTTTTTTTAAAGCTTGAAAGTCCAAGGAGAAAACTTTCTTAATGTTCTAACTGTTTCGTACAACAATTAATACAGGATAATGCTTATTACCCTAGTTTGAAGTGATTATGATGATTTTGGGTTAAACGTTCTGTTCAGGAGCGAGGCTATATGAGGCTTGGACCTACAGTTTAACATAGGATCCAAACACATTAGCTCTTTCCGGGTCTCTCACTAACCCTTTAGCCATGAGGAGTTCTGTTTCAATTTCGTGAATAAAGCAAGCTTTTTGCCAGTGTGACTTCCCTCACAAGACGTCTCTATGATGAACTGAAGTATTGTTAAGAGGCCGCATCCCGACGAAATTAAAATACCGCTAATTTTACAGTAATTATGTGATATATTCAAATAGATAAAAGATAACCGAAATGTGGAACAAGAGCACCCTAGACAATATTATTTTACATGAAATACCGTTATCACGACTCACTTATCTGCTTTCGATTTCGAGCCATTTTTAAAATCGGTATTTATTTTCGCGTTTCTAAACGGCTGAAAACGGAAAGCCACTAGGTGACTTCTGATAACGGTACCTCACGCAAAATAATATTGTCTAGGGCGCTCTTTTTCCACATTTCAATTATCTCTTATCTATTTGAAGATATCACATAATTACTGTAAAATTAGCGGTATTTTAATTTCGCCAGGATGAAGCCTCTTAAGCTTTAAACTGTCAACTTGAAACGAATGCATATTAGGGGTTGCCCACGAGATAAGACGATACAGAGATCTTCAAATAGAAACAGATTTTTTCTTTACGAGACATCACTATCACAATACTACTGTATTTTTCGAGATGAGATAAATCAACTCGTTCCTCGCGGGAAACCTTATCTCTATTTGTTGCAAATGGAAAATAAATGGATAAAACACAGCGATAAACGCAGTGACGTACACAAGAAGAGGGTTCAAGTTCCCAAATTCACGACTTTTGTCCGGATTACCCGCAGGGGGTCTACCGAGTCCGGACTCCACAAACTTCCTAACACGTTCTCAACAAAACTATACTTGTTTAACAGGCGAATGATTTATGTAGCATGAAAATTTGATCTTACACTTCATTTGTACTCTTTCTCTAATAAAAGCAATCTATCCTATATTTTTTTCCCCTGAAAATATAGGTAGAAGTATTTTAAAATTATTTATCACCTTTTCGGGTGCAGAATAATACCTGTTCAATACTGCATAGACGTAATGGCTTGTAATATGGCCCTACTCAAAGCTTGGATCCCCCTCAAGAAACATTTCTAGGTGCGCTCCTGGTTACCCAGGTCTCGCTTCTCAGATCCAGACTGACCTGGACTGACCTGGTAACCCGGAAGTAGACGGAAAAAATCAGTATTATTGTCAAATTTTATTGTGGAGTAATGATGTCCGAGTACACTCGAGTTCGCATTTTCAGGAGCTGCCTCTGTGATCCCGATGTGACTTTCCTTAATCAAAGTATCATGTAGTGATTTATCTCAGCTGTAATTTTATATTTACTTTCTTTCCCACTCAGAAAAATAGCGTAGTTTCGAACATATATGGTACAAAAAGATTTAACAAAATACCCAAAAATATTTTAGGTCAGCGGAATCTCGTCGCTCGATTGGACTTTGACGATAGGAGAACAGCTGCGCTTTTCTGTGATTCTCAGATGTTTATACTATGAGAGTTCTTGTGGTTATCTCTCAGTGCAACGCTTTGACGCACACAAGTGAGAAACAAAATTACAAAGTTAGTAAAAACAGTGAGAGAGTGAGGAGAATTGTGTTTGTTAAAACTATATTGGCAGCCTCCTATTTACTATCCACGTGTACCACGATGTTTCATCTTCTCCGGGTCACAGGACAAGGGAACAGGTGCGTCACGTGTCTGACTGATTCCGGGTCACAAGTCACAAAATTCGTGATCTGTTTGATCTCTGCTCCACGCATTTCTTTTGGTGCGCGAGATCCGATTCTCGTCGAGAAAACATTGATTACATTATCAAGTAATGTAATCATTTATGTATTTATGTAAACTTTATCATTTCTTATAAACTGTGTGTTCGATATTTACAGACAACCAAGGGCACCGATTTTTCTGTAACTTTGAGAGGAGGGGGTTCAAATGTATGTCTTGTTGCAGACAAGGGTCTAAGAAGGCACATATGAGAACTTCAAGAGAAATTGAATTCAAATCATGCCAAATATTGTATATTCATTTAAAAAAAACATATAACAAATAAAATACATGGGGTAAAAATAAATTTTCTTAAAATACTTGGGGCTAGCATGGGCATTGGGGTCCCGAAACCCCAGGATCGACGCCCTTGCAGACAAACAAGAAAAAAAGCAGTATTTAGCATCTACCTACTGTTCCCCAATAAAATCTTATACCAAGTGCGTAGTACGCGATGTGTTTAATGTTAGTTTGTGCTCAATGTGATTAATTTGCTGTCAGTTCCAAAGAGTCAAATTTGACCTACAATGCCAGAGTGTAACATGAGGAATCACTCTACTATTTCGTCGTGTTACTTGTTGCGGATGAGAAGTCCTCGTGTGGTTTATCAGAGAGCGCTCTCAACACTACAGCAATAACGTTTTAGGGAGAGAGTGAGTGACCAACGCTAAGTGAAACATCACATGTGTGACTCCCTCTCTTCTGTGTAAACACATCTTAAAGAGGATGAAATGGATAGAGACTGCGAAGATTTTTACCACCACAATGATAAACGAACTTGAGATTACGTATATGTCAGTATAATAAAACGCCCTTTCATACATAGATTTCTAGCTTGATTTTTACATTAAACAAGAGATAGCCACTTTGCATTGAGCTCTCTGAGGCTCATATCCTTCAATGGGGCTCGTGCATTCTCAGCCTCGGGCTCACTTCGCTCAATTAGTTTTGAGAGCTCACATGGCTCATGCTCAGGGGTGTAGCCAAGGGGGGGGTCCCATCGGGGCCAGGCCCCCCAAACGGTTTCCTGCCCCCCCCCCAAATGACCAGCTTTTAAAACATCATAGTAAAATTATCTCGCTTCATTCATTTAAAAGTAACAAAGTTTATTGACAATTAATAATTTATGGTAAAATACTAAGGAGAAATATTGTTTTTCCATACCGATCGAAAAATAGGATACATTTTTGTGACAGCAGATTACACAATTTACTGCGATTTATATTTGACAGTTTGAAGACAAACGTTTTAACAAGGTACTACAAATACAGCCATAAAACAAAGTACTAAACTGATTTGTAACTACAGTATATTTTATGTTTTAACAAGTGTTTTAAAAGACATAGAGGATGGAAAATTTGGTGAGAAACAATGCTTTTATTCAATTTGGATTTCATTCGCTCTCTTTTATTTCTACTCAGTGCAATAAAATATTTATTTTTTGGCATGAATAATAAATAAAAATTTTTGTCTGGAAACCATAAAGAAATTAAGTGAAATTTCAAAGAAAATCAATATTGTGTAGATAGGTTCTGTATACAAGGTCTTAAATTTAAATATAAAGGTAACCAAGAAAAGTTTTGTTGCTTTTTCAGCCACCACCTTCGAACATCGATATGTCACCTAACCTGGAAGATCAAAAATAGTCCCCATCAGCATCGACGTTTTTCTAAAAACGTTCTGGAAGGCCATGCAATCCATCGCGGTAGAACTTGGTGGGCCGTGAAACGAAGAAAGTATCAGGTGCATTTTGGACTTTTACTAGGGATTTGAACTGGCGTTCTCTAAGGTGATTGTCCAAAGAATGGAACAGGTGATAATCGGACGGTGCAATACCCGGGGAATATAGTGGTTGCAATATTGTTTCCCATCCAAGGCGGAAAATGGTGTCCTGAGTCATCCTAGCCACGTGGGACTTAGCGTTGTCCCGTAAACGAGGACCCATTTGCAATTCAGAAGTGATGGCTCCAGAGTTTTGAGTTTTTCTTGAGCACAGCTCAACTGCTGACAGTACACAGTTGCATTGATACTTTGACCAGCTGGTAGCAGTTCCCGATGCACGATGCACCAAACACACAGAAGGACCTTCTTCTGGTAGAGTGCTAGTTTCTGCTGTTTTGAAATCGGTTCATGGGATGCTAACCAATGATAACGGCGCCGTGGAGCTTCGTATAAGACACACTTTTTATCACATGTCAACGCCCTGTCCAGAAATGGCTCCGAAACAGTAAATAAACACAGGCGACTGCCGCGTTACCTTCTGGCCCGGAATCAAAATATGAGAGATCCATCGACCCAACTTGTAGTGCTTCAGAAGTTGATGAATGTGCTGCCGAATGGTTTCACCACATACTGAATTGTAGTCTCAGTTCCTCTTTGTACATGTGTTGGTCTTCTGGCACGTGGTGTTTTCGGGTGTTTCGTCATCGTTCTTAAAGTTGTTAAACCATCGCTGCAATGTCCGCGTCGTCACGACACCCTCACCAAAAGCCTGGTATATCTTCTGTCCCGCTACAGCGGCGTTTGACCTCCATTTGAACTCGTTCAAAATACATGCTCTTAGGACGCTCTGTGGATGTCCCATGTTCTCTCTGTCTTTACGCAAGTTCACGGTGTGTCTGAATTGCCATAACCAGGTAGTATGTTGGATATACCCACACCAACAACTGACGTTCGCCTTATCTCCACTCGCATTCAACTCACAGTGTGAGGTCCAATTGAATACAGACCTCCACGAAAAGGGACAGAACTTTCTTGGTTACCTTTATAATTATGCACAAAAGTATAGCGTTTGGTCCCGGGCAGTAGTTCTTGATTAAGCATAATAAAAACTATTTTGAAGATAATTTATGGATAATAATAATAATAATAATAATAATAATAATAATAATAATAATAATAATAATAATAATAATAATAATAATAATAATAATTTGAAGAAGAAGAAGAAGAATAAGCTAAAATAGTGTTTTTAGTCTTCCAGAATGAAACGAAACTTTTCCTTTCTTTCAGGCCTCAAAAACACTAGCAGCAACATATTTTATTTTTTGGCTTTGTACATTGTAGCTGCCCCCCCTCAAAAACGACGGGCCCCCCTACACAAACCTGCTGGCTACACCCCTGCTCGTGCTCATAAACTTCATTGAGGCTCAACCTCATTAATTCCGTTCGGGCAATTACTTGCATTCAGGCTCAGTCTCAGTGGGGCTCATGTTCATTTGGGATCGAGCTCACTTCCAACAATTGAGCTCGAACTCACACGGGCTTTTACTCATTTATTTTGTTCGGACCCACGCTTAGTTAGGTTCGGGTTCAATATCCTTTGTAGAACTCACGTTCACTATGGCTCGCGCTTACATCCTGCAATTGGGCTTCCATTCACTGCCTCAGTGGGGCTCGCACAACGAAGCTCATTGCGCTTCGGACTTACTCAGAACAGCGCTCAACTTATTGCATTCATACAGAATAATTCCGAAAATTAGGTTTTGCAGATTCAGTTTTATTGAATATGTAGGTGCAACCCTACAAGATTTTGCATTGGCGCAAGAGATCCGGATGATATTCAGATTTGGATATTAAAAATCTGTTATCTCGTGAATTTTCTAAACTTTTTTTTTTTCTTAAACTACAACTGGGTAGAATCTTCGAACTAAACCTGTGCCGTACCATTTCCAACAACTGGAGAAGGATCATTGTAATATGATAACTTTTACCATGGCTACAATCAAACTCCAACAGTTACTAATTATATACATAACACAACATAATTTTCTAATAAACTTAAGTAATTCAACGAACGTTAATAACTATATAAAACTCACAACAATAATCGAAACCGTAAGTCATAAAGAGATTATATTCATGTTGAACAGTACCTAAGAGGATAGTGAAAAATTTTGGTACAAAATAGTAACTGGTGGCCGCTTGTCAACTGGCCACCGTTCCCAAGATATTGGCCCAAAAAGATCGGATTTTGGGAGATTTAAGGAGCCATATCTTGGGAACCGCAAGTCATAGAGAGATGATATTTTTTGAATTTTTCAATTTTGAGCCCTCCGTTTTGAGCATGTTTTTTCGTAAAACAACATATCGTAGAACGTTCTAACAGAACTCTTAAACAAAACATGTGGAAAAAATTTAGTACTCATCATCATCATCATAGCTGCTGCAAGTGGCCTGCCAGTAAGGGCAGAATACCTGAGAAGCTTCCATGCTCCACGGTCCTCCGCTAACCTCTTCGTCTTCACGTATGATCTTTCTGTTTTTATATCATCCATTAATTGTAGTCTCCTTCGCCCCCTCCCTCTTTTTCTCACCACCATACCCTCTAGGACGTTCCTCATGATATAATTTCTTCTTAGGCAATGTTCCAGCCAGTTTTCCTTCCTCTTCTTAACAATCTCTAAAAGTGTTCTTTTCTCACCCACCATTTCTAACACTCTCTCATTCGTTTTCCGCTCGACCCAACTAATTCTTTCCATTCTTCTCCACATCCACATTTCGAAGGCTTCCAGTCGTTTTTCATCACTTTTACGTAATGTCCACGTTTCCGCCCCATACAGTACAACACTCCACACGAAGCATTTTATGAGTCTTTTTCTCAACTCTTTATTCAAGATCTCACAAAACAGACTTTTCTTCCTCCTAAAGGCTTCTTTCGCCATTCCTATCCTTGCTTTTATTTCACGTTCGCATTTCATGTCATTACTAAGAATACTACTCAGATATTGGAAACTATTCACTTGTTCTATTTTCTATCCTCCCAATTTTATATTTGACATAGACCTCTTCGTTCCAATCACGATGGCTTTTGTCTTTCTAACATTTACTTTCATCCTATATTCTTCAAAGCCCATCCTCAGTTTTTCTAACATTTTATTGATTTCCTTTTCAGATTCTGCAACAAGCACCATATCGTCTGCAAATCTTATGCATCTAATCATTCTACCTCCTACCGAAATGTCGTCATCATGTAAACTCTTTTTCACTATCTCTTCTAGATAAACATTAAATAGTCTTGGCGAGAGGCAGCATCCTTATCGAACTCAACTTCCAATTACACTCTCTTTCGTCAGTTCTTACCCTATCCTTACACTTACTTGTTGGTTCATGTATAAGTTTCTTATGAGTCTTCGATCTCTTCATTCCAACCCTATCTTCTTTAGAACTCCCAACAACAATTCCCAATTCACACGGTCAAAAGCCTTTTCTAGATCAATAAATACAACATACACCTCTTTCCCTTTTTTCTATATATTTTTCTCCGATCGCCCTTAATAATCCAATAGCATCTCTTGTGGTCTTACCTTTTCTGAACCCGAACTGCTCCTCCTCAACTACTTTATTTGTTCTTCCATATAACCTTCTGTTCAGTATTCCGAGCAAAATTTTAGCTGCATGAGATATGAGACTAATAGTACTATAATCCTCACATCTCTTTGGGTTCGATTTCTTAGCCATCGGTACCATGATCGTAATATGATGATGATGATGATGATATTGCAAAAATTGTTTAATGAGTATAATTATAAAGTACATAGAAGAATTGGTATAAAGCCTGTATAAGTTAATAAGTTTTTTTTTTTTTAAGTTCGTTCTGGCAATGCGCTTCGAGCATTCTCCACTTGTTTAATATGGTTTAAATGTTACGTATATCACCTTCTTCCTTCTGTAATGCGGAAAGATTCTGGTAATTTCAAGATGAAATTAGGAAGGAAACAGGGCCTAAATTTTGTACATAAAGTTACAAAGTGAGACGAGGAAAGTTTGGCCTTGATAAGAAAAGCTTTTCGAGAATAGAAACGAGACGAGACGAGACCAGAAAAACTTGTTTCAAGTCTCGTCTCGTCTCGTGGGTAACTAATTCAAATACAAGCACTTACAAAAATTAACTAGCACCTTCTATTAAACTGTAAATTAACACGTGTTTTGAAAAATATCAAATGCAAGTGTCTTTGTAATTTGTTAACATCTGGAAGGATATAAAACGCTAATGATAGCCGACAGTTGACACTGGCCGAAGGGCATTGTTTCTAACAGGATTAAAGAAACGCCAAGCTGCTGACAAATCACACACACATATACACATGTATATATAGCTGTATACATATATGTGTAGTGCTCACATAATAAGCCGAAAGGAAGAACAAAACTTTTAGGAGACGCGTTTTCTTTCTTATTTTGTTAAATGACGTCATCCGGCAACCGGTGAAGATAGTGCAAGTTTTTTGTTTGATGATGCAATAACCTGCAGTGCTGGAGTAACATAATCTGCGTTGACAAAAGAGTCTATTACACAGTTAATATCCAGTCCATTAAATACAGTTAATTCAAGTTCAGAAAACGAATTAAGTAGGAATAAATATACACTGTTCTGTGAAGTATTTAATCTTCATTGCTCTATCTGTTACAAACAAAATATGGACATGTACAGCTGTTGTTACAAAGAAGATCCTTAGGGCCTACGTCGTTAGTCATTAAGAATTATTTTAAATCAAGTTCACACCTTTGTTATATTTTCAAAAATATAACTTTAAAACAGAAAATAAAATTAAATAATAATGAGTCTCAGTAGCGAAAAAGTATATTATTCATTGATTTTAACAAATCTTTATTTTAAGAACACGTTGCATTTACTTAACGTAACGTTTGCTTAACGAGTTGATGGTAGATGGCATCTTCGAGGATTTTCAAGTGATTCTCCTTTCCAACCACTATTTGGATTCAACTGATTATTCTATTATCATTCAATTGCATTTATCGTTAAACTTCAATTTGAGCCAACAAGACAATCATGGAACTTTAAACTTTATTTATCACCCATTTCCTTTAGCCTACAAGACAATCGTGGAACGTTAAACTACATTTACCACCCATTTCCCTTAGTTTACAAATGAACCGTAACGGAACGAACCGTTCATTTATCACCCACTTTCTTACGCCTACAAGACAATTGTGAAACGTTAAACTTAATTTATCACCCATCTTCTTTAGTCTACAAGACAATCATGGAACGTTAAACGTTACGTATTGCCCACCTTGTTTAGCCTACAATACAATTGGGGAACACGAAATTTCCTTTATCATGTATCTACCCTAGCTTACAAGGGAATCGTCTCGCAATGTTAAACTTCAATGATCATCTATCTTGTTAGCCTACAAGATAATTGTGGAACATTGAACATAATTTCTCACCCATCTCCCTTAATCTACAAGATAATTGTTACGAAATGTTAAACTTCATTTATTACCTAACTCCTTTAGCCTACAATACAATCGTGATACATTAAACTTTCAACTTATTAATCTCCTTTAGCCTACAAGACAATCTAGGAGCGTTATATATCTTACCCCTCTCCATTAGCCTACAAGACAATCGTGAAACGTTAAACTTTATTTATTACCATCTCCCTTAGACTACAAGACAATTGTGGAGCGTTACTTCATTTATCACCGATTTTCCTTAGCCTACAAAGCAATCGTCACGGAATGTTAAACTTCATTTATCACCCATCTTTAGAATAGAAGACAATTGTGGAACATTAAACGTCACTCAATACCCATCTCCCTTAGACTAAAAGAAATTCGTCACGAAACCTAAACCTTCATTTATCACTCATCCTCTTTAGACTGCGTGACAATCGTGAAACGTTAAACTTTATTACTCAACCATCTTCCTTAATCTACATGAGAGTCATCACGGAACATTGAATTCCATCTATAACCCGTCTTTAACTTACGAGACAAGCATTTATTTCTAATTCTTGTTCTAAATCGTAATTGGGGATTTTTTTGAAAATTTGATTAAGCTAAAATCCCAATTTTGACATATCTAATCAATTACTCGTGAATCTAAAATCGGCACCGGAAAATATTTCATATACGAGAGTTTATCGAGGACAACACTAATTTGAATAGCGGAAAGCTTTATCACTACTCTATTCAAAAAGAAAAAAAATTCTTTTTATTTTGCTAGAAGATTTACTAACCTTTCCAATTCTATGACAGTGGATCTACATTTTAACTCTAAATCTCAACTGAAATAGAAATAAAATTCCTAGTTTAACACCCAACGCTTATGTTAATGGAGACGGATGATTAATGAAAGTGAAGGATTACGGAAGAGTTAGTGGAATGAGAATGCGCAAGCAAACGGGAAAACATGAAGGAAACATATGAACACAGTGTTGTCTATATAACAAACTTACATGGCCTGAGAACAAACCAGGGACTCCTTCCACTAGAGGTCAGCTCTCTTACATTGAGCTGTCTTGCCTCCATAGAATCTGAACTGTAAGGAGTAATATTAATAGATCGAGTTTTCAGATATAGGCTATACGCTAAAAGAGAATGGTGATAAATGAAGTTTAACGTTCTACGGTTGTCTTGTAGATTAAGGAAAATGGGTAATTATTAAAGTTTAACGATCTACGAATGTCCTGTAGCCTTGTTTTCTAGGCTAAAGGAGACGATTGATCAAGTTTAATGTTTCACGACGATTGTCTTGTAGACTAAGGAAAATGGGTGGTAAATGATGTTCAACGTTCTATGATGATTGTCTTGTAGGCTAAAAGAGACAAGTAATGAGTGAAGTTGAACGTTCTAAGATTGTCTTGTAGGCAAAAGAGACGAGAAATAAATGATGTTTCATGTTCCATAACGATTGTCTTGTAGACTGAGGGAGATGAGTGGTAAATGAAGTTTAACATTTCACCATTGTTCCCTAGACTAAGGGAGATGGATGACACATAAAGCTTAACGTTCCATAATTCACTTACCTATGCTAAGGAGATGGGTCATAAATAAAATTTAACGCACAAATGCAACTGAGTGATAATGAAATAATTAGTTGAATCAAGATAGTGGTTGGAAATTGGAGAACCACGAGAAAATCCACAGAGATACAATCTACTAGTGTTTCTTCCAGACATGGTTTTGAGGAACACTGCCTCTCTCCCGGAGCTCTGAGAGTGCCCCCCGGAGAGACCAAAATAATACGTCTATAATATAATAGTAAATAGAATAGTGCAGTGTGAAAATAATGTGTCCCCCGAGTACTAAGTGGGTCCCTCCGAAACATTTTTTTTCTGAAAGAAACACTGCCATCCACCGTAACTCCCTGATTTTTGTTAAAACCAGCTACACAGAGAAAAATCCGTTCTCCGGACAGCGGTATATTGTACAAACATACGGTATCCTCTTGCTTACTATAGAAATCAGTACGGAGCATACGTTATCCGTATGCAATATAGGCACTGCCCTTAGATGTTATATCATGCCGTTGCAGGATGTACGGCATCTAACAGTTTTCCGTATATCACATGCTTATACTTATGTTACCTTCGCCAGCTATATGTTATATACATCCATTTGTATGAGAGATCCTGACCGCCTGTATTGTTTCATATGGAAAGTACGTATAAATGGAACACTTATACGGAAAGTATTATAAAACATGCGGTTTCAGTTATACGTCTGTTGTACGTTAAGTCCAAAAACTACAGGAATTACGCATGTAACCTATCTTTTTAAGTACGCCACCTACAATTTTTTTTCTCAGTGTATTCTTTGCATCAGGTCTTAGTGGTTTGCCATTGACAATGTGAGTCAAAACCCCAATAACAACGAAACATTGAAGTTAAAATATTTTAATTCAAACTTTTATTATCAGAGCAACGTGTACGAAACTTATTCCATGTCAGCTTATTAATGTAAATGATATATAATAAATAATGTGATAAATCAGGCTGAGCACGTGAAGGATATTCTGTATGTTTACACTCACTTCAAAGAAATGCAAACCTTTCTTATTCTACCTTCGAAAGCTCTAAAAAGAAAGATAAGATTGCAATGTAAGACGGAAACGTGTTCATTATCTCTCTACGAAGCCTTTATTATAGAGTATAAGTTGAAACATCCTACTTTCGAGTATGACTAGACATGCATAAGGAAAAGTCTAGGGCTCAACTGTTAAGTATGATAGTGATGTTTTTTTAAATGTCTTTTTAAATGCGTGATTAATATTTTGTGTCGCACCGGTATTATTAGAGCTTGGAATTTTAGGTCTAAAAATTGTTTTTAAAAAGTTGAGTTGATTTTGAATTTAACGTCCCTTTCAGCAGCGAGGCTATATGAGACAGGACCTACTGATTAACGTGAAATCCTAACCACATGAGCTCCCACCAAGAATCGAACCCGGATCTCCCACGCTAAAGGCGCGTACGCTAACTGCTTGACCACGAACGAGCTCGGTTTAACAAAAAAAAAAAAAAAAAGACGAAAACTTCAAATGTAAGTATTCATACAAATTAGGAATGGGCAATTCCAGAATTTTTGCTTTCTGGAATTCGGAAAAATTCCGATGTCGGAAATATTCTGGAATTCCAAAAAATCCGAAATTCGGAAAATAGGTCTATCCGGAATTTTAAAAATTCCGATTTCGGAAAAATTCCGGATTTTTTGGAATTCCGTATTTTTTCGAATTCCGGAACTTTTCCGAAATCCGGAAAATGAAATTTCCGATTATGGAAAATTTTGGCCATCAGTATTACAAATAGTACCAAAACTAATTACCATAGACCTATACTTCACTTTCATTAATCACCCGTCTCCTTCCACTCTAAGGTATGATTGTTCCCATAAAACTAAAATATTTCAATTTTTTATTTTTTTCGATTTTTTAAAAAAAAATTAACAACTACTACAAGTTTAGAAATATTTTCTTTATTTAGCTTATAACAAGTAGCAGTGTTAAAATGTACACCAAGCGAAGAAGTTTGTTTTCTCACAGTGTATACAGCTTGAAAGTTGGAGTTTGATTTTTCTTTTCTTTTCTTTCTTTTCTTTTCTTCTCTTTTTTTTTTTTTTTTTTTTTTTTTTGCAATTTCTCCTTCACCCTCCATTCTCCCACTCAGAAACTTTAGTACGATGAACGAATAGAAAACTATTTGAAAAGAGAAAATATTTTTTTTAAGTCTTTAGACTTGTCGAGTAAAAAGTCATTTAGTATAATTTTACTGTTGTATTTTTCGAATAAATTAGCATTTCTGCCTCCTGAGCATTATACTAACCCGCTAATCTAAACAACACTACGGGTAGTCTATCGAGCAAGGATGCTATCCATAATTACTGCCATAAGAATATACGAGTATGAGCAGGGCTGGGTTAAGTAGGCCGTAGCCCCAGACCTCTAGGTGGACGGAAGACCCTATTCTGATCAAAATCTCAACTGGCTGTCTCAAAAGAATCATACAAGAGAATCATCATCATCATCATAAGAAAATATGACCAAAAATAGGAAACAAATTCCTTCGTTGACCAGTTCTCTTGACTTCCATGGTGTGATAGAGGACTTCGCTAGGACAAGATATTTTTGAGTACTCATTATTTTACTTATTATATTTATATAATAGGGTAACTTTGTGTTTTTATGCATTTGGAAAGTTCCATACCCTTAACTTTCCTACTGCAGTTTCACACAAATTTATTAGGCGAAGTCAGCAAGGCCCACATAGTTTTTCTAGCCCCGGGTCTCCAGATGGGTTAGTCCGGCCTTGTATATGGGGAACAGATTTTTTTTATTATCTATATCTTGAGATTAATTGTATGAATCACCTCCATCAACAAATTTGATTTCTAAGCTTCTGACCCTCTTCAATGTGATCAAATTTATGGGGATCCATGAAGAAGTTCTTGAGATTTTATCTCCTCGACACAGAGGCGGATCCAGGACGGACCTCTTGGGGGGCCGGCGGTGGGTTGTAATACTGCTACTTAGAGCTACTTTTAAGAGCTCCAAACTCTGGGATGGGTTTTATTTATATATAAAATAAGAAAGTTTCTTCTTCTGGGGAAGGGATTGCCCCGATCACCCCCCTGGATCCGCCACTGCCTCGACAGACATACAGAGCAAGTACTGCATATAAATGAGTTTTTGGTTAATCAAGATCCTTAAGAATAAGTATCTTTTTTCTTATTTATGCTATACTTTTATAATGAACAAATTCAATTTGAACCCATTGTAAACATATCCAGCGTACACAGTTTGAGGGAAAATTTCCCAACTCTATAGAAATTTCGTTGATAAATTTAGCAAAAAGAGAAGAAGGTAACTTTTTGATTAAAAATAATAAAAATCCAGAGAAATTCTCGAGCTGACTGATTGAGCAATACTAAATGCTTAAATTTTTCTTTGTTCTTCAAAAATAAACCAATCCAAACGCAATTGTGTATATGTGTGTTCAAAATAGCAACATTTGTATCTCTTGATGGCTGAATATATTTGTGTTTATTATTATTATTATTATTATTATTATTATTATTATTATTATTATTATTATTATTATTATTATTATTATTATTATTATTATTATTATTATTATTTGTAGAAAAAAGAAGCTAAGGAAAAAGGAGAAGAATAAGCAGAAAAACAAATGTGATTGACACTTCTTTTAATCTAGTTAAATTAATCTTATCACATAAGTTCTGTCATAGGAATTGACATTCAACCAACTAGAGAAAATTTGGTAAGGAAAGGGGAAGTTTTGTACCAGTCGAGGGAATTTTTTAAAGGAAACCCACGAACACTGAACATAGGTATACATGAATTCATTAATATAATTAAATAATAGGCCTAATACGCTTTAACATATTAACTATAATACTTTATGAGTTAATATTTTAAAAGAACAAATTATATCTTTAATAAGGTTTAAAAAAAAGATTCCCTTTAATTTACATTAAAGAGACACATGCGAAAAAATATAGACAAAACAAGTTGAAACACGTTAGGAATAGGTGCCACATCATCATCAGTACACTACTACTACATCAAGACACGTAATTGCAAGTTGGGAAGAGATACATTAAACTGTTCTCGCATTCTGATCACACGCGTACAGGACATACATACAGTACATACTCGTATATACACACACATTCACATACTCACTTTTCAAGGGCAAAAAGCACATTCGCTATATAAGTTTTGTTTTCAATATCACCGGAAGGATAAAACTACATCAATAACAAAGGAAAAAAATATAAAAATAAGACTATAAAATAATCCTCACTCTTGTGTTAAAAGTTAAACCAATTGGGAATTCCCTTTCCAGTTAATTTCTTAGTTTTGATCATTTCATAACTTGAGGCAACTCAAATGAAACGATACCTCTAGCTTAACCGAAAAAGGTAGTAAAAAAAATCTTGCCTTTTCATGAGAATCCACAATTTAATCCGTCATCCACCAAGAACATAAAAGAATATATTCGCAGAAAGCTATATGAACGCGAATATATCCACATCACTGTAGAAATCGAGCTATGTTCGGTAAGATTTACTGCTTACAATGGAAACTAAACTACTTACTATTCCAGTACGTATCACTCCTAGCAGGGATCGAATCTGCGATCAAGTACACAGAAAGAATGGGGGTTAGCAAATTGGCCACGAATTATCACACGTCCAGTTGCGTAGCTAGAGAGATTACGAAAGCTCTTTCTCAAGTTTCAGAGGTAAATAGTATAGACCGTGGGCGCACCCCTCAAAACTTCCTATCTCAACATACACTTGTACAGTCACTAGCAAAAGTATCTCCCCTCCTAAGTGCTCTAATTCTATTACTTGGGGTCCGGATAATCTGCAGTTCTGAGAACGCCTGGACAGATGCAATCCAACTTACACGAAATTTTTCTCGGCACTGACAGCAGTTGGTAGCCCTGATCTAGGTATTTATGCAAGTAAAATTGTGAAGTAGGTGACTAACGAAACAATTCTCCAAGATGAATCTCTATGGTTCGGATCATGTTGTCCAATGAACACCATATTCTCAATATTACTGTATATGTAATGTATTATTTCTTTATATACTGCAAGTTTAAAGAAATAAAAATACTGACCACGTATGAATCAGAAAATGCTTAGAAAGTACCGGTACCTGAAAATATCAAATCAAGAACAACTGCTAGAAATAAGTTTGTAAATCATTGTTCCCGTTGACAGAACTTCTCCAATTCTCCTCATTCCAACATATTTTTTCTTTCTAAAGGGAAAAGATCTTGATAGTCACAATGTGTGTGTATTGAAATTGAAACATTGGAAAAAGTTTGAACCTGATCGAGATTTGAACCCGGGTCCGCCGAATAGAAGTTCGATGCGCTAACCACTTACCTACCGCGTCACTGCAGTTCCCACTGAAACTATTGGCTAGTTAAAATCGTTGCATGTAAGACTATACACAGAATACTAATGATCGTATAAGGAGACGTTCCTTTTGTGAGTGTCACAATGACTTACTCGAGATTTCTTTCTCTAACTTAAAAACAAGTTATATAGACCTACGTCAATGAGGAAAATATCACGAAATGTTCTTCAAGTTGAGACTACTTCATCATTTTTAACGATGATCCCGGTTCACATTGCTATTCTTCGTCAACTTCTAATGTCCAAGGAAGAAATGACGGCAGACACTATTTTCGCATTCTTTGAATTATATCAACATGTGTAGAAATAGAAAGTTCTATTTTGATCTTCTGTGACTACTTGTTTATTTTCTTATCTTTGTATGAGGAATTTGTGGTAGATTGGCAAAGCATAAAACTCATATGGCAGAGACACGGGTTCGAGTCCCGTCGTATAATTATATTTTCTTAATTGGAAGGTATTGTTTACGTAATTAGTATTTTAATTCTTTTATTCCTTTATATTATTATTATTATTATTATTATTATTATTATTATTATTATTATTATTATTATTATTATTATTATTGGAGAGTCGAGACTTGGCTACATATTTCATACTGTATGAAGTTTTTCATTATTCAATTTCAAGTCTTTTTGTTGATATGGAACGTATCTGAAATGGTGAATTGCATAAAACATTAATATTTCTAGCTGTAGTAGTAGTAGAAACATATAAGCAATTGCTGGGTAAAATAATTTTTGTTTTTGATAAGTCGTATTTTTTTACCTATACTACCGATATGACTTACGTATTCATCAATTCTTCGCTTAACATGTTACGTTCCCAGACAGTACGAATCAAGGTTGATACGGCTGACGTCAGACGTGTTTCGTAGGTCACTGATCTATTGCGAATGCACTGAACAAAGTCGTCTCAAAGCTAAGACCGAGCGAAATTGAATATTTTCCATGTTCCCTTATATTGGAAGTATCAACATTACAAATGATAAAAATTTCCTTTAATTACCGAAATGGAATCCATCCCTGGACCACCGGAATGTGAAACCAACGCTTATCCCACTACTCTAAGACATCGCTGTTAATTAAGGGGGGAAAACTTGGTGTGAACTGTCTTCAGCAAATTGCACATTTTTATCATTTGTAATGTTGATACTTCCAATCGGCGGACCCGGGTTCAAATCTCGATCAGGTTCAAACTTTTTCCAATGTTTCAATTTCAATACATCCACATTGTGACTATCAAGATCTTTTCCCTCCAGAAAGAAAAAAGATGTTGGAGTGAGGAGAATTGGAGAAGTTGTGTCAATGGGGGGGGGGGGCGAGATACTTTTCCTGATGGCTGTACACTTCTTCAATAAAACCATAGTTGTTTAACAGGGAAATGATCGATGCAGCATGAAAATTTGATCTTACACTTCATATGTACTCTTTCTCTTATAGAAAACAATCTAGTTCTATTATTTTCCCCCTGAAAATATAGGTGGAAGTATTATACAATTATTTATTGTTTTCGGATGCCGAGTAATATCCGTTCATTACTACATAGACGCAGTATTGGATCCCTCAACGCTTGCAACTCTCCCAACAAGAATTTCTGTAAGCGCGCTTGTTGTAAAATAGAGATAATACAGGGTGTCTTTAAAGTCCCCTGAGAGAGTAATTCTGTTATTATCAGAGTTACAACGAAATGTAAGAGGGGAAACCGTCTCCAAATATGATGCTTTTAATCTAAAGTGAAGGAATTTTTTAAATCGTACGAGTTGTCTGGGCTGTACACTCTTTGTCCCCACTGTTAAATGAAAATGCAACGTTGCCATTTATCTTGACCCCCAACATGGGTGAATAAATTTACTGTCTTTTTTGCTAACGTGTCGATGGCCAACCTCCGTTAGAAACATGTCCCATTCACCATATTCTTACAAAATTAATCCACCTCCCGGTAAATGGAAACTTGCATTTTCATTTAATATTGGGCGCATAAAGAGTGTGCAGACCAAGCGGCTCATCTCATTTTAAAAAATTCCTTAACTTTATATTGAAAACATCACATTTGGAGACTTTCTCCCGCCTTACATTTTATTGGAACTCTGATAATAACAGTTAACTTATATCAGGGGACTTTTGAGACACCCTGTATACTAATTGAAGACTATATAAAAAATAAATATAGAGCAAGTTATCTTGTAAACACATTCCCTCTCAAACATGGATTTCCAGCAATTCCACTATCTTCATTCATCCTGCTTCCCCACAAAGAATTATTTCCACTAGGCCGTTTTCCTTTAGTGTCACCTGTAATCAGAAAACAACATCGCTATTGTAATTTCTAAGTAATTTAGTATGATCTCATCTATGTTCACTAATTCTCACTCATTTTACACCACATGTCCTCACACCATACTTTTTATTTTGCCCTCACTCGATCAGACTTGACTTCACTTGTTTATATTTGCACTTCTCTTACTGTTACTTATGTTATGTTGCAATCTTTCTTCCGTTATGCAGACCATATGCTCCCTCAACTGTCTTCGAATTCACACTCTACCGCACACCTTCAACGGTGAAGTCAATATCAAATAAGGGGTGGAACAAATTCTTCTATGGTAGTACGCTGTTAAGAATCAGATTGTCTAAATACTTTACACGTGATATCTATTCTCATTCCAGCAATTCTTCCATCATCATTCACTTACTTTAATCATCCGTCTCCCTTAACCAAAAGGTATAATCGTGGAACGTTAAACTGAGAGATTTAGAAGGCTACAAGAAAACGTTTACGGTATATAATAACGCGAAATAGTCACTGAGGAGTGCTAAATGTACAGAATTTCAAAATATTTTCTATACCTCCCCAAGTTTTCAGGTTTAGAACTTATTCCTGCTTACATTATTGTTATAAATAACAAATGCGTACAGTTCTGAAAATATTTAACTGAGAAGCATTTAAAATTAAAGCTTAAGAGTTAATGGTAATTTTTGTTAATATAATCTTATTAAGCAGGGGATATTGTAGTCTTGTGGTTAGAACGTTGAACTCACGTCCACAGGGTCCCGGGTTCGATTCCTGATTTTCGGGGTTCACCTAGCGTTGTGAGGCAAACTGGGGAGTCACATGAATAAAAGACATGACTACGGTCTAGAAAGCTCATGATACACCTGTTAGAGTCAGAGCGACACAGCGCACTGACCACGTGCTCTCGCTAGGTTGGACTTAGTTCAGCCGGTCGCTGACAGATGGTGTTGGATTGGCTCAGGCCCATAAGAGCTGTCATGCCAGTGGGAAGTAAATCTTATTAGCCATAGCATGTATTGTCTTCTTGCTAGTGTCATAATGAAACGCTTGAACGTGGTATAATAGATATGATATGATTTTTTAGTCTGATTTTGTTGACCACGTTCGACATTTTATTTTAACGTCATAAAATTCGTTTCTGTCAATTTTCTTGAAAATTACTTATGTGGATTTATTCTTACACACAGAGACGTACACAGGGGTTGGATCCTGGGGGTTCACGACTTTTTGTGAAGGGCATTTCCACCCAATGCAATGTTGACCCCCTAATTTCCTGACTGGTGAGTACCAGGGTTGATATGGGTATTTAGAGAACCAGTAGGCTTTGTAGGTCACGAATACGTTTATTTCGATGTCACAAATATTTTTGGTCTCCGTTCTTCCCTGAAAGTAAGCGATCATGTTTCGCAACTACATAGTGCAAGAGCCATAATTATCGTTTTATATGTTTTAAGCTTCAAATTCTTCGACAAAATTCGTGAGGACAAAAGAGTTTGGACTGAATAATAACACGAATTTCCTGCTTTCAGGTCGACATTTACTTTCTTCGTGGATATGGTTTCGGTATTGAGCCTAGATCAGTGTTGGGTAAGTTACTTGTAAAAATGTAACGCGTTACAAGTTACTTTACTTTCTCTTAAAATATAACGCGTTACTTGCCTCAAAAAAGTAACTGTTACTTTACTTCGAAAGTAACGCGTTACTTTTCGGTCCGAAACTTTGCATATGTGAAAAATCTTATTACTTCAGTTTTCCGTACTACTATTACTACCGTTATTATTATTATTATTATTATTATTATTATTATTATTATTATTATTATTATTATTATTATTGCACGTTCTGAACGATTTATGTAAATGCAAGGACAAATTTTTACTTGACAATTATATGAACATTTTAATGTAATGTAATATTGACTAAAATGCCATGCTTCGTTACTCGCAGGGATGGGCACGAGTGAATTCGAGCAAGTTTTCTTTGAAACTCGATTCGACTAGAAACAGACATCTTTGAGCTCAACTCAAGAACTCGGCTTGAAAAATTTCCTCCAACTCGACTCGAATTCGAGTCGAGTCGAGCCAAATCTGGTGTATAGTTTCGAGTACTCTCTTCAAGTATCTTACATAGACAATATAATTATTATGAATGGTACTACTACTACTACTACAACTTCTTCTTCTTCTTCTTCTTCTTCTTCTTATTATTATTATTATTATTATTATTATTATTATTATTATTATTATTATTATTATTATTATTATTATTATCAATAACACTATGTATAAACATGAAAGAAAGAGGGTTTATATCTGAATACTAAAAAAGTAGTTGATTGCCAACCTCGGTAGTCGTGAAGTCTAGGAGTCAAGAACATTGTTCACGAGCTTCTGAATTTTGGTTGAGGGTCTAGGTTTAGTATGTGGGCTCGAGCCAAACATTGTTAAAAGTTATAGGGCACTGGCCAAATATCTTCAAAACTGCTCAGCCCGGGTTTAGAATTGTCAACGACTCGAGCAGATCAGCTCACAGCTCATTCACTATCGATCCAAACCGAGAAGTGAGCCGAGCAAACAGCTCACCCAACCGAGTTGGCTAGAGCCCTTCGCTCAGTTGAGTCGAACCGAGCAGATGGCTCATTCCAACCAAGCCAGCTCGAGCCGATGGTTCACCCCCAACCGAGCCAGGGATCAGTTAAGCCGAGCCGAACTAAGCTTGTTATTTAAAAAATCTCTTGTAGTCTCGCTATCGAGACGAGACGAGACGCGAGCAGTGTCCCCTCTCGTGAGCAACACTAAAAGTATTCCGTGATTTCCCTGAGACTGTCCTCATCTTCCATAAACAGCAAGTGGCACTATATTTTGTTATATAAATAAACAAAGCAAATTGTATCTTTAAATGTGTTTGCAAACCTACCAACATAAAGTTCGTAAGGCGAAACGGGAAAATGCACATCGAGATTTCCCATTCCGCCTTACATTAAGATGAAAAGTGATAACAGGTTTTACATGCAAATTTCATTGCTAGAGGTCATAAGGCGAAACGGGAAAAGGCGAACAGTGCAGGAGTCGTCGGTCGCTGACATCGTTCATGCTCCATTGTTTCATTCTGAGAAATTCACTTACAGGAAAGAAACATTTGTTTTCGAAAAAAATACATATATTGCAGTTACTCATCCGAAATGTAACGCGAAAAAAGTAACGCAAACTACGTACGTCACTTAAAAATTTGTATCACGTTACCGTTACAGTTACTTTGGAAAAAATGTAACGCGTTACTAGAAAACGTTACTTAAAAAGTAACGCGATACTTGCGTTACGTTACTTCCCAAGACTGGGCTGGATATGTGAAAACATCTACTTTGTCGAAATTATTATTTGATATTTTAACGTCTATCCTAATCGAAACCAATTTGTATTTATTTGGTTTCTGCATTCTATTGTAATGCAGGTACCGTATTTTTTTATTTTTTAACTTGTTTGTTATGAAACCATAGTGCTTACTTAACAATTATTTTATGCTTGTAATTTAATGTTAATGCTTTGTTGCAACATCCGTAATGCTTGTAATTACGAAGTTCAGTTTATTTTTATCAGTAGCTTGCGCCGCTGATCCTTGCTCTTCACTTCCTGCAGATTGGAAAACACTGATTTATACTATAATCAAATAGTAGGGAGCCTTTTCGCTATTTCTAGTTATTTTCCGGCACATATTGCCAGGAATATGCGTACCAGAGGTTGAGAACCACTGTACTAAACAAAAAATATAACAAAGCTACAACCTCTAAATTGAAGGAAAAATAATAAAACTATGAATCAAATATAAACTTGTTTTGGCTAAACTTGTGACTGTAAAGTACAATTCATGATTTAATTTCTCGCTTAGTATGTGTGGGGAAAAAAAAGACAGGAAGACTTCGTGGTATAAAGTACTACGTATATGACATGTCAACTGTATGCTTTCCTGCGTTCAAAATAAATGCTGATCAAAGTGATAAAATGGCCTATCATATTGATATCTTGATTATTCATATTTTTTAAAAATAAAGCTTCAATTTACCTTTTTTTTGAAATTTCCTACCAAGATAGCTGATAGCCTTTATGGTATTGAGTGGTCATTATCGTTATCTGTAGTGTGTGACAAGTGGTTCTCTTTCAGCAATGTTAATTGGTATCTAGTAAATGAAGAGACTCTTTCCTTTGTTAAACACAATAGATTGTTAAAAGTAATTTAAATTCTCACTTTTTGTTTTTTTTAAATATAATTAATGTTTACAATTTGCACCACATTGTGTTCCTGTTTATTTACATAAAGTGAGAAATGCGTGTCGAAGTTATATTAATATATTTCATCATTCTTCAGTATAAACTATTATAGTGTGTATTAATTCATTAATAGGCCTAATCATAAAGAGTTATGATGCTTTGAAGTTGTGCCCACAAAAAAAGCTGGATTTTTTCTATTAAAAACAGAGAATAAAATAAAATTCTCATTAGAATGAATGGACTAAAATTTAGCGTCCCTTTCAGCAGCTAGGCTATATGAGACATAGCCCTACAGTTTAACATGGGATCTGAACTCCATGAGCTCCCGCCGAAAATTGAACCCGGGTCTCCCACCCGAAAACGCGCGCGCTATCCGTGCAGCCACGAGAAAACTCAAAATTCTCATTAAAATTAGCGTACATAGATTGGGGAAAATTTCCTTAATCCAGAGAAATTTTGTAACAAAATTAGGAAATATGGAGAAATTGATTTGGGGGGGGGGATACAACACAAGGTGTGCCGAGATCGAGATAGTACTGAGGCTGACTGATTTTCTTCATTCAGCACGGTTCTCTTGCACGTTCCTCGGTGTAGCTTATGATGAAGAGAAAAGCTTATATGAGAAAAAGACGCTTGAATCGGTTGAAGTTTGATTAGTAAGTATACTGGAATTAGACATTTGTGAAGTGAGTTATAGCTATTTTTCAATTTCGGCAATGAATATTCGGGTTCCTTAAACTATAGGATTACTGCATACATGAACAAGTAAGTTTGAATTAAGTGTTGTCCACGTGACGAGAAATGTTTCGTCTCCAATGTAGGTAGTATCGATAAAGAGATGAGACTGAAAATATGACAATTCTCATTTCGTATTCGAGACGAGACGATTCTTGAGTCTCATGGCTCAAGTCTCAATCCCTTTTTTAGTGTTACGTGATTCATCATCTTAAAAAACTATAAATAAATAAAGTGATTATACGAACACAATGAAGGGCATTTATCAACTTTTGTATATACACAAGTAGTTACACAATATACTTCAATAATAAATATACTTTAAAAAGTTTTATATCCCATCCTTCGTTGGGACTCTCTTGGTATGGAAGGATCCTGATCACTTCTAGATACATGAATTAAAAATCAAAAGTCAAGTCATACATTTTCTACTTAAATCTATAAAAGGAGACTAAAAAAGATTTTTACGAAATTCGAGTTGAGTTCAGTTGATTTTGAGTTTAGCGTCCCGCTCAGTAGCGAGGCTATATGAGTCGTGAACCTTCTGATTAACATGGAATCCGAACCACGAGCTTCCGCCAGGAATCGAAACTGGGTTTCCAACGCCAAAGGCGCATACGCTAACTGCTTAGCCACGAAGAAGCTCTTTTCGAAATTCGAATCGAAACGAAAAATATCTCTGAAAATCTAGACGAGACGAAACGAAACTTCTATCAATTTTATGAAGTGAGACGAGATTTCTCGTCGCTTCTTGTGGATAACACTATTTTTGGGACTCCAAATTCATATCAGAAAACCTTGTCTTTATTTAGGGTGTTTCGAAACAACATCGACAACGTTTGGCAGGTGATTCCTGACATCAAGATAAAAACAAAAAGTATAGTCCAACCTGTGTGCACAAATGCATCCTTTCGGAGTTATAGGCTGCCGAAAACATGAAAAAATAAACTATAAAGGACCATAGCTCCAACCTACCGTAGTCCGGTCAAGACTTTCCTTAGGAACTAATATCTGCCCTATCCAAAAATCCACGTTTCAGAATCCTAAGATACTCACACAACAATTTTTACAGAGGGAGTTTAGCTACGGGCACATAATTTGAAGTACTCACCAATTACTTCTATAAAAATTGTTGTGGAAGTACCGCAGGGTTCTGAAACTTGGATATTTGGATAGGGCACATTTTAGTTCCTAAGTGAAGTGTCGACCCGACAACAGTAGGTCCCATAGGTTTGAAGCTATGGACTTGTAAAGTTCATTTTTTTCATGGTTTCGGCAGCCTATAACTCTGAAAGGTAGCATTTGTGCACTCAGGTTGATCTATACTTTTTGTCTTATCTTGGTGTCAGCAATCACCTTCCAAACGTTGTCGGTGTTGTTTAGAAACACACTGTATTTATTAGCGATTTTGGTCTAATACCTCTTGACAGATACAAATAGATAGACAAACAGCCGGAAGTAGCCGTATACTAATACTTTCATTACTTATGCCCATCATAATTTGTATATAAATAAAAAATCAAAGAGGAAGATACACATACCTGTTCATACCTCAGATACAACTATTAGTACAACCATTGAATAGTTTTTCACTACATTTTCTTTTGACGAGACTCATCTGCCAGCCCTCACTACGTTTTATTCTTCTTGACACATCAATTAATACAATTTGTTTCCGTTTTTATGTAACTTTTACCGTGTGCATTTCCTTTTGGACATATAGTTTTGGTTGGTTCATTGAAGCATCCAGCAGAAAGCAGAAAAGAACAATCAAGGAAAACGTGATGGGAACAAAAACAACAACTATCCGTTCACGTATAGAGCAAACAAGAAATAAAAAGAAAATTAGATGAGACACACACACTTAAGAAGAATAATGTTTTAGGACAGATTAATTAAGTTGCAATTACTTCTGACGGTTTCTCTTCACTTTTTTCTATCCAAAAGTACGTAAAGCCAAACCATCTGTTCATCAATTTGTAGATTGTCTCTGAAAGAAATAAGAGGGTCTCTCCTCAGCTTTGGTATATAGGTTTTGCAACTGTTTCTATAGCAACGACTTAGTTACAATTATTCGTAGAGGGGACCCAAAAAATGAGAAGGGGGCAAAGAAAGCAAAACTGATTGACATCTCATTTGCCGAGGAGCAACTTTAACGTCATTCAGCTTGCATTGGTCGTTCCAAGAAAGAAAAAAAAATCGTCATTGTACCATGCGACCTATTGGTGTCGACAACAGAAGAATGGATAGAATTGTGGGTAGATGAGGGATAATGAATACGGGAAAAGAATTCTATGACCTCCTCTCTCTCTCCCGAAAAAATAAGTTGGTTTTTGGTCATTTTACTTCTCAACTCAAATCAATCCAATATTTCCTCTCTCTCTCTCTCTGCTTTCTTGTGTCTTTATTCTGTGTCCGGTCACGTCTCCTCCTTCCTTGTCCAACAAGTCCAAAAACTACCAACACTAATCATCAACAATGTAAAGAAAGAAACAAATACACACACGCGCGCGTTCAACAATGCTGTCAACAATGTAAGGGACTGATGAAAAGAAGTTTCCTGTCTGTCCATCCAACAGGAAGAGTCTGTGGTAGCTAACGTGGAATTTCCCTAAGGGATTTTATTTCATTTTGCTATTGAAGTGTAAAATTTGGTGCATTTACAGTAGTTTTAGATTAATCTTTAGCAATATGTCATGATGATGGTGACCCTATCTCCAACACCCCCCTCCCCCCTTCGCTACCCTACAGAGCAGACCTAACTTCATTTTCTCTGTTTCTTTTCGAACATCTTTTGCATGGCTTCTTTTATCTTTTTATCATCCCCCGTTTCACCTCTCCCCATTGGATGATTTTGACAAATCGACAACTGAGGGAAAAAGAAGACGAGAGGATATTATCCAGTCTCTCTCTCTCTCTCTTTTTAGGGATATTTCCTCCCCCTCTCCACGTTCCAAATCATCGTGCTGCTTCTTCTACTCTAACCAATAAAAAACAATATTCCTTTCATCCACAAGAAACATGAATAAATTACTTTGTCTCCTTTAATTCAAGGAATGACTATAAGTGAATTGCGTGGGCATTCTTACGAACATTTTTTTATCATGTGTTAGTATATCTATATATATATGGTGTGGTATGGTATGGTACTGTTCTGAAGCGATCGGTTTTAACAGCTATGATAGATGATTTTTTTCAACCATGCAGAAAATGGTGGGTGGCCGCAGAGCTATTTTTTTATTAGTACTATTACTTCTTTACTTTCATGCTTACGTTGAGGTCTGTTCTATTCCTGTGGACAAGCTAGGAGGATGTGACGTAGCGGAAGTGACACAATAAGAAGGACAAATAATATAGCTAACAAGCCACCAGTTCTTTTGTGCATTATCTTTACAAGAAGATTTTTGGTCATTAACAAAAATAGATTATACAGACTTGTGGAAACGCTTCAAGAAACAAATGACTGCCTGCGGATATATGTTCATTTGTCTAAAACTACAACGTCTTTTTAGGTCATTTTTTAGCTTCTCATTTTGCGTATATATTTTTTTACGAGGCAAGCAAGAAGAAAGAAAAAATATATCTAGATGGATTGTTTATCAAGCATCTCATAATCATCTTTATTGTCACGGTTCATCTTCTCTGGTTCTTTGCTCGTTTCATTAGTTCCGTGAAGACATCGGGTATATTTCCATCACCAAGCAGTCTCCTCCCCCTATTCCCTGTATCTAAGCCCCCTGCTTGTATCATCATTCCTGTCCCCTTTTTGCATATATCCTTTGAGATAAGAGTCAAAGGAACGACAGGGGTGGGGTGGGGAGAGAGAAACCTGCTAAAGCGATGTAATTTACATTTGCGTAAAGATAACAAAATGGAAACAATCGCTCACTTTCAGCAATGTCTAGCGTTAAAAAAAAATATTCCCCATTGGTTTTGCATATTACTCGCTCGAAATTGAGCTGTTTTACATATCTTGCCTGCTTTTGCATCCTTCTTTTCATAATTTTATCTTTTATCTTGAATTATATTACGTTTTTGGATTTAAAAAAATAATAACTGTAATTTAAATGTTCTCTCCCATTTTTTCAGTATCATGCTTAGTTAAAAATTTTCTACAATGGTATTATGTATAATGAAAAAAAATGAAACATACCAATTGATATATTAATATATCAATATATCGATATATCAATATACCAATCGATAAATCTCATTACACTAAATAAAATGGCATGGTAGGACTATGCAGGAATTTACTTCGGAAGAGATCCAAAGCTTTTCGGGGGGGGAGGGGTTCTAATTCAATATGAGAATAAATTATATCAAAATTTGTAAAATCACTCCTGAAATTAGACTACAGGGCATTTCCAGTGACTTCCTACTTTCTTGACCAGTGACTACCAGGGTCGACATGTCACAAAGTGAGGTGTGTTCGAACAGGAGTCGAAAAAAAACAGATCGACGGTCCTGACAGTGTTGTAGTCACTTGTCAGATCAACGTGCGCTACTGGAGAGGCTTCCGGTGGAGATCTTTGGTTCTATCCTCATCTTCGGACTCTGCTGCGTAATTCTATGCCGCACATTACCGTTGAAACCATAGAGATCTAGCAACAGAAGCTCTGCTGACGCATGGGTAAAAATGGCCGAGACCGATCAGCAGTGTCTGGCCGTTTTGAGTTCTGGCAATGGAACAACTTCAAATATGACATCGGGATCTGCATATTCGGAAACTACCAAATCTTCCCATTGTCCCCATACCCACAATGCTCGAGGGGCCCGTAGAGACCTGTAGACCCGCAATGACGCATACTCGCACATGGATTTATAAGAAATTAATATCTCCATTTCACATCATTTATCATTTCTCCAAGTTTGCCACAAACTCCATGTATTTAGGCATTTAGGTGTCGTGATGGCTCAGTGGTAAAGCGTTCACCTCTGGTGTGTGGGGTCCTTGGCTCGATCCCAGCTCGCACCAAGTGGACTTTGTGGTGCACAAACGCCGGGTGTGTAGGTTTTCTAGGAGTTTTCCCGTTTCTTCTCACTTCCTTCATTCCACCATTTTGTTCATTTCTCATCATTACCGCCTCTTTTAGCCTAGCCGGCATAATCGTGGAACGTATAACGCATACTTACGGTTACAAGTACTTTAAATAAATCAGTTAACTAGATCTTTTTCATAAAGTTTATGATATAAAATTGTTGTTCAAAGCCTTTGTATTTTAATAAGCCTTCTCTAAAATCAATGCACATGAATTGTCCTTTGATCTTCCGAGTTCTTTTAAACTAAATTTATATGTTTGTGGGCAATTCTTTCGACAATGAGATCTCGGAAACTACAGGCTCTAGAAAGATGACGTTCTCACTGATCGATTGGAAATTTTGCGTAGATTGTCCAGTTCTAATTGAATATTTTAAAAACATGGCCGTTATTTTTTATTACATTTTTTAGGGTACGCATGGAAGCGTTGAAATTAAAAAAAAAAATCATCATATCCTATGCGTTATACATTCCATCACCACGCTGTTGTATATAGGGGTTGCACATATCTCAGGCGTTTATTTCATGGCCAAATAATAATGACAAAGGAACGATAACCATTTCTCCAGTTTAACCAGTAAGATGAATCTTTATTTTTGGAATGCTTTGCCCAATGAACACCATATATAACTCCGATTATAATTAATTGCGTATGTAATGTATTTGCTTATTACATACTGCATGCAAGAAGAAAGAAAACACTGGTCATGCATGAATTAGAAACTCCAACCGGAAGTAGGCTCAAATCTTGCAAACGGTGCGAAATATTGAGGTCTCCTTTATGATACGCCTTGCCGATTTTTTTTCAAATCAAGACTTTTTCACTTGTGTCTGTAAAGGGACATGTACACAGATGTGAGGAATGAGAAGAATATTTATGCTCATATGCGAATGATGCGCTGTGTAGAGAGCGCAGGCTCAGCTAGTTAATCTATTAAAATGCTACGATTATATGTTTGTGGTCAATTCTCTTGACAATGAAGTCGCGGAAACTACAAGCTGTAGAAAGGTGCAGTTTTCGCTAGTCGATTCTGAAGTTTCTAAGGTTGATATCCTTGTGTTAGACGACCAGTAAAAGAGCTGCGTATAGCGGGTTGGCGGACATTACAGGAGCATTGCTTTCATCGGATTGGCATTGAACTGTGCATGCATGATGGTAACTTGAAAAGGATTGTAGAACCATAACGAAGCATAATTGAACATGGATTTATAAGGGAAAAAATCTATTACACATCATATATCACTTTTCTAAATTTGTCACGAATTCAGCCAAGCATCTATATATTAAAATGCTATGTTTATATATGTATATGAGGCGTATAGTTTCTAAATCCGCCTTCTCCTTCATAAACGGTTTCGAGAAAAACAGGAAAAACTGATAACTCAGAGATTATGTGAGATAAAATTTTCTTTTAAGAAATACTTTACTGCTTTCTGGACATTCATTATAACTACCAAATGACAAAAATCTCTCTCATCCCATTTCTCGGTTATTGCAGAAAGCAGTTTGGAGATGGCGGATTTTGAAAACAACTTTTGGAGACGGAGGACTTTGAAACAAACGTACTTAAGTTTTTTGGGGTTTATTTGCTTCCAAGTCATTACTATTATAATTTCTGATAACTATTTCAGAACAGAACAGTAGATGGAGATAAACTGAATCTAAACAACGATATTAACTTGTTGGGTGACATTATAATGTGCACAAACAAGGAAAAAAAATGAAGCTATAATCATAGTACGTTAGCTATTTACGGGTCAAGTTCCGAAGTTCCCAGCCCGTTTAGAAATATCGTCTCCTAACATAAGCTTACTTAACCTCACCTCACTAACCTAATCTAACCCATTGGGACCTAACCTAACCTAACCTAACATAGCCTGATATAACAGGATGGGAACTTCGGAATAAATGCCACCTTTACCAACAAGAAAAGGATTGAAAGTGATCTTGACACTGTTTTCAGATATAGTTCTCATCAGAATCATGTTCGAAACACTGGCATTCAGCCTAATCCTCATCTACACTTTCTTCTGTTGAAGCAGTCAGTCTCTTTTCAGCATCAACATAAATGGCTAAGTTTGAATTAGCACGCCAATTCTCCCCGAAGTGTTTCGTTAGGAGTTGAACAACATCTTGCAACATTTTTGCATTAACATCGGTCTTCAATTCATAGCATAGAATAGAATAGAATCGAGATGATGGGGTTTAGAAACACACTGCTGAGTGTAGATGGCGGCTTTTGAAGAATACCCTGAACTTTAAAGCAGTAATTGAGGGTGGAGGTGGCGACATTTCAAACAACTCTTTTCACCATCATGTAGGGCATGGAAAGGAATACCAGTAAATCTACTTAGCTCATTTTTTTTTGAAAATTGGAGATGGCGGATTTAGAAACTATACGCCTCATATATAATAATTCACTCCTTTTGTGTCTCTTCCCGTTCTTCACTTGTGTTTGTAAAGGGATATGTACTAAGATAGTGCGGAAGTGGAAAGGAGATATATGTTTATACCAAAATGATGCGCTGTGTAGACAGCCCAGATTCAGCTATATATATATAACTATGTACCTGGTACAAAATTAAATAAAACAGTGAAAAATTACAGGACAAGAAGAAGGTTACGAAAAATGATATATTTATTATAATTCTGAATGTTTATGAGGTTTCGAAATTAGAAAGGCGTTGTTTAGCTTTCCATCGAGAACTATGGATAAAAATCACAAATATTTTGGCTCAACATCTGATAAATACTGTATACTTTGTACAGTTATTGGAAAGATAATACAAGGTGTTTCAAAACAACACCGACAAAGGGAGGTGATTTCTGACACCAAGATAAAATAAGAAGTATATAACATCCTGGGTGCACAAATACTTCCATTCGGAGTTAGAAGCTGCCGAAAACATGAAAAAATAAACTTTAAAGGTCCATAGCTCCAAAACTATGGGACCTACTGTAGTCGGGTCAAGACTTCACTTAGGAACTACTATGTGCCCTATCCAAATATCCATATTTCAGAATTCTGCTGTACTTCCGCATCAATTTTTATAGAGGCAGTTGGAGTACTTCAAATTATATGATCGTAGCCAAACTCTCTATAAAAATTGCTTCATGAGTACCTTAGGATTCTGAAACAGGCATTTTTCATAGTTTTGGAGCCATGGAGTTTTAAAGTTCAATTTTTCATGTTTTCGGCAGCCTATAAGTCCGAAAGGAAACATTTGTGCACCCAGACTGGTCTATGCTTTTTGTCTTGTCTTGGTGTCAGGAATTATCTTCCAAACGTTGTTGATGTTGTTTTGAAACACCATGTATATCTTCATAATTGTATAGTGGTTATACGACGAAAACTGCAGAATATAATGCAAATGTTAGATCCATAGTATGTGCTAATATTATTGTTATTTAAGTATTTATATTCATTTTCGTTGTTTTAGTACAAGTGTTAAGGAGACACGATATTTTGATCCCTTTTCTTTAACTCTTAGAGAAACCTCGCAACCGGCCACTGAGTTTTGAATTTTAATTATGAAAATAGTCATAAAATTTTATGTTGTAAACTGTTATATCTGTAGGTAAAAATAAGAAACATATGTTTGTTAAGCACATCTCTAGTTGGGTTGTATGATCATGGTCCTTGATCTCTGATAAATATCAACATGAATCAAACAATTAACCCTTACACATAAAAATTGCTTTCTTCCGCCCTTTTCTACTCACTTCATGAAATAGAAAAGATATTATTTACAGTTCAACATATTTCTTTTTTACGTTATTTTCCCACAATAATAAAAAAGAAGTATTTGAACTTGGAAGGATTCATATCCTTTGCATGATTATTAATGGTTTACAACATTTAGATATCGTGTTACCCTTTTTCTGCTTAGACCAAATCTTCCATTTAGAGAAAGAGAAAGCATAAGGGTTGTAAAATGTCTATATTATTGTCACCTCACTTTTCCAACATTACTGTTCCAAATTGCTGTGTGTAAAATATACTTATTTATTCAGAAAAAGTATTGTCAATATTTTTTCTTCCTCTGAGGTTGTTAATACTGTCCTTATCTCGCACACAAGTTGAAGCTGTTAAACCGCACATAATAGCTGGAATGTGTGGGATTACAACAGGTGCTCAGCTGAAATACATAGGATGCGTTTTACATTATATAGGTTGTTTTTAATTGCTGTCCACTCTGTTTGTGGTCGATGGTTGGTTTCTAATAGTAACAACATAAAATTGCTTGCCTAAACACATGACTAAGGTGTTCTAGGAATTATAAAGCCCTCTTCAGGCTACTATATGGTTACCATACGCGACTTTGATTCTCATGGAGAGCCCATGTGGTTTGGATCCAACGTTAAGTTGTAAGTCCACGTTTCATATTTCCTCATTGCTGAAAAAGAATGTCAATTAAATACAAAAACCTATTTTAAGTGAGATGATGGCTCAGTTATTTCATAGTTATTAACTTTGAAAAATCATCTGACTCTTTTAGTCTAAAGGGGATAACTGGAGACGCTGAATTAAAGATCTAATTTCATGTAACTAATTCAAACTGATGTCTTCCCATTTTGTCTAACACTTTATCCATTGTAATTCACAGATAAAAATCACATCCCTCGTTTTAGGTAAAATCTGAATTCGCATTTGGGCTCATACTCAATCCGCCTAACGATCTTGTCAAGGAAGAACTAGGTACTATATAGAAAATCTAACATTGTTTCAAACCAGCACAGACATTTCAAACCATAATACCATCCGCTGTTATATTCAGCTCAAAAGTATGAGATAATCATGTCATTTCTCAGCTAAAAGAATAATATTCAAAACTTACCACTCTTTGTTTCATGGGATGACTCAGTGGTAGAGCATTCATCTCTGGTGCATGGGGTCCTTGGTTCGATCCCAGCTCCCGCTAAGTGAATTTTGTGGTGGACAAACACAATGTGCATGTGTTTTTTCGGGGTATTCCCCTTTCCTCCCACTTCATTCATTCCACTATTTCATTCATTTCTCATCATCACCATCTCCTTTATCCTAGTTGGCATAATCGTGGTACGGCTAATTTGCAAGTTTTAACATTACATTTTGGATTACTTTTGTTTACTAAATGTACTATCACTTTACTCAAATTACATTTTTCTGAACGTATTCCGGATTAGGTAATACATTCAAAACTTAAGTTGCACTGTTATTAAAACATGTCTTCAACTTTTTCCTTTCGGACTTCTTATATCGATGCAATATCATACTATACAGGGGATGGAAGAAAAAAATCTAAAAGCACTTCATACAGGACACGTAAGTTTGGCCCTCCACTGTACAACACGTGTTGCGGTTGCCGATCGTTTTTTGTTTTTAATGTGTCACGTGGACCTTCCTCTTCCGTCAGCAGTAACCAGTTTACCTGTGAGTGTCGTGGTGTGACAGTGGTGCGGTAAAATGGGTGACCTGACAGACTTCCAAAGAGGCAGATCGTTGGTGCTCGTCTGGTTGGAGCTTCAGTGGTAACAGTAGCGAACATTGTGGGGGTATCGAAAGCCACTGTGTCCAATGTCACGAGGGCATACACAATTCATGGACAAACGACGTATGCAAAGCACAATAATGGTCGAAAGACAATCCTGTCAGATAGGAACCGGAGGGCATTAAAACCGATTGTAGTAGCTAAAAAGAAAACCACTGCAATGAAAATTACGTCTGAACACAATTCCGACCTACAGAACCCGGTTTCATCGAAAACAGTGCGACGGGAATTTCATAAAATGAAAAATCATGGCAGGGCCTCTATCGCCAAACCCCCGGTCACAGCAGTAAATGTGAAGAGGCGCTGAAATTAGTACAAGGAGTGGAAACACGTAATGTGGTCCGATGAATCGACCTTCACCTTGTTTTCAACAACCGGTCGTGTTTACGTATGGAGAACATCGTCGCAGTTCTATGATACAGACTGTCTGCTCCCAACCATGGTTGGCTCCCAACTGTAAAGCATGGGGTCGTTCTGTTACAGTATGGGCAGTGATATCGTGGTTTTCTGCAGGTCCCATCATAGCCCTGCATGGAATGATGAATGCTAAGGCGTATGAGGCCATTTTAGGGAACCAGGTTCTACCCATGGCCCAAATATTGTTCCCTGATGGTGATGGCATCTACCAAGATGATTTGGATCCTGTCACACTGCAAAAACGGTGAAATCATGGTTTGAGGAGCATGGCCAGGAGCTATCACACCTCCCCTGGGTCCCACAATCACCAGATCTGAACATCATTGAGCCATTGTGGTCTGAGTTAGAAAGGCGTGTTCGGTCTCATTACCCTCCACCAGCATCCCCTAAGGAACTGGAGCATGTTTTGGAGGAACAATGGTACAAAATTCCACACACCACGATTCAGGAGCTGTATACGTCCATTCTACGTCGGATCCAAGCTGTTTTGGATGCAAAAGGAGGCCCCACACCATACTAGGTATGATTTTCACACTTCTGCAAACGTTTTAGATTTTTTTGTCCAACCTCTGTATAGTATATAGGTCGGATACAGGTTATAAGACTTTTGATATTTTGACTTCAAAATTGATGTTATTCGATTCTACACATCTTACTTAGTCTACACACTAAATTTCAACTTATACACATGAAGGATCCATAGTGATGGCGGTCAAGATTTTGCCGAAAATATAGGGTACAAAAATATTTTTTCACATCAAGTTCTATAACGCGTCTCCGACTTATATGTTTGTTTAATAGATATTTAGTGTGTAGAATTGAATGCAATATAAAGACTTTTCTAAAGATGATAAACAGGAACCTTTCTTTTTTCATATTTTCGTGATGTCACAATGTGTTTTTGAATGCTATGCCTGTTGCTGAATATCTGTATTTTTATTCTAGGTATTCATGCTGTTAACTATTACATATTCATTTTGAGATACACTTAATTGTTCATTCGGGTAACTAATTAATAAATTTATAGTGATTTCTTTAATATATGTGATTTATTGTGTATTTGAAATAATTTATGTTACAGTTATTTGAAATAATCATGTATGAGATTAAGTAAACCATTGTGATTGACGTGTTTGTTTTTGTCATCAAGCCCTTTATTATGTATATCGCTTAGTATATTCATGTATAAGTGTAGGTGTAGAAACACTATCAGATCTATTATATAGCTGCGGAGAATATACTGTATTCTCCTTAAGATATAATAGGTAGGCGGTATGAGAGGCCGAATGCAAATTTGCATTTAACATAAAATGAAAGATGTGATATATAAACAACTGATACAGTGTTAGGTGAAATGAGAGTTTGGGACATTGACAAGTATATCTTCCAATCTTGCAATTATTGTTGGTCTATTGAGCCCTTTAGTAATCAGAAGAAATCATTTTTTTTTTCAAGAGTTAATAGTATTTATTACTTGACTACTACCTCACACTTATATTTCATTGCCGATAATTAACTCGTATAATCAGAACTGCAGAAACAAGAATAGTTCAGATGAAGCACACTTAGATTTTTTAGGTGAAGTTAATGGTGTATGTTTTAACCCACACGTATACATATTATTATAAAAGTACTGTATATTATTTTCTATACAAAAGCAGCGTCCTTTATTGTTTTCACTGCTACATAACATTGTTCGAAAACGCTCCGTCAGAGTGGTGTCGTCCTAAAATGTTTTGAAATGCGGTCTCTTTGTGGTATAAATAAAGCGATTCCCTTTGTTTTGAAAACTGTCCGTCAGAGTAGTGACGTCCTAAAGTGCTTTAAAAACCGGTTCTTTTAATGGTAATGGCAAGCCCGTGCTGGCCCACCGGGACATGTCCCGGTGCGCCCTCCGAAATATCACAGTATAAATAAAGGTACAAGTTTTTAGTTATAAATTCTTAGTTTTATTGGTAAAGAATCCGTGAAAGGTCCAGTGCGCCCTTTACATTAGGCGCCCTTCCGAGACCACATCGAAGATGAACGAGCTATTTACTCTTCTGTATAGCACAGTTCTCTACAATAAATACACGCAGTTACTGTTGGCGAAGAACCCGTGAAAGGCACAGTGCGCCCTTTACATAAGGCGCTCTACGAAACATCACATTATAGATAAGTAATTTTAGTTATCCTGTATACCAGCTTTGTTAAATAAATTCAAATACTGACTGGTAGTACAGAACCTGTGAAGAATACAAGGCGCCCTTTACACAAGATGCCCTGCGAAGTATCACATTATTGTTTATTTTATTTTATTCTTCTGTGTTTCAGTTTTGTATTATAAATTCATACAGTTGCTATTGGCAGAGAACAGCTAAAGAGTATAATCTAACTAACTAACTAACTCTATGGGCTATGGAACCCGGAGGTTCAATGCCGCGTTCACAAAAGCTCTCCACTGACTTCTATTCTTAGCAAACTGCATCCAGTTTCTACTTTGTATTCCAATCTCTGCGAGATCCATCTTAGTATTGTCCTCCCATCTGCGCCTAGGTCTTCCTAATGGTCGTTTTCCGATTGGTCTTCCAGTCAAGACTTTGAAAGCGTTTCTACTTTCTTCCATTCTAGCTACATGATCTGCCCATCTAAGCCTCCTAGACTTGACGACCCTAACAATGTTGGGTAAACCGTATAAAATATGTAGTTCCTCGTTATGAAGTTTCCGCCATTCCCCATTCCCGTTCCTCTTGGGTCTTAATATTCGTCTCAGGATCTTGTTCTCAAATACTTTCAGAAAGTTATATACATATAAAACGAAACAATATGATACATCAAGAATAGTTCGGATAGTCAAATGTACGATGCATTTATGTAACACTACACTGACACTAGTCTCTAATTTATGATTTTTACTGCATCAAAGCTTTCACAGTCTTAATATGCATCTCTATATCCGAGCATATTGACTGATCCTGTGTGTTTTAAAGCAGTGCTCGGATAATCAGTACCTGTTGTATTTCTGAAATAAAGCTGTATTAATTTCCGTAATATGTGGTCTTCCTGTCACCACGGCACGGCGCGTCCTCAGGTTGTGGATCGAGGAGAAGGCCTCTGGGATATCGAGGTTAGCTGTGAATATACTGAGTAAGCAGTCGCGAACACACAAGGGGTGATAATCCAGCTTGAGAATTTGGTGTGAGGCTAATAACCTCATCCATATATATATACATCAGATAAGTTCACAGAATCCTTGGATCAGAACTGATAACTTGGCACGAACTCCGCAAAGTAAAATCGACATGAGATTTGGAACATAAAATATAAGAAGTCTCTATAGGACAGGCGCGTTAAAATTTGTAAAAAAAATTAGTTTAGAAATAGAGGTTGGACCTAGTGGGATATCAGGAAGTTAGATGAGAAGGAAATGGAGGAGTCAAGTCGGGAAATTTTACGTTCTTTTACGAAGAACAAATTAAAAATTACCAACTAGAAACAGGGCTTTCCGTTCACAAACGAATACGTAATATCAGCAATTACATAGGTTGAAGTTGTTAATGATAGATTTTCTTTTACTTCTCTTAAGGGTCGGTGGTATAATATTATTATTTTAAATGCACATACTCCAACAGAAAATAAGGATGGCGATTTAAAAAATACAGTTTTTACGAAAGAATAGAACGGGTATTTGATCATATCTTGCAATACCATATGAAAATTCTGTTAGGCGGTTTCGATGCGAAGGTAGGACCAGATGGTATTTTCAAACCGATTATAGGGAATAAATGTTTGCATAAGGAAAGTTGTGACAACGGCGTTAGACTCGTGAACCGTGCAATATCCAGAAACCTTATCGTGAAGATTCCAACATTCCAACATCGCGACATTCATAAATATACTTGGACCTCATAAGATGGAAAAACACATATTCAAACTGATCATGTTTTAGTAGACAGAAAAGAACAGTCTAGCACAACTGATGTTCGGTCGTTCAGAGGAGTTGATTGTGATAGTAAGAGAGAAACTATCGTTGAATAAAGGAAATATTCAATATCTGAAAACGGAGCGGTATTTTTTTTTTTAATAGAGGAGAGTCAGGTGAGAGGGGAGACAGATTGAAGTGTCGAATAGATTCTCAGTTTTAGAAGGTTCGGAGTGCACTAGTGTTCAAGATACTTGGTTGAAATTAGAGATAACATTAAAATTTCAGCAAAAGAAATACTGGAGCACGCAGAAATATGTAGGAACAAACCATGGTTCAACCAGGAATGTACTAAAGTACCAGAGAAGAGAAAACAGAAGAAACTGCATTGGCTACAAAATCCAAACGAAATAACTGCATAAAATTTCATTGTCATCTGGCAGAAAACTTCTAAAACTTTTAGAACAAAGAAACGCGACTTTTGAAAGTTAAAATTAATTACCTTGAAGATAATAGTGAAAACAAAAACATTCGGGACATGTATAAATGCATCAGCGAACTTAAGAAAGGCTATCAACTTCGTGCTTATATATTAAAGAAACCTAAAGGAACAGGTCTCACTGATACAGATAGCATCTTAAATAGATGGAAAAATTTCTTTGACGATTTGCTTAACACATAGCCAAAAACTAATGCGCATGGAAAAAGTGAAATGCATGCAGCAGAATCGTATATTCCAGAACCTAACCAGAGAGAAATAGAAATCACTATTTAAAAATATATATATAAAATAAACGCACATCTCCGGGTGTAGACGAAATTCTGGTAGACTTAATTTTAGCCGGAGGTGAAAAATTGTAGAGTAAGATACACAAATTCATTCTCATTATCTGGAACAAGGAGGAATTACCACAAGAATGAAGAGAATCAATCATTGTTCCAGTTCAGAAGAAAAGCAACAAAACAGATTTAATAATTATCGAGGCATTTCTCTTCTGTCAACATCCAATAAATCCTCTTAAACATTGTATTAGCAAGATTGACTCCATACGCAGATGAAATTATTGGAGATTATCAGAACGGATTTAGGTAAAAATCGATCAACTATCAACCAGATATTTACCATTCGACTAATACTTGAAAAGAAATGAGAGAATACAACATCCTGGCACATCAATTATTGACTTTAGACTCTGGTAGGAGGGAAACATTGTACAACATCCTTACAGAATTTGCAATACCGAAAAAGGTAGATTAATTAAGATATGTTTAAGTGAATCCCGAAGTAAGGTTCGTGTAGAAAAATTCTTGTTCACGAGCTTTCACGTTGAGAATGACCTGAAACAAGGAGATGCGTTGTCGTCATAATTATTTAACTTTGTTCTGGAGAACACTTTAAGGAAAATCAAAGACAGCAATCAGGTACTAGAGCTGAATTGTATTTGCCAGGTTATGGCGTATGCTGATGATGTAAATTTAATAGGGAATGATAGAACAATAGAAATTAATGCAAAAATCTTAATTAACGCTTGCAGGGATATAGGCTTAAAAGTAAATGCATAGAAAACTAAATAAATGGAAGTTTATCGGGATCGTAATACTGCATTTTATGGATGCGTTAAAATACCAAATATTTTCTTTCAACAAAGTGGATACTTTCAAATATCTAGGATCATTATTAACACACCAAAACAATAATCACTAAAAAATTAATGTCAACTGAAAGCAGGGATTTCGTGCTATTATTCAGTTAAAAATCTTTTGTTGTCGCTAATTCTGTTGAGGAATTTGTAGCTCAAAACATAAAACGATAATCATGTCTGTTGTGCTGTATGGTTGCGAAACATAATCACTGACTCTGAGGGAAAATCGCAGACTGAAAGTATTTGAAAACAAGATTCTTAAACCAATATTCGAAATTCAAAAGGAACGGGAATGGGGAAAGGCGGAAACTTCATAACAGGAACTGCATAATTTTATATCGTTTACCAAACATTGTTAGGGTCATCAAGTCTAGGAGGCTCAAATGGTCAGGTTATGTAGCCAAAATGGAAGAAATTAGAAACGCTTTCGAAGTTGTAACTGGAAATCCAAATAGGAAAATGACCGTTAGGAAGACCGAGGCGCAGATGGGAGGACAATATTAAAATGGTATTCGCAGAGATTGAAATATAAAGTAGAAACTGGGTTCAGTTTTCTAAGGACAGAAAGCAATGGAGAGCTTTTGTAAACGCGGCAATGAGCCTACTGCGTCCATAGGCGTGCTATATTAAGTTGTTGATTCATTTAGCTTCTTTTTATTTGACAGAAATGTTATTACAGGAACTAAAAAGTGTTTCTGTAGTAAAGAGGATTTCGATATGAGGTTAGCTATTTACGTTAATACTAAAACAAATTTGGTGGGGATTTTGATATAAAATGGCACCCATACTTTCTTTCAAAGTCTCTCTCTCTCTCTCTCTCTCTCTCTCTCTATATATATATATATATATATATATATATATATATATATATATATATATATATATATATATATATATAACCCCTCTAAAGCGGACAGCCGTGGGGAATCAAAAATTGTCCGCTATAGAGAGGTGTCCGCCTTAGAGAGGTTTCAGTATCTTCTTACGTAAATTAGTACAAGGTATTGTGCAATTAGAAAAATATTTTTGCATGAATCATGTATATACGAATATTACCAAAATGTTACTGTACCTGTATTATCTTGCACCATCCAATACTGTATGTTCGAGGCACAACATGGAAATAAGATGTTATAGTTCTCTGCACTTTACACTTATTGCTACTTATACGTTTTCGGTTTATTGCTTTAATTTGTGAGTTAATTGCAGTCCAGTAATGACTTTTGAGACAATATGCGTACCCGCGGGCAAAAAACAAAACACGAAACTTGTCTTTTGCTTAGAGATTTCAGCGGACAGTAGAATGACTTATCATCCCAAACGGCGGGCAACTGTCAATCCCTTTTGTATCTAAAACAGGTTGAGTGAGAGTAGAATGCAAGCAAAGAACATGAGGATGTTAAACGGAGACCTTTCCTCTTGAGCAGACGGTTGAGGAGGCAAAATGTTGTCACACCCTCATGTGCTTCCTTGCGGACACACGTATGAATCACAAAAAATGTATTATTTTTTACTGTTCTTTTCAACTTGTTTCTAGAGAGTGTCCGTAATACGGAGGTAAATAATACCTATAAAAGATAGGAAAGACTGTTCGTGTCCGTACTAGAGAGTTTCCGCTTTAGAGAGGTTTGCGAATGTGCTTTTGCCTATTACGGTGTTTGGGGATTACAAAATATGTCCGTTACGGGAGGTGTCCGCGTTATAGAGGTGTCCATTAGGTGCGCTATACATTAGATAAGATAAGATAAGATAAGCTTTATTGTCATTAAACAACATTTGTTGCAATAGACATTGTCAAATATAACATATATATATATATATATATATATATATATATATATATATATATATATATATATATATATATATATATATATATGGTTCATTCCCGTTGTGCCTACTTCCCGTTCTGCCTACAGACCCTCCAGCACTTTAAAGAAAATATTTTTAATTATCTTATCTCTAGGCAGAACGGTAATTCCCGTTGTGCCTACTTCCCGTTGTGCCTACTCTTTCGAGACGGGGAATTATGTGCAGGGAGGAATTTTTGTAGGGAATATTTCTTTAGTATTTCTAAAAGCTTCTGTAAAAACAACCACCACCTCTACAAGTTTCATCATACATGGAAAATTGGTTGACTCAGTTGCAAGAATGTTAGACATTGTATGTGAAACAAACATTAAAAAAAAAAAAAGATCTAATATCAAGCAATTTCAGAACAAAATTTTATTTGGGTTTCCAGTAGTTTACCTCCAGCATGCTAAGACTTGCAGTACTAAAAAATGCCACAGTTCACATCCCCAAGACATGTCTGGCCAACTATTAAACAAACAACGCAAGAGGATGCATAAGGCATCCTTTAAAAAGAGTGTTTGTCTCCATCATATCTCTTTCCTCGAATTGATTGATTCAGTTGCCAGTAACCCGTTTGACATTGTATCTGAAACGAACACGAAACAGACTTACTTCGGGCTAATATCAATTCATTTCACAACCGAATTTTAATCGGTTTTCCAGTAGTTTATCTCCAGCATACTAAGGCTTGCAGTACTAAAAAGTGCCACAATTCACATCCTCAAGACATGTTCGGCCATACATTAAACAAACAATGCAAGAGGATGCATAAGGCGGCCCTTTTGAAAAAAAAGAGCCTTTGTCTTTTACATCACTGCTCCTTCTTTGGCATTACCTTAACAGGTAATTTGTCTTCTAACACGATTCTATACTACATGCAATGTTACATATACTTATATTGTCAATGTAAATACTACATATCGTCAATGTTAATACCATATATCGTTAATATAGCCAATATATTTAAAACATCTCACCATCACTGTTCTAAATGCAAACAGTATGCAACTGCATCTGTGTAAGCCACCAAGTCTATTACATGTGATTCCAGACGTGCCTTCAATGATTTTATTTTTTGTTCAATTCGCTTATATTTCAGCTTTGGTTCCTTCGGCTTTTTTCCTACCTCCAACATCAGCATACAAGCTTCATTCTCACTCTGTTCTTGCTGCAACAGCTGTACAAATGTAAAAATATTTGGATGTTCTCTTGTCAGTTTTCTGTTTAATTTAGAGTGCCAGCCCTCTACAACATTATTTGTTCTTCCCTCAACATTATCATATTGGTTCCATATATCTCTGGAAAAGAGAGAAACATTAATTACATAAAACAAATCAAAGCTTGACAATAGACATTCAACAACGATTGGAAGTTGCATGTTAACGTCTGTCGTAGATAACGTTAAGGATAACGTCTGTTGTTTGTTGTTAGTAACACGGTAAATTTATAAGTATTCAGTTTTGTAATCATTACACTAGTATAGAGTTAATTTCAGATCTCTGGTATGAGCAGATTAAAATTTCGTATTGGCATGCAGATCTCAGAAATGATTTTTTATGGAATGAGAATAATAATTACGCTTACCACACTCCATTAAAGACACTATGCACCATTTCATATCCAGACACTTCTGAGCTCACAATTGTAGAACACATAGGCAATACAACAATGACAAACGAAACTAATGGAAAAACATAAAGGACTAAAATGACCGAATGAGTAGGCCTATATATGAAATACTAATCACTGCTAACGTAGATTTCGTTTCCCAAACGAAAACCACATATATTTGAAAAAAAAAATCAAACGAAAAACAGATAGTGAAATAGCGTAGAAAATAAGGTAACTACTATATCGTACTTACTTTGTGAAAATGGCGTCTGCATCGTCCAGCCATGTTTCGACTAAATAGTCATGAAACTTCTCTGCGTTTTGTACTTCCGGGGCATTTTCCTGGAGATGCAGGAACATGTCACCCACTTGCTCCACTGGCACAAGTGGTAGTGCAGCAGCACGTCTTATCCACTTCCTGACCTCTTTGTCTTCTTCATAAAAAGTGGACAACCCCAATGACTGAACTTTCCTCCATAAACATTGGGTGTAATGGAAGAAACACCCACGAATGGCTGCATCCGGAAAAACACCAGTAACGGCATTGATTACCGCTCTTTCAAAGTCTATAATCACTGTAGTAGGATTAAAGGAAAGACCATTTACAGAAGCCGCATCTTTAATGAGAAGCAGCATCCTACGATAGTCTTCCTCTTTCTTAGAAGGCAATAAACAAAATAGAAACGGAAAAGTCTGCCCCAAATATGTCCCATGTATGGTGTACAGCTGCTGATATATAGTAGCCAATCACCTTCAAGAGTACCAAACTGAAACAAAATCTTATAAATCCCTTTCCCTCCCCGATTATCTGACCTTTTGATTTGAGTTGAAACTCTACAAAAACATTCAATTATGATATTTGTATTTTGTATTCCTGCTATTTACATTGACAATATAAATATGAAAATAGAAGTATGTATGATATTATGGCATATAGTATACAATCACGTATAGAAGACAAATCAGCTGATAAGGTGATGCCGAAAAAGTAATTTTAATGTAGGAGACTAAGACCCTTTCTTAAGGGCCCCCTTATGCATCCTGTTGCATTAGCCCTATTTGTTTAATATATGGCCATCAAACATGTCTTAAGGATGTGAACTGTGGCACATTTTACGTACTATGAGTCGTAGCACGTTGGAGATGAAATACTGGAAAACCGAATAAATTTTTTTTGTGAAATGACTTGATATTAGACCGAAGAAACTTCGTTTTATGTTCGTTTTCGTTTCAGTTTCAATGTCAAAAGAAAAGAGACCGAATTATGCATCTTCTTGCATTGTTTGTTTAATATGTGGCCAAATATATTTTGAGGATGTGAACTGTAGCACCTATTACGTACTGCGAGCCTTAGAATGTTGGAGATGAACTACTGGAAAACTGAATAAAATTTTGTTGTGAAATGACTTGATATTAGACCGAAATAAGTTTATTTTCTTGTAACTGAATCAATTAATTTTCCATTTCTCTGTAAGTATTAAAAAAAACACATCTCTACTAAAGTAGACGTGAATAAAGCTGCTAATAACAAAACTGTACCTAGTCATTTTTTCTGAGAAGAGCAAGTAAGATAACATTTAAAATATATGATGAAATTTAAAGGAATAGTTATTCTTCTTACAGAATCTATTAGAATTACTAAAGAAAAAATCCCTAGAAAAGATCCCTCCCTGCACAGAATTCCCCGTCTCGAAAGAGTAGGCAGAACGGGAAGTAGGCACAACGGGAATTACCGTTCTGCCTACAGATAAGATCATTAAAAATATTTTCTACAAAGTGCTGGAGGGCCTGTAGGCATAACGGGAAGTAGGCACAACGGGAAGATATATATATATATATATATATATATATATATATATATATATATATATTTACAAGTTTTATCACACTACCAGGCAAGTTTTATCTATGTATCATTGTTCTTGCTTTCAACTCTTGACAACAGATTTTTTCAAATTCAGAGATACTATATACAGAATTGCTTATAAGGAAGGATTTACAAAAGTTTTTGAAGTTGTCGTGAGGCATTGTGCGTACATTTTGTGGTAATACATTAAATAATTTCATACCTGTATACTTATAACTCTTTTGAGTAGTGGTTAACCTAACTTGTGACATATTAAGGTCGCTTTTATGCCTAGTATTGTAGGAATGAACATCGCTTCGGTGATTAAAATTATCTAAATTTTCTTTTATATACATGAGACATCGATAAATAAATAAAGAAGGCACTGTCATAATTTGAATTTCCTTAAACACTTCCTTGCATGATGCTGTTTTAGGCAATCCCTTAATTATTCTTACTGCTTTCTTTTGCCATTTGAAGACATTCTGTGCACCAGAAGAATTGCCCCAGAATATTATTCCATACTCCAAATGTGAATGAAAAAAGGCATTGTACGATGTTATAAGAGATTTCTCACTAATTACAGTTTTTAATTTACGCAATAAAAACAATACTCTGGATAACTTTCTACATAAATTTTCTGTATGTTCATTCCAATTTAACTTTGAATCGACGTACATTCCTAACAGTTTTACAGATTTACGTGTATCTGAATGACTCGTAGAATTACTAAGATTAATGTACAAAGTTTCTGTTTTATCCTGATTTACTGTAAGTCCGTTACATTTAAACCATATAGAAGACAACTCTAACATTTCGTTATTCCTACTTTGAATATCAATTATATTTTTGTCTGAATTTACAACAGTAATATCGTCAGCATATAAAACACAACTATTGGGCAAAAAACTTGGAAAATCGTTTATATATACAAGAAAAAGAAAGGGCCCCAATACACTACCTTGTGGAACACCATTTGTTACACACATGAAACTTGACTTTTCATTTCCAATGCGAACAGCTTGTTTTCTATTGCTAAGATACGATGCAATTAAAGATAATTGCAAGCCAGTAATACCATAATAGTGTAACTTCGCAATTAATATATTATGTGACACGGTATCGAATGCCTTACTCAAATCTAATAATGTAACTCCAACATGAAGATTGTTCTCCAAATTATCTAACACTTCTGATACTACATTTTCCACGGCTTTAGTCGTGGAACACCCAGGTCTAAATCCAAATTGCATATTATGAAATAATTTATTTTCCTCAAAATATCTTGACAATTGATTCTTAATACATTGCTCAAAAACCTTAGATATTATTGGTACCAAAGATATTGGGCGATAGTTATTAAGCTCCGTTTTATCATTTTTCTTGTAAATCGGAACTGTAACAGTGAATTTAAGGCACTCCGGAAAGCGGAAATTCACCTTCGAGAAGTACGCAATTGAATAAATAGGTCAAAGGTTCAACTATTATGTCTATTATCTTCTTTAGCATGTTGTTAGAAAACCCATATATACCCTCACTATTCGAACCTTTTAATTTGTTGACCACTGACAGTACAGTTCTAATATTTATAGGGGTCCACAGAAAATGAGTACTATGTTGATTAATATTTGTCTGTGTCAATAAGCAAGCGAAATCTACTTGTGAACTAATGCCATTTTTGTGCCTACCAGTTAGTTTGTTAGCACTATTTACAAAATATTCATTGAACTTATTTGGGGATATCTTTATCGAGTCTTCAACAACCTGTTTCCCTAGCTCCCTGTTAATAATAGACCAGGCCGCAGAGCACTTATTTTTTACGAGATTAATCCTAGGAAATATCTTAGGAATTATCTACGGAAAAATGTTATGACATATCTTGTAGGAAATCTTATCCTTTTTGTGCCATACACGTGAAGAGTTTTCCTGTCTGACCGAATGGCGTTTATCAACATTGTGAAATAGTTCTATATAATAAAAATACAAAGTTGAAGAATTATTATGCTAACCACACTGCACATCCCACTGATATTAATATCAGGCGCTATATTGTTAAATTGGATACCTCTTTTAAAAAAGAGAAAGAAAAAAACATAAAAGTCAGAAGGGTGCTAATATACTTTCGGCGCACCATATATTAGAAGATTTACAAGTAAAATTTAATACTTAGCATGAAAAGACATATTTATAAGGAACTTTTTTTTTTTTTTTTTTTTTTTTTTTGCAAGCAACATAATTAAATACAAAGTAGTACACCTGTATTTTATGTTTACAACTGCAGGGTTACTAGTGTAAAATCATTTGAGAGACAATGTTTAGCAGAAAGGGTCTAACTTTTTTTTTTTTTTTTTTTTTAGAAATGTTACAATTTCGGTAGTTTTTATTCACATTAGTTTAGTTTAGGTTGGTTCAGGTTAGTTACGGTTATGTTACGTTAGATTATATTAGTATATCACAATTTTCTAACACAATTTTCAAAAAGTTATAGAATTTCGCTTACTTCTATTAATATTAGGTTAGTTTAAGTTAGTTAATTTCATTAGGTTAGATTTGGTTAGGTTGTGTTAGGTCTAAGTACTTGCATCTTCCATTTCTCCTGTAAATTTTGTATGTTCTGCTTACTTCTGGACCCCTTCTGCGAAACATTTACCTAAGTGAGTGCATATGAAAGATGACCGGTGAACTATTTTCCACCACCGGTATATTTCTGCATAGTTTACAGAAGCTATAATTTATGTTTATAAGTGGAGCGCTACTACCACGATACCATGACATGTGCTGTTCAAACTCGTATCATTGCTAAAACCCACTCGTTTTCACTACATTCACTGACGCACCTGTTTCCTTCGCTCGCACCCCCTAGCTGACGCTCGGGCCCCCGCTTCGCCATGCTCTGACTCGGTTAGTTAGCATTCGTACTTTCTAGAAACTACCTAGCGCTACTTGGTTTGCGGTTTTTGCACTATAGTTTTTATACTATATATCTGGACCCCGTATTTATACACAAATCGTAAAAGAATTGTAGTTTATCAACAATTGCTTTTGGTGGTTCCCTTGAGGGATTTTATCTATGCTATGTTAGATATTTTCATGTCGGTCAACGCAAATCATTTAGGAAACAGTGACAAATTATAATTTTTCAACAATTATTTCGAGTGGTACATCTAAAGTAAACCTGCACGATCAGAAGACACCTCATCAGTTGTGTTTTCAATTGTTTTGTTTTTACTTTCTCTCACCTGATGTCGCTTAAATCGAAATCTTACGAATTTTCTTTCCAAAATAGAGCGTGCTCTAAACAAGAGAAATCTCATAGGATCGTTCAGAACACAGGAAATGACATGCGATCTGATGCCATACATGTTGAGATTTTGACTCTAGGACAAATCGTAAGAGATTTCCTAGGATCTATCTTATAGTGTATAGCCGGCCTTAGTAGAGATTTCACTGTATATATATATATATATATATATATATATATATATATATATATATATATATATATATATATATATATATATATGGGCGCCCTTTTAGTAGATTTGTCCACCGCCCTCATTAGTATCCCAGCACGGCCCTGGGTAATGGTATACAAAAGTGATTTCCTTCATTGTTTACACATAATATGTAGATGGAGGCAAGTTCCAACTTGTTCAAACTTGTAAAGACATGTTTTGAACTGTGCGACATACTGTTGAAAATCTAACCCAATCTTTTTAAACCGGTACGTGTCACATGACACATTATAATTAAAATGATCAATGACCTTAAGCGCTCCGCCAGGATGGGTTTGTCGTAACTTATTGAGGGAGGCAAGATCAAACTTGTCTATGATACAAGAGAAAGAAGATTGCTTCGGGTAGTTATGTGAACGCTAACTTACCGGGATGATGGTGTGACCGGTGACATCATAAGACTATGACATTGTTTGAAAAAGGTAAGTCAGGGTCCTTTGTTGCTTTCACATTTGTTTGAAAACGCTCCGCCAAAGTGGCGTCGTCTTAAATGTTTTGAAATGCGATCTCTTTGTGGTATAGAAAACGGTTCCCTTTGTTTTGAAAACTGTCCGTCAGAATGGCGACATCCTAAAACGTTTGGAAAGCGGTTCCTTTTATGGTAATGGCATACAAAAGCGGTTTTCTTTATTGTTTACACATAATGTGTAGATAGAGGCAAGTCCTAGCTTGTTTGAACTAGCAAAGACATGTTTTGAACTGTGCGACATACTGTCGAAAATCTAACCCAATCTGTTTTAAACCGGTACGTGTTACATGGCATACTATTATTAAAATGGTCAATGACCTTGTTTCAAAAGAGCTCCGCAACAATGGCGTTGTCGTAAGTCATTGGGGAGGCAAAATCTAACTTGTTTATGACACAAGAGAAAGGAGCTACCTTTGGGCAGTTATGTGACCGCTACCTGACCTGGATGATGGCGTGACTGGTGACGTCATATGACATTTTAAAGATGACTTAGCGTTTTCAAACAATGTTTAAATACCGGATTTTAGAATTATGTCTATATCCACTATGGACTCCTTTGACAGTCAAGTGCAAGTTGAATTCGCCACTGTAACGAGTTCGACGAAAGTCCACATAAGAAGTTAAAATTTACGGATACGTATGAATCACTGCAGTCGCCGGATCTTTTTGTCGAAGAAGAGAGATTTAACGAAGAGTAAAACCTAAACCACCGGTCCTATCTTCAGAAGATGAAGAACTATGTACTACGTCAGAAGATGAACCGAACGAAGTGATGGATTATTTGAAAACTGAAACCCTGTCACTTGTAGTATCTTCGACACCGTTGTCTCTCGCTCATTGCTAATACGCATAGCATGTGGATGTATATCAAATTATGTGGATGCAGAATGCGTAAAGGAGATTATTGAGAAATAGTATAGAGCCACTAGTTTAATGTATGATCCAAGCTCGTGGAGAGGAATACCAGTGGCACTCGAATGTTTTTATGCCGATTTTTACTCTTTGCAACTCGAGAGTGTTAGCCAGTCCGAGTGCATACGAGGACGTTTCTAGGTTTACGCAAAATCTCATATTATAGGACAAGAGAAAAATTTGTGAATCTTACTCTATGCCTAATTTCGTGGAAGTTTTGTTAAGCAAGAACAGGAAGAAAGCTTTATAATAATAATAATAATAAAAAAATACTAGCTGAAATTCCTCTTCTTTGAATTTGTGACGGAAAGAATATATTTATGGAAATATTTTGAAGCCCTTCTCCCCTTAAGCAACATGGGGATTAATTTAGACTCGGATTAGAAACATCACTATTCATCTCAGCGACCCCGAAACCCTAGGGATTGAACATTAATATCGGTCGTTTTTGATTATTGTTACATGTTAACCCTTCTTCAGGGGTGGTTCCTTGCGACATTTGGGAAATTCCGACAGTCCTAAGCTTGCAGCCCTGTAACACACTTGATTTTCGAGGGAAACTAATGAAGTTCGTAGACCCACAGGGGTCCAAGTGTGTTGTAAGTTATAAGAGAAGTTCATTATTTCTATGATTATTATTGTATCGCATAGACGTGTTTAAGTCAGATAAGTTGTCTAAGTACCTGTCTATAAGGTAGTGTCATACAGTGCGTCCCACTAGCTTTCGAACCCGAAAACAACGTTATAATTTCCGAACAAATGTACATAAGAAAATGAAATTCACAATGCACGTACCTTGTTTCATGCTAAACACGAGTCAGGGTCGAACAGAAGCGCACACGTCAAAACAAAGACGATAGGTGGCGCCAGGTGAAGTGCTGCTTGGCGTGGTGCGCGTGCGTTAGTGTAACTCGAGTCGCTGCATTGCGAGGATGATTCTGTACACCGTACAGGAACGCGTGTTCATTGTTTAAAAATATTGGATATCGGGATCGTATCAGACCGTTTAAAGTGAATTTTGCCGTGAATTTGGATGCCGTAAAGGACCATCGAAATCATCAATACATCATTTGGTGAACAAGTTCGAAACAACAGGAACGTTGCTTACGTGACATGGAGGCGCGCATCCACGGATGACCGAGGAGACAGTACAGAATGTGCGGCAACGTCTTTTGCAGTCCCCTAAGAAGAGCCTGCGTCGATTATCACAAGAGGTAGGGATGTCAAAGTCAACTATGCAAAGAGCCGCCAAAAGAGCCAAGCTGTTTCCATATTGCGTTACAGTCGTCCAGGAGTTGAAGACTACAGATTGGGAAAAGCGCGTGATGTATTGTCGTTGATTGCAAGCTTTGTTGCATGACAATCCAGGAATCCTAGACTATACTTGGTTTACAGATGAAGCTTGGTTCCATCTCTCTGGTTATGTGAACTCGCAGAATACTCGGGTGTGGGCCGCCGAAAATCCGCATGTGTACCATGAGATTCCACTTCATCCCTTGAAGGTGGGAGTTTGGTGTGCAATTTCCCGACAGCGTATCACTGGACCCATCTTCTTTGAAGATACAGTAAACACACAAGTTTACTTACACATCTTCAGTGAATTTGTGAATCAGCTGGACGATCAAGAACTGCGTCGCGGTTATTTCCAACAAGACGGAGCAACATGCCATACTTCCAACGTGGCCATGGCAGAAATTGAGTCCTTTTTTGGTGACAGGATAATCTCCAAAGGATTGTGGCCGCCAAGATCCCCGGATTTGACACCACCTGATTTCTTCTTATGGGGTTTTCTTAAAGGTTGTGTCTACAGACCGGACCACCTGCTGTGACGGTCATGTATTCAGCATGAAACAAGGTACGTGAATTGTGAATTTCATTTTCCTATGTATATTTGTTCGGAAAATATAACGTTTTTTTTTTTCGGGTTCGAAAGCTAGTGGGACGCACTGTATAAAATACGGTTGAACGGTAGCTAAGCGTTCACTTGCTTGATAAGAGAGAACGGAAGAAATAATTCACCTAATGGACTTGTGGATGGATTTGTGAATTGGCGCACTAGAGGCTAGAGTATGGCGGGTGGTTGTTGTAGTTTCAGTGTTTGTATATAAGGATATATTTAACTAGCAGTGGCCAGGTCTTTTCGGGGTAATCGCTTTAGTCAGTGTTGGGGAGTTCCGACACTTCTGCAATTTTGGAATTCGTACAACGTATTATATTAGTATCAACGCCAAAGGGTTTAAATAAACTTATCAGTGTTTTACATGCAAAATTGCAGCAGAATAGTACGTAATTATCAATGTAAAACTGTTCAATGCAGTTGGTCGTTAAGAAGTGTGAAGTGCCGTTGAGGCTGCTCGAAACGAAATGCCACTAACAATCGCAGCTAGAAGATTTGATGTGTCTAGAAACAAGTTACGAGAAAGAGTTTTCAAAGTAGATAGCTTTATTAATAAGTTTAGGGGTGGTCCAACCTTCTCAGAAAAGCTAGAGAAGGAGTTTTTTAAAATGAATTCTAAAATTTGACGCCGTCGGATTTGGTCTCACTGTCACTCAACATCTGCTCAGTTCGAGTCGCCGCCTGACCGTTGCCAATCCAGATGTCCCCATTAAATTGATAGGTATATGTATGTGACACGTTACATTTAATAAAGAAATGTTTTTAACAATATTGTGTATAATTAATATATTTGGCAGGATGATAAATTACTTGACAAATTCGACCACACTCTTAGAACAGGACTGGAATCCATTCTAAACTGTTCTTTGAAAGACAGTTCATGGTTACAAGCTTCCTTACCAGTTGAGAATGGAGGCCTTGGGATTCGTCGAGCCATGGATATCGCCATACCTTCTTTCCTCGCATCATTCTATGGCTCTCGAGAACTAATTGGATCTCTTCTTCAACAGGAGGTTGACTTAGACTCGATTCGAGATGTACAAGAATGCACCGATAAATGGACTAGTCTGGTTGGAATGGATCCCCCACCTATCGACAAAAGACATGTTCAGTCTGTTTGGGATGAACCTATAGTCAAGCTTCGTTTATCTTCACTCCTATCATCAACTAATAACCCAGATAACAAAGCCAGGCTGTTAGCTGTCTCTTCCTCCAAAAACGGAGCATGGCTTCAAGCCCTACCTTCTCACACACTCGGCCTACACCTTTCTAATGAGAGCTTTCGTATTGCTACAGCTCTGCGCTTAGGTGCTAATATTTGTGAGCCTCACTTTTGTCCTGCTTGCAACGCATATGTTGATAATAAAGGATTACATGGCCTTTCATGCAAAAAAAGTGCGGGAAGACAATCTCGACATCATATTGTAAACGACATTATTTGTAGAGCCCTCGTTTCAGCGGGAGTTCCTTCAATAAAAGAACCAAATGGTTGTTGCCGCTCTGATGGTAAAAGGCCTGATGGCATGACCTTGGTACCATGGAAAAATGGAAAAGCACTAGTCTGGGGTTTCACATGTTCCGATACGTTTGCTCCTTCCAATTTACCCCATTCTTCAATTCAGGCAAGTCTCGTCGCCGCTCACAGAGAATCAGACAAAAGACTAAAATACTCAAACCTATTGGACAAATATTGGTTTGTAACAGTAGCAATAGAAACCAGTGGGTCTTGGGGTCACGAAGGATCTAATTTCATTAATGAAGTTGGTCATCGAATAGCAATCAAAACTGGTGACCCCCGAGCGACTGCATTCCTTTTCCAACGTATCAGCATCGCCATCCAGCGCGGGAATGTGTCATCGATCTTAGGCACATTACCTCCTGGTAAAGAACTGGACGAGATTTTTCTTCTATAACACACAATAAGACGGAAGGAGACATATCCGAGGAGGCTGACAACCACTTTGACTATGTTCATGAAGAAGGTTTTGAATCCAGTTTGGATAAATATAGGCCTACATTGTTGGAAGTCATGGCTAATACCGGTAAATTTGGGAGTGGTAGCAACATTATCTACAGATTTTACTTTGTTACTCAAAATCGTTAAAGACCCGAATGATATTGTTTATTTGTCCGATGTTTATTTTGGAACAAATATGATAGCTACAGATAATCTATGTATTCTTAGATGTGCGTATATATATAAAATATGAGTGCAATTAATATATTTGAATGAAGGAATTTCGAAGTTCTTTTTTTCTAAAACTCCATGAGACATTCCTATGATTTTAATCTCTGTTAGAAGAGGATAGTCGAAGAGGCGTGAATTACATGTAGGGAGTCTCATCTGTCTTCAGGTCAACTGGAGAAGGTGAATAACCTGAGTAGAGGGGAAAATTAAAGGGATTGTTTAGGATAAATTTTTTTCCCTCTTTATATTGCTTTAATTTTGTTTATTTTACTAAATTATAACATTTTAAAAAGAAAACGTATGAATTTGGCTCTCAATAATATTGAGTACTAGGAAACTGGACCTTATATTTTTTTTAAAAATTGTCATATTTTCCAAGGGTTTGATTTAATCGCAAATTAAGTTCTGATTTTAAATATTAAATCAATAGCTCATAACGAACCATGAGATTGTGTGATTTTCAAAGGATTGATTCACTTTACTTGTTACTGCAAAATAACTGGCATATTGTTTATATTTATCTCAATACTTTCATTTAATAAGCTTTTAATTGTTTTTTTATTATTGTATTACCACGAGAAAGATTATTATCGAATATATAATAGTACAATTTAAACTAAAGTAAGTTTACTGAGAACAGAACAGTTAATGTCATTGATCCCACTGTTTTTTTTTTCTTGTCTTTTTAAACAAACAGTTTTAAAACTACGAAAAGTATTTGTAGTTTCCAGTTCCTGCGTTGTTACGTTTATCTTTATTACGAAAGATAGGAGTAAATAATATTTGATTGTTTTCTGGAAATGTATTCACTGACTTCAATTCTTCCTGTGTCGGAGAGTTTAGGGTTCTTGTGTCATACACACCACATAAGCAGGGGGCGCGGTGGCTCAGTGGTAGAGCGTTCACCTCCGGTGCTTGGGGTCCCTGGTTCGATCCCAGCTCGCGCCATGTGGACTTTGTGGTGGACAAACACCGTGCTCGTGGGTTTTCTCGGGGTTCTCCCGTTTCCTCCCACTTTCTTCATTCCACCATTTCACTCATTTCTCATTATCACCGTCTCCTTTAGCCTAACCGGCATAACCGTGGGACGTAAAACTTAAAGATTTCATTTTTACCACATAAGCAAAACCAAAATTGATTAGACAATTATTGATCGCCCTCGCCTAATGTACTTGTAGATTCAGCACTGTCAGAAATTATTTGAATATATGCAAAAATGTATCAATTGTAGTGGGAATACTTTCAAAAACAAAATCACAGTGTTACAGTGTACACCTCGTGAAAGAGTTTGGTTTGTCACAAATTCTTTTAACGGCTCAACAATTCATTTCTCCTCATTCTCCTACTCTATTCACCTCTCAAAAACTTCAGTGCTACAATGACAGAAACAGAACTATAGTAATCTGTGTTAAAAATAACAGAAATCAATTAATTTCAATATCTGCACACATTCTATCCAACATGACTCTAGTCAATTAGGTTAGGTTATGCTGGAAAGTACGTAATATTAGGTAATTTATAGGTTTTAGAATTTAGATTTCTGGGCTTTCGGCATCTATGTCCATGTTAGCCCGTCACATAGGAGCACACTATCCGGGGAAAGGAAAGGAAGTAAGAATTGGGGAAGCGTAGCGGGCGGGCTATGCTAGATACCATCTGGGCATTTGCCTGATGTGAATGAGAAAATCCCAGGAAAACCTCATTCAGGGTGGCTGGCCTGAAAAAGCTTTTTACACTTTTTCGACCGAGTGCCCCCACTGGAAATCGAATCCGGGACCGCTCTCACCGAAGGCAAGAACGTTAGAGACTATACTACAAGGGGCCACATGTTAAGTGTTAAGTTAAGTTATATTAGATAGTTGGTTGTTGTGTAGTAGGTTAGTTTAGGTTAGACTTCTGATAACAGGAACTGTCGTAAACTAAGCTAACACTGTCTTCATTTAACGTGATTACTTCATATATTTATTTCTACATATAAATAAAACTATTTGGCGCATGTTACGCTAAACGGAAGAAATTCGGTATTTCTGACAGAACTTTTAGAATTTACTGTGTATTGGTCTGTTATGCTTGATGATTAACATACCATACGAAGATATATTTGTTATATATTTATTCATTTATCATATTTTCATAGTACTTCATAATTGTTCATTTTCAGACCCACCATTTTGCATTGCTACAGTCGATTCAGAACTGAAAATAATCAACATCTCTGATTTTGAGAACAACTCAGATTATAATTTTCCTATATATTAAAACTCGTTGGGTTATGCTATTTTATAGATATAGTCAAGAGCGCCGATTTCTTTGTAAATTTGGGGGGAGGGGCATTCAGATGCAGAAGGCATATGTATGAGGATTTTAAGACAAATTGCATTCAAATTATGCCAAATATTGTATATTCATAAATACAATGCGGGGGCCCACATGAGCTTTGGGGGGCCGGGTCCCCTCGGCCCCCAGGATAAGCGCCCTTGGATATAGTCTATAAAATGCTAGTTTATAGATATCTATAAAATGCTATATAATCCACATACTTCCTCTTTGCAATCGAGACTAAGGGAAATATATAATTTAAATATTGTATATAATTTCCTTATAATTATGGAACACTCTTAGTTCCTTCTTTTTCAGTGCCAGGCCCTATATCTCCTGATTGAATGTATCTCTGGAATCAAAACTAACACTTTACACTTTTGGTGATAGGAAATTTTAAATGTGACGCATTTATAATGCGTATCTCATAGTCTGTAAAAATTTTGTTCTATATTCTTTAAATATCAATGACTGTTGCCAAAACATATCACCCATTATCTTCTACATAAGACAATTGTTAGATTGATTTCTAAGATAAACCTGAACATCAAAAGGGCCGAGATATCTTATGATGTTCTCACGCTTGTGTCCAGTGCTTTTGAAGTAGCAGCTATGCTTACGTCATTTACACTTTTTTTCCTTTTTAGTTTACCAATAAACAATAGTAAATTGACAGAGCATAAATTACAAAACTGACTATCTTCAGTTTTTGATTGATAGGTGTCTGACACATTCTGGGTAAAATTAAATGACGTATTCTTAGCAATTGTAAAATGTGCTTTAATTAAAATGATCTTTCATAAGCGAAAAAATAACGTGTTCCGGTTGGCGTTGCAGTTTAAAAAAATATAATTATTTAATAACGTTCCCAATAAAGCATGTTATGTAAATCTACGTTGGAATCTTTAACAATCAGAAGCAATGGAGAAGAAAGTCAACCAGAATCTGCATTTGAGGATATCATTTTGGCATTTGTCTAGTTGAAGTGGGGAAAAGTGCTGGAAAAACAGTCGGGATGGCCAGGCACCTGATTTGAATCTGGAGCTTCCAGTTTAAAAGAAACAACGTTGACTAGTATTTATATACCTTTGGCCTAATATGTTACAATTTCTATCAATAGTTGTGAATCAGACAGCAGCAGCATTGTATTTCAGATACCAGCGCTACTCACAGTGCAAAATACAGACCGAATATTTACTTTACACAGAAAAAAAAAGAAAAAAAAAACATTGAGAATATGACAGTGGCTCAGTAGTGCAGGGTTCACCCCTGGTGCGTTTGGTCTCTGGTTTGATTCCAGCTCGCGCCAAGTGGATTTTGTGGTGGATAAATACCATGTATGGGGGTTTTCTAGGGTTCTCCCGTTTACTCTCATTTTCTTCTTTCCGTCATTGCATTCGTTTATCATCATCAGCATATCATTTAGCCTAGCCGGCGTAACCGTGGGACTTGGGACATAAAACTGAAAGATTTCATTTCATTTTTTTTTCGAACTTATTAATTTCGGTGGAAAACACAATAGAAAATCATTAGGCAAAAAATGGTGATTCCGCAACGATTCATATACACGTAAAACTTCTGATAGAAAAATAAAATATTGCCTTCAATGTTTGGTCTTTCCTCGTATATAATAATCAACATTCTAAAATTACTTATCATATTTTCTTTTATTCTTAATCATTCGTAATATCCTCGTAGATACAGTGTAGACAATTCGTTAAAAATAAATAATTAAAAGGCAGAATCCTTTGGTCAAAAGTTCAAATATGAAATATCTAGGTATACTTGAAATCTACATTATTTGTTGATATTTGAATTTTCCATGTGAATATTTTGTTGATTTTCTATAGATTTACACACCATTTCGAGACAGAAATACGCAATTCATATAGCAGCAGGTTATTTAGAATGATGAAACTTAACAAAAAAGTTTCATAACTTGAGAGAATGTAAGAAAGAGATTGGGCTGATCGGGTTAATCCCGATTCACTTAAAACTTCAAAAATACAGAAGCTTTTATTTTCTGTATTGATTTACTAACACAATTGGTTTCACATGAAAAGATGTACTTTATTTCCATGGATACTATCGTGAAATATTACTTGCATCATGCAAATGAACACCACACGACGATAACAATGATATTATATTCTACTCCCTCCTCTGTTGTTGATGAATTTGCGTCATTTATATCGGGAGTAAATTTTGAATTTCATAAGCTTTACTTACATCTTACTGACTTCACTAGAGAAATGAGACGCTATTTCTAGAAGAAAAGACGCCAATAGACAAACGAATAAATTGGTCTTTTATACTAGAAAGTGAAAAAGAGCCAATTGAGTCCAGAAATACTGAAGAAAAAGAGCCAATATGCAATTCAAAATAATGAAACAGTAATTTGTAAAATGATTATGAGTTTCTTTTCTTTATTATTTTTATTCTATTATTTCTACACAATCGCCGTTCTTACAACAAGAAGAATAGCTTCGCATATCTCTTTTTCTTTTTTTTTTCTTCTTAACTAATCATGTGAGTTGTGTGAAGTAAGAGAGCAAAATGTCCAAAGGGGGCAATGCCACTCACTTCCGTATTTGATAAAGATTCGTATAAGAAGGGGGAAATTTGGACACCATCACATTACGCTGAAAAATCGAGAAAAATAAAAGAAAATCATTCCTAAGGAATTGCTCTTCTTATTTTCCTGCTGACAACGCACAAATTTTCAAGATTGATAACTATGTTTCCTTCTCATGAACATTTCTTTGTAGCAGAAGAAGTTTTTTCTTCTTTTTTCTCTACGTAAATCAGATGATGCGTTTGCAAAATCACAGGTAACTCCCATATGATGATTTGGTTATCTTGATAAAATTAGTCCAAAAATATTCATTAAGGATTAGGATTTGGGAATTAGATTTCTGGGCATTGGGCATCTATTGCTATGTTAGTGTGATACCCGAGGGACGTAATCCCTCATACTTGACGGGCTATCCCGGGAAAGGGTAGGAAGGAAGCGGCATGGAACCTATATATTAGGTACCGTCCCAGCATTTGCCTGGTGTGAATGAGGAAAATACAGGAAAACCTCACTGTAAAAGTTTTTACACTTTTCCGACCGAGTGTCCCCACCGGCAATCGAACTAAAGACGCACCGGAAAACTCTCACACCAAAAATAAGAGGATTATTGACAACACAACGCCGAGCCACTAAATATTCATTAAAATGCATCAATATGAATTATCATACTCAAACATTAACATATGGAGATGAGCGTCTGCTTTTGTCATTTGGGTCTATATCCAACACCAAGTTTATGAACAACGACTCCAAACTAGGTGGAACTGAATCCGATGAAGTTGGTGGGTGAACGTACCATCATGCAAGATCGGTCTCCACAGTATAGGCCCCACTCTATCTCGTCTCAAAGAGAGGTGGGTTATAGGACCACACTATCGGTCTCGGAGCATTAATATACTGTTCACAATTTTCCTATGTTTGACAGAAATGAACAGTTCAATCATTTTAGGTGTGAATTACTCTTGTTCGATCCTAGATCGCATGAAGTTAAGGTGACCATTAGGGATGTCCATAAGTTGAGTCGAGATTTAAGATTGTCTCGACTCGTCTCGAGAAAATGATGTCTCGATTCGAAAATATATTCCAGTTTCGACTCAAAAAATTCGAGCAGAGAAAGACACTTGTCTCGAGTTGTCTCGAATGGAGATTCGAGACATGTCTCGACTCGTGCGGAACCCTAATGACCATCACTTACTAAGTAGTTTGGTACACCAAAAACTCCATTATATATATACGGTAAACGGGATCCATCAGCTTGATCCTAAGATACGGACAATCAAAAATTGGTTCCCCATGCATTCCTATGAAGTAATTATGAATATTATCCTTTGCTTAATAGACTATACGTAATATGGTAGAGATTAGCGGGTTAGTATAATGTTCAGGATTCAAATTAGTAATCTGTCCGTGAAATATAACACTAAAATGAAACTAAAAGACTTTCTAATCGAAAACATTATGAGTTGAAAATGAAGGGTGAAGGAAAATACAAAAAATCAAATTTCAATGTTCACGTGGTGACAAACCAAATTCAGTCACTGGCGTACATTAAGACATTGCTCCTTGTTTTTAATTTAATGTCCCTAGGTTATGTGCTCTTTTGATAAAGGAGATAAACTAAAACTAAACTTCCTGGCTTTACAGCCCGCGAAGGCCAGTTTGGTACTAGTGAGCAATTAGTTGAGTGATTTGTAATCAGCACATTTGTTACCTTTCTCTTTTCTTCTGACTTTCTACACCGGTATTCATAATTTAGTGCCTCTTCAGTCTACTTGCTTCCGAGTCATCCCATGTTACTGAGTTAACACTAAATATTATATGTCCTTACTGGATTTGAACTCATATTCTCCCTGAATAGTTAGCGCACTTGATTCTATGTTCATATAATACACATAATACTATATATAATCATTTTTTCAGGTAAGGATTATAGTTTTACGTCCCTTTTCAGCAGCAAGTTTACAGGATTTTTGTGCAATGCACAGCTAGCTACACATGGTGATATGGTGGCGCTTGTCAGAGCAGAAATGTATACTATTGTCTTTTGATATCTTTAAAGGAATCATATATTTATATATATATATATATATATTTTTTGAAAATAGTTGTGCAACAAAATAAACAACGCCATTTTGTTATTCCTTTAATTATGTATCGCTATCTTATCAATTGATTTATCAGATTATTATTAACAGCAATAAATTATCTGATTTTATAGATGCTATCTTTCTATTGATATGAAACAAAACACTTACTCATGCCGTATTTTTGTCACATGAACATGGCAACAGTTTTTGCTTCCGACTTTTTTTTTTTAAGTATTACTTGATTTTATTAGCAGCCTCTTTACCGTTTAAAAGATAGAAGGGCTGTTTTTGTGATTAGTTTGTGTGTCATTTGTCTTATCTCTGAAGCAGTTACATCTCGGAAATAGAAAAACCTTTCGACAAACACAGGCCTACTTCTGATTTGGAATCAGCATCCTCCATTTAGCCAGAAATTACCAGTGTCATGGTCTATCTTATATCTGCTTATCCGTCTATCTAGATATATCTGTGTACCAGTATCAATATATGTTAGATAGATAGATAGATATTATATACACTGCCGGAAAATAAAATTGTAACACCCTGTAAAACATGAGGGAGATTGATGTGCTTCCAGTATTGGGTTCTTTGGTGATAGTGAAGTAGATGATTAACTGTGTAAAAGTTTCGGCAAACAGATGGCAGCGCCTCAGAGGGACATTTGCGCCACCTGTACCGAGTCTGTGTTATGAATTAGCAGAGGCCGAAGATCAGCAAGTGCATGAAAGTGACTCACACAGCAAACACAAGCAAGACAACATGCCACGACGACGCAATCGTGTTCCATACAGTCAAATGAGTGAGTTCGAATGGGGTCGTATTGTGGGCCTTAGAGTGGCTGGTTGGTCCTTTCGTCGAATCGGCAACCATGTTGGTCGTGATGCATCTGTGGTGCAGCGGTGTTGGCAGCGATGGATGGCAACCCATTCCCACACCCGCAGAAAAGGTTCTGGACGTCCTCGTAGCACGGACGTGCGCCAAGATCGGAGTATTGTGAGGGCGGCATTGGCAGACCGCACAGCTAACACGTCCAACATTCAAGCAAATGCGGTCCCTGAAGTTTCTACACGCACTATTGGGAAGAGATTACTAGCTGCAGGACTTCGGACATACACACCAATTGCCCGTCTGTCACTGATGCCACATCATCGCCGTACACGGTTGGCCTGGTGTCAGCAAAGGATCACCTGGAGGAGGGAATAACGTTCCGTTGTGTTCAACGATGAAAGCCGATTCTCTCTCTATGTAAGTGATGGTAGACTGCGAGTGCGACGTCGACCTGGAGAGGGTCTGCTCCCACAGTGCGTACGTGCAAGACACACTGGTCCCACACTAGGTGTTATGATGTGGGGCGCGATCAGCTACAACTCTCGCTCTCCTTTAGTGTTTGTCAATGGGACATTGACAAGCACCTCTTACGGACAACATGTGGTAGAACCGGTTTTACTGCCTTTCTTGAGACAGGAGGGTCTTGTACTCTTTCAGCAAGACAATGCCCGGCCACATACTGCCCGTGCAACAGAATGTGCTCTGCAAGGTGTGTCCCGAATTCCCTGGTCAGCACACTCCCCAGATATGTTTCCTATCGAACATGTATGGGACATGAGTCAACAACTGACAACTGCTCCACGTCCACCTACAACTTTTGCTGGTTTGCTCAACCAGATCGAGCAGGCATGGCAGAATGTATCGCAAGACTGTATCCGTCATCTCTGTGATCGAATGCATGCAAGAATACGTTCCTGTATTGCAGTTCGTGGAGGGTGTACACGATACTAAAGTGGTGGTGGTAGTGTGATGATAGACGTGCCGTTCACAAAACAATATACTGAAGGAGCTAATATTTTAATCATCTCATATTCGTACTATGGAATACGTCGTACAGTATATGGAATGTATATATATGAGAGATGACCTTTCTGCCAGTCTGTCTACCCGTGTATTTCAGGAACAAAAGACCTATGGACTATAACCAAGTTTCTTCTTAGTCCAAAAACTTGGAATCTATTGAAAACAACACTAGTATGTGTGCTAACGAAATTGACGCTTAATTTACGTCAACCAATCCGTTTAAAGTGATGTTGCTAATGGTGTAGCCGAGGAGCCAGATTCAGACGATATTCTCCAAGTTCTCTAGTGATACGAACACCTTGTCAACTGTCAACAACAACATTCGTGTCTGCTGAAAGCAACTTTCCCATCAGAGGTCTCGCCAATAGCGAATCGCAAGCTGATTGGTTCACGCCATAAGTCAATTCAGCTGGCACGTAGTATAACGACAAAGATTACTATTGCATTTGACAAGATTTCGTTACCACATGTGTCCTGATTTTTATTGGTACTGGATTTGGGTTAAATCCCAGACTTTTGAAAATTCGAACTAGGAATTCAGAATGAGATTTCTGGGCATTTAAGGCCATTTAGCCCGTCACGTATATGCAGAATGACTCCCTCGGCGAGCACACTATCCGATGAAAGAGAAGGAAGGAAGCGGTCTGGGGCCATTATTTTAGGTACCATCCCGGCATTTGCCTGGTGTGAATGAGGGAAACTCTGGGGAAACCTCACTCAAGATGGCTGACCTGAAAAAGCTGTTACACGTTTTTAACCGAGTGTCCTCACCGGGAATCGAACCTGGGACCGCTCGCACCAAAGGCGAGAGCGTTAGCGACTACGTCATGCGGGGCCAGTTTTGAAAATGCGAATTTCGCTTTTGATTTCGCCCCCTTCTACATAAAATGGCAACTGAAATTCATTTCCAAGAATGTATCAACCTTGGTTACAAGTAGTATATGCAAAATTGTGAAGATATATGTTTGTGTGTGTGTGTGTCACTGTTAGATGTTTATCATAGTTAGGACTTACTAGTATGCATGCCGCTAATAAAAAAAGAAATCAAACAATAGACACAGTGTACCACTTAACAAGTATATATTTCATATACAATACATGAATAAGGATGCGCACGAGACAAGATTTATGGCTGTCTCGTCTCGAAAATGTGTTGTAAAAGTGATGTCTCGACTCGAAAACTGTATATTTCTCTATTGGAAGAGCCGTGTCTCGGCTCGAATTTTGTCAGGAAAATCCTGTCTTGACTCGTCTCGTGCGCATCCCTATACATGAACAAGGGAACATGGTGGCTGAGTGGTAAAGTGCTTGTCTCTGGTGCGTGGGGTGCTTGGTTCGAGCCGAGTACGTTTGGATGGACAACATCGTGTCCCTGGTTTTTCGCGGTGTACTTCCGTTTCCTCTCACATTATCATTCCACCAATTCGTCCATCATCATGCACTTGCCTTAATCATCCGTCTCCCTTACCCTAACTGCTTTAATCGCAGAACGTCAAGCTAAAGGATTTAATTTTCTTATGTCGGTGGACAATCTTACCCTCCTCTCGCAAAACCTGAAGATGTGTATGTCTCAAAGTTGCTTTTAAATTATTATTAATTGATTTTTAACTTCTAAAATTTCGCGACACGCCGGTTGGGAAACTGTTGTAGACAACCAAAACACTAGGTTAAGAGTCTTCATCCCGGCGAAATTAAAATACCGCTAATTTTACATCAATTATGTGATATCTTCAAATAGATAAACGATAGTCGAAATGTGGAGCAAGAGCGCCCTAGACAATAATATTTTACATGAGAAACCGTTATCACGACTCACTTATCTGCTTTCGATTTCGAACCATTTTGAAAATCGGCATTTATTTTCGCGTTTCTAAACAGCTGAAAACGGAAAGCCACTAGGTGACTTGTGATAACGGTACCTCACGCAAAATAATATTGTCTAGGGCGCTCTTGTTCCATATTTCAATTATCTTTTATCTATTTGAAAATATCACATAATTAGAGTAAAATTAGCGGTATTTTAATTTCGCCGGGATGAAGACAAATATTTTAAATTGCTATTTAAGTACAGTTTTTAATATTAATTAGAAATTCCAGATGTTGGCTATTAAGAACAAGTATAATTGCACTATAAACATAAAAATCAGTAGAAAAAATGATTAAGATCAGTTTACCCAAGATGAGTTATTGTTACAATATGGAAATTCTGGAATTATCTGCTTAGATTTCTAAACATTCTTGAATTTAATAAAATACAAACAATCTTTACAACCATTACTGTGTTTCTTGTGCGTGCTTTTCATTTAAATTCGAAATTCTATTTATGTGCAAATATAGTTAACAGTAAAGGATTATTTTTGTGTACGCATCTTCCTTGAACGTGTCCTGATTTTGCAATGAACATTTATATAATATGTAGTTTAATATCAATGTCTTATAGTAAACAAAAACCAAAAGCAACAAAAAGAATCTCCATTAGCAGGTAGAAATTACAGTACTTCAACACCTGTGCAGCAAAGACGCAATTGGTCAATGAACGCCACAGACAGGTTTTGTGGTGTTACTATTTGCATATTCATGTACCACATTGTGAAAAAAAAAAAAAAAAATCTTAAGAGGGAAATCTCTATAGTAGCAATTGGTGGCTTCCTGCCTGGTTTTAATGATATGGAAAGTCGTCTTAACAAACGTTGTACGTATGTGATTAGTGCGTATATTCAACTAACGTAAGTAGTTGTCCAAAATCTTCATGTTGGCTATTTAGCATTTCGCCATTCCTTGCAGCTCTCATACACACTGACTATATACACAGTAGCTACCCTTTCATTTATGTGTCTGGTTTAGTTTGCTGCTTACACACACTGTAGCCAGGTGCTTCTGCTGCTACAGGTGTAATTAAATCCCAACCAATTAATCATTGATGATAATAGATCATAAGACACGTTCATTGTAGCTCCTAGGTGGAGTACATAATGGCCAATACAGGTGCGGAGAATACGGTATTCCCCATAGCATCATTAGTGGATAGACATCTTTTTTTTTTTTAATTTTCTTTTCTCTACTTCGCATTGAAGACATTTCTCGTCCCCAAAACTAATTGGAAATATGCAAATCTTCACGCCTTTTGTGAACAAGGCTGTTTTATTTCCTTCTCTCTATCTCTATCTCTCGCTATAGGTAAGTACTTGGTCCCTATACGAAAAAAAAAAAAAAACGAAAATCCTTCTTGATGCTCAACATGACATGTAAAAAAGGGATAAAAGAATCAAAGCGGGAGGGAAAATATAGCCTGAAAGAATTTGTTTCACTCCTTTTATATGGATTTTGCTTTTTGTCCTGTGTTTATAGGTTCTTTTTTTCTATTTCCTCTTTCTTCCTCTCCCTATTTTTTTTATATTACTTCACTACCGCCATTGCTACTATACTCCAGATGATCTGAAGAAATAAAGAAGGCGATTTTCATGTGATGGGTTTTTGTTTACGACGTACTTACTGGGAGAAAAAAAAATCCCACAGTCAAATCAAACTTCTTCGATTTTCTCATCCCATCACGGACTTATCTGCTGTTTTCAGGGATTTTTGTCTTCTGCGGATCAACCAACTATCTATGTATATATCATTTCACGAAGGATGAACGGACCAAAAAAAGAGAATCTGATTTCTGTCAGCTCAGGATTCAAGCAGACGAAACGTAAAATTATTTTCCGTCTTTTTGAACGATAACATATACTCGTATATCTTTCCTTTCCTTCTCGTATCTTCGAAAGATACGAAATGTTTATAATATTTTCCAATACTTGTAATCAAATTCATTTTAATTTTAATATCTCTCACTCAAACTGATTCAATTTGTATTACAAAATGCAAAGGACATTAGCGTAAAAGTAGATATTGTTGTTTGAAATAGATATATAAACACAGATTAAAAGTCTGTACTTGACATGCCCTTTCTATAAATAAATTTTACAACAACGTCCTGCGTTCAGAAAAAGAATACGTAAAACCACTACTATTGGATTGCAATACATTGAAAGTTTGTATGTATGTATATTCATTTTAGGCAAAAAGTTGCTCTATTCACTTTAAACAGTTGATAAATATTTTTAAAGTTGAAATTAATTTGTTATTCCAGAACGTTTGAACAAAGCAAATACTGATCCAGCTTGAAAATGAAGTCATGTTCATAATTTTTTGATGATTTTATAACTTTTAATCAATGGTGCTATACAGTCGGTTCCCTAAAATCGGTTGTTAAAATATTTCGAGTTCGCAAAACCATTTGTTATAACCAGACATAACAGTAAAATTTACTCAGTTATATCCAGGAACGGTTTATTTTAGTTTAGCTGTCTTCATTTTTAGAAATTCTTATAGCTACAGGCAGGGCCGGATGCAGGATTTTCTGAGGGGAGTGCACCAAATAATTGCCAGTACATTTGAATTCAATTTGAGGTTTTTAAATGCCTTTAGGCATCTGTGGTGTGAATGAGGAATTGTTCTGGAAATGATAAGTGTCTGCTCTCGATGAATCCTGTTCCTTCAACCTTCAGAAAACTGAGTGAAACTATTGGTTTTGCAAAACTCACTGCTAGCGTCTCACTTTAGGTAGTGTATATTTACAACGAAGAGGGGTGCACGTGCACCTTTGCACCCCCTAAATCCGGCCCTGGCTACAATGTTAAACATATGATCTCTCAGAACAAGGTATAAGCGTTTATTTCTTAATCTCAAATGCTCAGATATCAAGAATGAAAACTAAAAATAGGTTTAGATGAGTGTCGTGGTGACGGTTATTTATATTTGAAGCTCATACATACCATTATCAACAACTGTCAATCCATTGCTGGATTAAGGTCTTTCTAATACTTTTTGACAACCACCTAACTTGGATAATTCGTTTCCAAGATATTCGCAGTGCTACCTAATTTCACTTTTATAATATACACAATATAATTATACGTGTTGGCAATAAGTTTTATGTTTTGTAAAAAATGTAAAATAAAATAGCTGACTGTTTAAGAAAAATGGACATTTTGTCGCGTCCCGACTTCAATTGAAAAGAGACAAACCTAGGGCAACATTAATTAATTAATTGAGTTTAACGTCTCTTTCAACAGCAAGGCTATATGAGACGGGACCTACTGATTGACGTGGGATCCGAACCACATGAGCTCCCTCCGGGATTCAAACCCGGATCTCCTACGCCAAAAGCGCGTACGCTAACCGTTTAGCCTAGGACAAGAAGAAAGAACTGTCCCGACTAACTCAGGATGGCTTGTAGATTCACGTAGGCCTATACCTTGTCCTTGTCTTGTTTTGTCGTGAACCACAAGTGGTTGTAAGAAAAATTCGTAGCCTTAGTAGGTAAGTCGACTGTTGCACTAAAAAAAATATTAGAAGATGAGTTAATTGTATTAGACAGTGAAATTATTTGCACTTAAAAAACAACAACAACAACAACAACAACAACAACAACGTGGACATGACATAAGCCATGACCAAAATAGCGCGCGGGTTGAAACCTAAAATAGCCCGTGTATGAAACAAAATAAAAAAAATTAAAAAAAACAGAAACCAACACTGGTATTAAACGAAAAAATGTACTAAAACGGAAGCTCGAGAAAAACCACTACGCCAGAGGGCCTCGGGAAAAAATTATATATTGATTCCTTCCGTGGCAACTGTTTTAGACAAAATCTGGCCTTTTGTCAGCAGAAGGCAACACAGGACAGAGCTACAGTTAAAAGTGGAATCTGGTTTTTCTTTCTTTTTTAAATTTGGTGCATCTTTCTCGAGGCTACTGTAGATGAATTGTGAACCTACAGCTTAACGTGCGGTTCGAACCACATGAGTTCCCACCAGGAATCGAACCCGGGTCTCACACGACAAAGGCGCGTACACTATCCAAATTGCCCCGAGGAAGCTCGAAATTAGGATCTGAACTACTCTAGTGCATTCAATGCTGTATCACCGAAATTCGAACCCGAGACCTCGAGCACCAAAAGCAAGTGCGCTGAAGATCAGACCATCGAGGAGGGTTGTTCTTTTGATCGAATTGGGTTTACTGTCACGCTGCTTGCCTACACCTTGGAATTTTCGTAGACATTTTGAAGATTTGTCAACACCAAGCCATAACACCGAAAAAAAAAATCCTTAATTCGTGTTAATTCAAGCATTAATGACGGTACGATATTTCTATACAGTAAATGTGTGCACATAATCCCAAACTTAAAATTAATTAATGTATCTAGAAACCATCAATATCATGAAAGAACGTGACACGAACGAGTGCCATAATAATTTAATGCGCAATATATATAACGCCAACCAGCTTCCAAAGGTCATGTTGATTTTTCCTTCTTGAAATGTTAAGCGCATAAATCGTGTTAACCAAAATAACGACGTGACATATTATGCATCAATCCCATCCACCTGGCGTTTTGATGCAGAACTCATAATGACTCACCTGTGATGGTGATACTATTTTCGTTTCTTTAAAAGGAGAAAACTAAAGACAATAGATAAAGGGAACTTCGTTTTGTGGCTACAGTGGACTTTGTACTGTGGTTGTTGTTGTTATTGTTTTCTAAAAATAAAACACCACTCGTTTTAAAATGCAACCAGAAATACTAGATAAGATGGAATTAAATATCACTTCCTTTTTCTTCCAGCCAAGAAGAAGAAGAAGAAGAAGAAAAAGATTATTATAATGCGTGTTACACCACATTGTGTTAGGATCTTACGTTACTACTACACGTGTAATTCTGCGATTAAAATAGAAACTGAAAACAGGAAAACAGTTCGCGACAAACCTTTCCGAAGACTTCTTTTCAATAAACACTCCAAAACTAGAAACGAATCCTCTCATACTGTATGATTCTTTTGATTCAAAAGTCTTGGACTCGATTCCAAATGATACTGCAAATCAGGGGCGCAGTCACAGAAGGTCCACCAAGTTCGACTCCCCCCCCCCCGAAACTTCGTAAGTCGACATACATTTGTACACTTTCTTAGTAGAACTATTTTTGCTTAGCAGATGAATACTAAAGATCTGACCTTATCTATCAACCAGTACTATTTCTTTTCTGATAAAAACAATTTAATTTATTTTTCGTGAGAATATAATGGCAGTACTTTTTTTTCGGCTGTAGAATAACACCCGTTCGATACCACATAAACATTGTGTCTTTTATTATTGGATCACTCCTCTCAAACTTTGGACCCCTCCTAACAAAAATTTCTGGGTGTGGGCCAGCTGCAAATAGTGCGTATTTCATATTATATGGTTGTTCTACATTTAATGGCAGGCATCGATATTGAAAAAGGACGTTAAGCTGCTAAGATAAAGTATATATATTTCTCAGCTTTCGACAAACTATGGCTCTTTTAGCTTGTCACATATGGGAAATTAACTTCATCGTCAGTCACACTACTCGGGAAAGGGAAATGGAAAAGGCAGAAATCGGGCTTATGTTCGGTATTATTCCGGTGTTTGCCTGGTGGGAAGTAAAGAAAACCATCACTCACACTGAGAGAAGTCCGTTATCAGGAGAGTGGTATATTGCATAGATGCCATTTTCCACTGGGCTCGCTCGCGCTCGCGCTCACTCGGGCTCGCGATCATTTCTCTCAACTGAGCTCGCACTTACTCAGGCTCGCGCTCATCTCCCTTGACTGGGCTCGCGCTCACTAGCGCTCGCGATTCAGGGGCGGATCCAGGGGGGGGGCGATCGGGGTGATCGCCCCCCCCCAGAAGAGGAAACTTTCTTATTTTATATATATAAATAAAATCCATCCCAGAGTTTGGAGCCCTTAAAAGTAGCATTATGACAACTCACCGCCCCCCCCAGAAGTCGGTCCTGGATCCGCCCCTGTCGCGATTACTTCTTTCAACTGAGCTTGCACTCACTCGGGCTCGCGCTCATCCCTCTTGACTGGGCTCGCACTCACTTCTCTCGATTGGGTTCGCGCTCACTGGGGCTCGCGCTCACTCGGACTCGCACTCACTTCTCTCAACTGGGCTCGCGCTCACTTATTTCATTGGGGCTTGGGCTCACTCGGGCTCGCGCTCAATTATTGAGCCCGAGTCCGGTTGAGCGCGAGTGCCGAGCTCATGAGCGCTGGGCTCGCGAGTTTGGACACCTATGGTATATTGTACAAAAATATACGGAATCCAATTGTTTCCTACGGAAATCCGTATGGATCATACATTATCCATATGCTACATACGTATTGTCCTTTTCTCGTTTAGATGTTACGTCATGCCGCTGCAGGGTGTCGGACATCTAAGAGTCTTCCATATATTACCTGCATATACGTATATTACATACCTCAGATATATGGTATAATTATACTTCCGTCTGTGTGTGAGAACCTTACCGTCTATACACAATTCTTTCTTTCATTCGGAAAGTACGTATAGATGGAACACTTATACGGAAAGTATTACAAAACATATGTTTTCGGTTATACGTTTGGTACAGGACATTACATCTATTCATATGTTAAGGTTAGTTTAAAGGGACAAGTTTTGCCGGTAGATGTCACTACAGTCTTCGTATTTCTCTCATGTATTTTTTACCTTTCACGAAAATTCACGACTTCTCTTACAAATTTCAAACTACATTCTTGAAAGTTTTAGAGAAGGAACTTTGTAACCTATCGAAGGCAACAATCAGTGCCGATTGTTTATTTAGAATTTTCTTCATTGTTAAAACAGTTACATTGTTAAAGATGAGGATATCCAATTTCAACAATTAAGCCATTTCAACAATGAAGAAAATTCTAAATAAAAAATCGGCACGGATTGTTGTCTTCGATAGATTATGAAGTTCCTTCTTTAAAAATTCGAAGTTTGTAGTTTAAAATTTGTAAGAGAAATCGTGAATTTTCGTGAAAGGTAAAAAATACATGGGAGAGATAGGGGACTCTAGTGACATCTATCGGCAAAGCGTGACATCTATCGGTCCCTTTAAACCAACCTTAAGCTCAAAAAGTACAGGATTTACACATGTAGGCTACGTTTTATACGTACATAACACATACGTTTTTTTTCTCTGCGCAGATTTGCTGGCCTGAAGAGGACAAGTGTCCCCACGGGGAATCGAACCCGGGACAATTCGCAGCAAAGAGGAGAGAGCGACTATGTTACGCTTAAGCTCTTAAGAACTTAAAAAAAATAGTACAGGGGTGCCCACAACTGAAAAGTGTGTGTGTGTGTGCTAGACGTGAAATGGATCACTAAAATTTTAGGGTGGTCGAGAACGAGTGAATCTGTAAAACTATTTTAGATTTTTAAAAATGTCGCTGAGTCTTTTGTAATGTTCTTATGATGTGTGTCTAAAAACCACTGCATTATTTTTGCAATGTGAGAAGACGAATAAACTTGAAATTATATTTTAAATAATCAAGACATCGTACCTTGATTTAAAAAAATGTCACACCGGGGATTTTTTTAAAAATGAATATTCGATCATCATTAATTCAGTATGTAATTCTGCATAAATACTGAAAAGACTATATTATGGCTGCTTCCGGGTCATCAGATCTGTCCGCATCACACCGGGTTTAAGAAGCATGTCTCAGACCCGAATGATCTGGACAAATATTATGACCCAAGCGACCTATGACCCTTTCATCACGCTCACCATCGAAGCCCGAGTTACCTGCCAAAGGCTTCGAGTGCTAAACCACACTGAACCATGAGAGACCTCTGGCAACCAAGATTTAAACAACAATAAAAAATAAATACCAAGTCATATCGTTCGGAAAACACACATGACATATTTCATTTTTAAAAGTACATAATACTTGTATCCATATAGATAACACAAATTTCATTGCTACAGTATACATTATTACACATGAATGTACATATACGTACATGTTAACGTGGTAAGATTGGAGAGGAGATACATATCGATATGGGTATGTATTATAAAATGGTTCAATTTACTTGAACGTACAAACGGTATATATATACACACATTGTATAAATATAGACCGATATCCCCAAGTGAATATAACGTTGGGAAGGGATGAAATGTCCTCATCGAAACCAAGTTTAATGTACTTTCCAATTACGTCAGCAATCGTGGAAAGCACTCGCTTACTGATTGCGATTTAATGTGAGGGCATTTTCACATTCTACCCTTCTTTTTTTTTCGTTTTTCTTTTTGTTTCAAAAACGTTTTACCCATTTAACTGTTTGTAACCCTCATTTTCATTCCTTTCCACTTCACTATACAGTACGGGGAACTAATATCTGTTTTTTTTTTTTTTTTTTTTTTTTTGCTTTTTTTTTCATACTTCTGTTTCCGTAGTTTGCTATGTAGCAAATGGTCTTAAAATCGTCAACGAGGGTACAATATGATTGTGTATTTCAGAAAATAACAGTATCGTTACTTTCGAAATCAAGTTACAAAAAAAAAATCCTATTATATACGTAGGTATTCTGTGCTTTTAATCACTGTATTGGCAACCTATGTAACCCTTGGCTCTCCCTGCCATAAACAACTTTACTTCGTCCCCATCTGCTTGGTTAAATGGGTCTTCGTTATTGAAAATACCGCATTAGATAGACTATGGATAACCGTTTCTCTTGTTTCCTCTACTTAGTATAGCATTTAATAATGAAAAATACGCAGGGAGAGTTAGATAAGTGACCCCTCACTCTCTGTTTAATATTTCCAGAGAATTGAATTTCGACCTTATTTCTCTAATTGAATTTTCCCTCGAATCAATTTGTAATTATGAGTAGTTTTTGCAATAAGAGATCAAATTTTCCTCTTGATATTTTTTTTATATAATTTATTCAATCTTTTCTCTTTTTTTAATTCTTCAATTTAATATGTGGTTCTTTCTTCATAATGCTTACTTTAGAGCAGCGTTTCTTAAACATTTTTCAAATGGGGACTATTTTTTATCAGTAAGAATGTTCTATTGAAAAGCCTAACCTACTCGTCTCCCTTTCAAACGCAAATTTATCATTTTTAAAATATGTTTTGAGAACATTCTATTACACCAGCATATGTATATTTTAACAAGAATTTTAAGAAAACCAAAAATGAATCAAAAGATTGCGATCTTGGCCAATTAGATTTCTGATCAGGGGCCACAAAATTTTTTAACTGCCCCTAAATCGACTTTTCATATTTTCTACGGATTAAGCACATTATACAAGTTAACTGATAGCTTGGGTTTGGCTACATTATTTGAAATTCTCCAGATATAAGGTCTACAAGAAAATGTTTGATTGAAATATACCAAACATAATATTGCATAATTAAAGTTACCTTAATTTTATCATATGTTAGTATTGATATTATACGAGTATATATTGATACTATATTATACAGCAGTAGACTATTTGGTGTAATTCCTTGTCTTCAATTAAGGCTTCAAATCTTTTCGGCATACTTTCAATCAATGGTTTACATAAGTTCGAAAATTCAAAATTTTCTCTGTAAATGATAGGGATGTGTTCTATCAATTATTATTATTATTATTATTATTATTATTATTATTATTATTATTATTATTATTATTATTATTATTATTATTATTTTCGTAGGCCATTTAGCTGTGATTTTGATGTCAGCACGTGCTACAACGACTCGGTAAGTTTCATGTCTGGACTAATTCTCTGCCATTAATATTCAGAACTGGACTTTTGCCCTGATTTTTAAACATAGAAATCCCCCTCAAACAAGTTTATCACTCAGGTTTTTTTTTTTTTTTAAATTTATGGCATGGTCCATCATTTTCCATAAATATTTCATCACCAGATCACTTATTCATTGTTGACACCATCAGTCTTTGATAAGCTTCATATATATTTTCATAGATTTGATTTTGGCTGACTCATACGTTGAAATAACATCCCAAATCTTCACTTTAGTTGGGTGGTTCTACGTGTTCTGTGCTACGTTCTTTTTACAAAATTCCCGCCGAAGTTCGCCTTAGCTATATATTGTAGTATATTTTATCTGCATATATTATAGTTCTATCATTAAACCTAATTTTTAAAAAATAAATAAAAGTTTATTCGAAATAGGAAAAAAGAATATATTTCCAATTAAATGTTTCCTACTTGTATTTATTTTGGCATAGACCTAATAATTTAAAAATTAGAGAATACTCGTTGACGAAATGTTTGCGTCAAGTTCACGATATGTTTTTTGCTGTATTGAGCTAGCTCGCACTCACACCAGCTAAGACTTGTTATCCTCAATGAGACCCGCACTCGCTTTAGCTAAGGTTTGTTATCCCTAATGAGACTCGCATTCGCTCCAGCTAAGACTTGTTATCCTCAATGAGACCCGCACTCGCTTCAGCTAAGGTTTGTTATCCCTAATGAGACTCGCATTCGCTCCAGCTAAGACTTATTATCCTCAATGAGGCCCGCACTCGCTTCAGCTAAGGTTTGTTATCTCTACTGAGATTCGCATTCGCTCCAGTTAAGACTTGTTATCCTCAATGAGGCCCGCACTCGCTTTAGCTAAGGTTTGTTATCCCTAATGAGACTCGCATTCGCTCCTGCTAAGACTTGTTATCCTGAATGAGGCTTGCGCTCTTTCCAGCTAAGGCTCGTTAACCTTAATAAGTCTAGTACTCGCTCCAGCTACGGCTTGTTATCCTCAATAAGGTTCTCGCTAAGTTTGCTATTCTCGATAAGGTTAGAGCTTGCTCAATCTCGAGCACACTAATCACATTGGGCTCGATCTCACTAATGGCTCGGGTTCAGTATCTCCAGCGAGTGTTTCACTCGCTGACGCTCAAGTTCAATAACCTCACTGGGGCTTGCATTCGCTCGAGTTTGGGGTCTTACTCGCTATCCATTTAAAAATTTCGCACAATTATAGGCTTGAACTCGATTGAGAAAATCGGACTCTAAGTTATCCAATATCGATGGAATTTTGACACTAATGTAGGGAGGGAGGCCATCAGGAAGATTTTCAGACCTTGAATCAACTTGTTCTATATACAGAGCTACTAAACTTCTACCATTTCCGTACTGAGGTCAATACACTTCAACAATATAATCTTTTGGGTTTCTAGGATCATCTCCAGTTTACATAACTAAACATGCACACGAGACGAGACGAGATATAATTTTCGCTACGAAACACGAAACAAGGCAAATCTCTTCCAATAGAAAGAAATATATTTATTGAGACGAGACAGCCCTAAACCTAGTCTCGTGGGAAATATTATTAAACACCTAGCTCCTTAATGGACATCGTAACCTTTATCAAGAAGGAAAAAAAGATTATCAGGATATCCTATGCATCTGTTTACATTGTTTCCGAATATATTTTACGTAGTGATGAAAAGAATTCCAAGAAAGAGGAAGGATGTGGTTACGAGTAACTGATAAGGAATACTACACACATCGTAGTAGAGTTCTCTAAATATCCGCCGTTGAATGTACGTCGTTTATCAAATCAACACTGGTCGTTTGGAATATGGACGGTCATAATAAAAATATTGGAAGTTGGTCAGAATATTTAATTCGAAAAATCGGCCGAAGATTTCATTTTATTTCAAACTGAAATCGTAGTTTTGTTTTTAGTATCATTGACAGTTATCGAGGAATGATTGAAAAGATGACCCAATTGGGTTCAGTACTTTATTTTAATATGATCTTTCGAGTTGTACAGTACAGAAAATATTGGAGTATTTTCTTTAGTAGCTATGCGATGAAACACACATGCCGACCCAGCTTCAGGATGATATATATATACACACAGGGTGTTCAAAGCGACCCAGACACTACCTTTTTCTCGAGAACGGTACATGATATCAAGTTGAAATAAAAAATTGCATCACAAATGTGGGCCCAAAGAATCCGTAGAAATTATTTACAAAATCCCGAAAGCCCCCTCTTCGTGGTGTAATAAGGAAGGGGGCACATGCCCCGTTCTTGCGATTTTCAAATAGGAACGATATATTTCGAATGCACATTCGAAAAGGCGGGGGAAAAATAAGATTGCCCTACGAAACATTTGTCCGTACTACCTACCGTTTTCCGTGTATCATTTTTTTTTTTTCAAAAAAATAAGGGTGCGCGAAATAAAGTATACGGAGTTTACTAATTAAGTAAGCACCGTCACAGTTTCGGGCAATGCAAAACTCTTCTTTTTTAGACGTGGCTGATTCATCACCAGTTTTAAACAGGAATTTCATTACCGACCTTTCTCAGGTCCTGATGTCTACTTCAGTGCCCATTGTGGTTTACCTGTGAACAATAGGAAACAATCATTACCACTCTGAAGCCAAACGATCAATATACCGTATATTCACCTAAAATTTCATCTCAATATTACAAGTAATAAAAATGTTATATCCATCTGTGCAAAACTCAGTTTTAACCCAGATCAATTGTCTCAGCGTGACTATCACTTTAATGTGTTATTTCAGTACAAGAGTCTAGTGTTACGGTTAACAGAAGCTCGATGTTACCGGTTTGACAAACCGCTTTTTATTTTGTAGTGTAAAAATATGATTGCGTCACCGTTGAAGAACTACGTAGATAAACGAAGAAACCCTGGAAGAGAGGAACATTGTCATGTTCTTTCAATATACTGTATATCCTATGTTGTTAGTAACACACCAGCTTCTATGGTAAACGTAAGAAAGCCATCCAGGTACTACTATTGAGAACGATATTATACTTACTATACATAAGTGACCATCCATACCTTTTATTTACTAAGATCAATGATACCGTTTCAAAATCTTCTTCATCAGACAGATACATCAATACTGTAATTTTTGACGGGGCCGCGGCGGCTCAGTGGTAGAGCGTTCACCTCTGGTGCTTGGGGTTTCGGGTTCAAGCCCTGCTCCCGCCAAGGGAACTTTGTGGTGGACAAACACCGTGTGCGTGGGGTTTTCTCGTGGTTCTGCCGTTTCCTCCCACTTTCTTCATTCCTCCATTTCATTCATCTCTCATCATCACCGTCTCCTTTAGCCTAACCGGCATAACCGTGGGACGTAAAACTTAAACACTTCACTTTCTTTAAAGTTTCTATCTATAATTGGAATGAATTATCCATTTGGTTGGAATTTTGGATTAGACTGAAATAAAACACCTATTCAACATTATTATACAGTACTACTACTATTTTTCCTTTCTTTTTTACCTTTTTAATCTTGATCTGGTCACTAAAAAATAACACAACATCGTCGTAAGCATTTCCGTTTGTGGAAGGTTATGAGGGTGTGGTGCATCGGAAGCATATTTAAAAAGAGAAAAGAAAATCAAAGCAAAAAAGAAAAAAATAGGTTGATCAAACACGTGAGAAGAAGAAATACACGACACGATATTACTCACCATGTGACATATAGGTTAAATCAATTCCATGTTGCATCAACCGAACTACGAAGTATTTCATGGTAAATTGGTCAATGTCGATTTAAGTTAACTGTAATACGACCATGAAATTTATTTTCAAAATTTATTAGATATTTTTATGTTCTGCGTAAAGCAAAAGAAGACAAATATGTAAAAAATGGTCAAGGCGCCGGAAACTATTCCGTAAAGAAGACTTTCTCAAGTGCTGAATCACACTTTTTAAATTTATCTTAATAATAAGCGACAGTCGCTACTTGCGCTGTTGCTTACATGCCAGACGCTAATAGATGTAGCAACCTGCACTATTAACGGATAGGGTCACGATGGCTCAGTGGCAGAACATTCATTTCTGATGCTTGAGGTCCCTGATTCGATCTTGGTTCGCACAAAGTGGGCTTTATGCTGGACAACCGCTGCATACAAGAGTTTTCTCGAGGTTCTCCTGTTTCCTCCCACTTTCTTCATTGCATCATTTCATGTATTATCATCATCACTGTATCCTTTAGCCTACCCGGCATAACCGTGAGACATAAAACTGAAAGATTTATAAAATAATATTTTCCCTATTACAACGGGGCAAATAGTCTCACTGTTGACATCCCCATTAAAGTAATCCAAAAGATACAATGTACTAAAACTTCAGAGTTTCCCATAAAGTTTGCTGAAAGTTTACCTAGGTAGTTAGATCAAGACATACTAACAGGTTGTTGTTTACTACAAAGTATTCCTCTGTTATTTCCTGTTTATCTTCATTCTACTACCTTATTTACAGAGGCGTATCTAACCCGGGGACGTGGTGGCCTAGCCCTCCAAGTTTTTTGAGTGACAAAAATAATATAACCTATTATTTATATATTTTTGGAAGTTTATAATAAACTCATGATATACCCATTATAATGTGAGTTCTGGTCGGCCCCCGCAGCTTTTTTATCTTCTAGTTCCGCCCCTGTTTGTTCATAAACATTCACTTGAAACCGTCATATTTAACATTCAGGTCATAAAAATAAGACATTGAAAAGCAGTGTGGTAAATATATATATATCCTTAGTTTTCTAGGTTATTAGGAAAATTTTCTCCCGATTTCGTTCTAATCATTTTTTACTTTTTTTTTTTAAAAAAAAGGAAAGATTCCGTTATGAATAATAAAATGTATATCTCTTACTGGTATGCTTATTTGGCTTATTGATCAACTAATTCGTTGCCTTAAATACTTCCATGTTCTTTAATAATTACCAATTTATTGAACAAGATGAAATCCAATACAATAATAGTATAATACATCATGTGATCATTTCTAGTGGTTAAGTGGCTATAAATAGATTAATTTTAATCGTGAAGAGCTATTATGTTGTTTCTAACAATACGAACTTTACCACAGAATATGTGAAATGTAATTAAGATATTATATTTAAAATAATTTGCAAATTTTATAAGTAATATCTTCCTCTTCTTCTTCTTTTTTTGCATTATTTTCTTCCAGTGAAACAGCAACGCAATTTTGAAAATTTCTTTCCCCCAACTTTTTACGTCAAAATAGACAAATTGCAAAGAAGAATATAAATAAAAAATAAGATAGAGGGGTAAAGAAGGAAGAAAAAAAATACTTTGTCTACTAAAAGATCAAAGTTGCAGTGCATATTTTCTCTTAGAAATTTGAAACTCAGTTCCCCCCAAAAAATGAAATGAAAAATGTTGAAAAATAACCTCAATTGCATTATTTTCAACAAAATAAAAGAAAGCCTATGGTAAGTGGTTTGAATAAGGGGAGGGATTCTATGAGGAAAAGAAATACTTTTTTTTTTTTTTTCATGAGGAATTGTAATCAGAACCTGTCTGTCAATGGTTGATTGGTCGCTGTTACTGCATATTAACCTCCCGTAGAGTATTTTCAAAATAACCGGGTTCCGGTTTAGTCGCTCCATTTCGTCAAGAATTCATCTCAACGACCGTTTTCTCTCTACTAGTCTTTTATTCTCTCTCCCTTTCTCTCTCTCTCTCTCTCTCTCTCTCTCTCTCTCTCTCTCTCTCTCTCTCTTTCCCTCTTAGATTTGGAAGAACAAGAACAAAATTACACTTTGTTACCCCCAATGGTTTTATGCTTCCCTTCCTCTTACTTTTTTTTTTTAATTTATTCTCTGGCTAACATCAATCAGTCAGATTACTAAGAGTTTGTTTATTAAGATGATACTGTAACCTGGGTGATTTTTCTTTTTTCTTTCAATTTTTTTTTTTAATCTCATATTTTGAGAAGTTGCTTTATTTTGGCTTCGGCTGAAATGAAAAGGCCGTTTGTTCTCGGAGTTGCCTCTCAATTTTGTGAGATGTTCAAGAAAAAATAAATTATCAAGGTGCTCGCAGGAAAGGAAAATAGCAGCCTTTTTTAGATGTAATAAAATCAAGGCAATACGTATAAAACAATCGGGGAACATTAAATAATAATAGTATTCTGCCATTCGGCAGGTCCTGCGACTAATATTTTCTTTTCAATGTTAGATATAGGGCTAGAAATGTTTCTTCCACGTTTTTCGAGCTTCAGTTTCCTGTCCTCTTTTAACTCCCAATATGTTCTCCTATTTTTCAAATCATCGATCAGTTGTGTTCTTCTTCTTCCTATTCCTCGCTTTCCTTCCATCTTTCCTTCTATGGCGGTATGAAGAAGACAATTTCTTCGCAAGGTGTGTCCAATCCAATTGGCCTTCCTACGAAGGATGCTAGAAGTGTCCTCTTCTCTCCTATCCGTTTCAAAACATCTTCGTTTATTGGTCTCTCTGTTCATTTTATCTTTTCCATTTTCCTCCAGCACCACATTTCGAAGCATTCTAAATATTTCTCATTAGTGACGTTAAAATTATACCAAAAATTATTTGAATAGCTGTTCGAATAATTTTCTCCTGTTATTCGAATATTCACTTTCAATATTCAGACAATTGTTCAAAATGATTATTCCCTTTTCAAATAAATATTCATTGTCGGACTAATTGCTCAAATTACGTTATTTATTCTAAATTCGAATAACGTATATTCGAAGAACCCATATGGCCCCGCGCAGCGTACTCGCTAATGCTCTCGCCTTCGGTGCGAGCGGTCCCGGGTTCGATTCGCAGTAGAGGCACTCGGTCGAAAAAGTGTAAAACGCTTTTTCAGGCTAGTAACCCCCCATTGAGGTTTTCCTGAGTTTTCCTCACTCACACCAGGCAAATAACTTCCTTCCGCTTCCTTCCTTCCCTTTCCCCGGATAATGTGCTCGTTGAGGGACGTCATCCCTCAAAACGTGGCGGGCTAAATGGTATTAGATGCCGAGATCCCAAAATCCTAAATCCTGTCTTGGTAATAACTTATGTAAACTGGCCTGTCACTTATTTTGAGAGATGAAAGATCTAAGTATTCACTTTTAAATATAATGCAGCTAAGAGACAGTTCAGTCGATGGTAGCGGAACATTACAGTATTTCCATTGCCTTCTTTATAACTATACTAGCTTTCGGCTAGCTGGGGACTTCGTCCTCAGATACCCGTATTTGCTCGACCTACGGCTTCGCACCTCTGTTTCAAAGTTTAATTCAGTGCTTTACACGGCGAGAATACGTTTATGACACCATATTCTGGGGAAAATCTTAAACTCCTTTCTCCTTTGGAATACGCATTTCGATCGAAGTGAAATGATCCATCTCAGCTCAAGTGATAACTGTACAAAAATTCATTTCATATGGTTCATCGGTTTTGCCCCTGGTGAGACAGATAATCTCGAAGCCATTTTTACGTGGAGTGCACTTAGCGCCCGTAGATTTAGCGCCCACATATAATATCGTGTACTTAGCGCCCAGAAAATATTTGATGCTTATCAGTGTGCTAGGGTTGACCAAAGAGAGAACTAGTTTATATGTATAAATGTAGTTTCGTACTCAAATCATCTATTCCATCCCCCCTCTTTTGACGACTAAAGAACAAACATTTTTCACTTGAACGATCCTGCTATACTTCCTGCACAATTGTCATGTCACTTTTAAAACCCCTTAGGCAAGTTGAAAGAAATGTGTTCTTTTCTTCTTCTTCTGTTCATCACCGTCAGCTCTAACACTCTGACTTTTCATGTACTCTGTAATTACGTACAATTTAATTACGACTTAAGAGTATTACCATATCACCTATGAGATTTTCATATATGGATGTGAATTCATGTGCCAGCGTTATTTTAAAATTTATATAGTTTTAAATAATGATAATTACACGCACCTTAATGCAAATACTACTGCATGGAAAACAGCAATTATTTATGCACATTGCATAACTTCATTTCCTATCGTAAATACAGGGTGTCAAAAAATTCAAATGCCAAAATTTGCTGGGTAATTCTTTATATCAAATGAAAATAAAACGTTCTAATGAACATGTGTCAAGTGTTATAAGCCGCCCTAAACGCAATCAATCACATTTTAAACCCTAGTTTAAAAATAATGGAACATATCGTAAGTAGTTAAAGAAATTCGGCAAGAACTAGTATTTCCTCTATCTAAATATCCATACAAGGATACACTTTTAACCCTAGGACCACGGGCGGCGATTAGGGGAAGCAAAGGGGGGCAGTTGCCCCTCCATTTTTTGAAATGACCCATTAATGTATATAGTTTCATTTGGAAATATAAAGTTTTGTATGTATTATTGGTTCATAGAATACAAATGGTGCCATAAAATATTTGCCGTTCCATGAATACGTATTGGTTATCTTTCCGTGAAGTTAAGAAAGCTACAGAAATTGCGTTTTAAAAATGCCACTAAAAATGGCCCCAAAATTAAGCTGTTGGAGCGAGACATTTCGAGCGTACTTTCATTTCATCTTACAAGGGCTCGATATGTTAGTAAGCCGCTTTGGATCTAATTCAGACATCATTTTGCAAGAAAAGAAGTCCTTCACAAGTTATTCTTTAATTGCACAAAAATTGACAGTTCCTAAAACAGTTCTTTTCTTGAAAAATTGACAGTTCTTTTCTTCTTTCTTATAGTAAGGAATATTTTGATTTGATTTTTTTTCAGTTTAACATCCTGTTCAGCAGCGAAGCTATATAAGACGTGAACTTAATGATTAACGTAGAGTCCGAACCACGTGAGCTCCCTCCGGGAATTGAACCCAGGTCTCCCACGTCAAAGGTGTGTACGTTAACCGCTTAGCCACGAAGGAGCTCAGTAAGGAATATATAATTTTGCAGTGTAATATACGAGTTTAGGGGTGTACATATACAGTTTTGTTATACAATTAAATTTAGTAAATTCAACATAATTCTAGGTTTTAGGATTATTTTGTATAACTGGAATGTGGAGTGACTAAGTATTGTTGAGTTTTGATGTATTCCAAGAAAATGAAAACTGTATCTAATGGCAACGAACATGTTTCGGGAAGCTGCAAAAGTATTTCTTTGAATGTCGTAGCATATGCTTGTAGTATTCACTGTCTTTCTAAGAGTAATAACACATATAATAACATGCGTGGAATTAAAAATATAAGTGTTCATTAATTTCCAGTTTCAATATAACTTCTGCAGAACAAGCCTTATTTTCCATTACTATGATTATTTGACTAATATTATCCTTTGTATTTATTTGGTTTGCAAATTTGTTATTAAATAGGTCCCTAATCTGACCACACAGTTTTCCAGACAGAATTTTAAGATGCATGATTTTATGATTTTTTGATTTCATGAGCAAGGAATCAGATCTCTTCTTACACCTTCGTTGTATAAGAGTACAAAGAGCTAGTATCTTGTGTTGCTCTTGTCAATTTACGTAACAAAATATGAAACAAGATATACGGTATTTTAACTGAAAAAGATAGTTATACAGCCTTTAGTCTATATAACAGCCTCCTAATAGTTACACAGCCTTTAGTCTAACAAAGTGTTACAAGCAACCAGGAAAAGTAACATTGACATACAAATACTATATTCAGATCATGTCTTGCCTCCCCACTTTTAACGTCCAACAGCCGCCACTGCCTAGGACTACCAGGTGGGTCCATTGCACTCGTACGCATACTTTCTTTATTAATTACTAAGGCTTAGTAAGTATTGAGATTCTATGACATTTCCTTGGTTGTGTTCTTGTATTATGTTATTTAAGTATTATTTTTTTTTCATTTCCGTGAGTTAAGTTATAGTTTTTAAAATTTATAGCATTGGGTACCGATGGGGTCCATTAAACTCGAGCCTTAATGAAGAAATATGAGGATAGATTCAGAATAGATTGAGATTGTGGCTCGTAGCGGAGTGAACGTTCTGATAATCTTCTAACTGTCCCAATGAAGTCAGATATAACATAGGCTTATTGCAACTTTATGTGTTATTATTTAGTTTGATTGACTTTATTATTTGCAATTTTGCTTATTTTAGTAGCAGCTTTTCTTTATTTATTCACTTATATAAGTCCATTGTCAGAAGCATAATAGTTGCTTTTGTCTATCAAACTGTATTAATTTTTCCATTGTATGCAGTTGCGTATCCAGGGGGAGTTTCCCGGGATATGAACTCCCAAGAACCAAAATTTTAAAAAGTTGCTAGAATAAAATCTAAATTTGCGCTTTCAGTCTCCACATTAACAAAAAAAGTTTTCCGGAGTAGGACACTGACCCCCCCCCCCGAATAGAAATCCTGGCTTTGCCACTGATTATATGTAAAGTTTTGTTTATTGTTAGTGTGTTTTGATCATTGCACATGGTAGACAAACAGATCACTAACAATACACGTCACTATTGATGGTAGAGGAGGAATATTTTTGGTAAATCAATAAACAATGAAGAAATTGATTCCCGACAGACGATAAGATATTAGCAGACTTATATACAAATGCAGCTGAAGTTTCTTGTTCAGGTACCGATATTGAAATGAGACGTTGAGTAGTTTTCTTATCCAGAGGATTGGTTAGAAGTTTGAAGCGTAGCACCTATAGCTAATGCAAAAGCACGTGCTAATGCAAAAAGCAAAACTCCGGAGAAAAGCGATCCTACATGGGCTACCTTATGTTTTGATGACAACATCGGCGCTATTAGAATACCTGATGATGAACTGTTTCTAATTTGTGAAGTTGCAGATTCTTCACACACTCTGCAATATAATTTTATTCTTACATATAATATGACTGTAGACGAACAGTTTCTCATTTTTTGGGTGCGCTGTCTCTTTTGACAATATATACCCAGTAAGATCACCCATTGCAAAACACAATGCACAACTATCCTGAAGTGGTCACTTCTAGAGCAGAGGAACAACTCAAAGTTATCATATATTACAACACAACAAAATCACACGTTCACACTAACAATCATATGGCTCGCTGTTAGATTACAAAACAATGGACAAAAGGCCTATGACAGTATTTTACATAACTGATGTAAGTGGACTCAACACTTGTGGTATTGTGTCATCAAAGCGTAATTTCAAACGAGAAACAGACATTAAAAAAAGTTTGAAATGCCGTAAATTCTTCATTTCGTCTGGTTAGCAGTTCGCCAACGTTGAGAAAAAATCACGGAGAATGGAAGCTTGAAGCTTCCCTGTATACTGAAGAGGAACAGTCTAAGAAATTCTCTCCAGCAAAGAGGGAGCACAAAACAAGAACTTTCTGCCGCAAATGCAAGCTACATGAATGTACTGACATGTAACATTTTCGAAGTGTAACACTCCGATTTTGATAAAATTTGGCAGGTAAATATTACACATGAAATAAACGAATACGTGTTTTTTCTTTTCTGGGGAAAACTGTTTTAAGGGGTAAAAGTCTCCACCCAAAATTTGGAGAAATTTGAGGTCCGAAAGACAAGAAGAAGTCAGCCAGAGTGAATGAAATTGTGCACAGATATTATAAACGTTAAATGATGGAATATGCGTTTCGTATTTTCCTGGGAAAAATGGTTGGGTGGGGCACAGACCCCTTCAAACCTTTGATCTCGAAATATCAAAAGCGCTAATAACAGTACGTCAAAAATGCCTACTGGACATGGAGAATTGCAACGAAACTATGTTTACATTTCATCACGACTTATCAAAGTGCTAATTAGTGTAGTGAAAAGTACCTAAAAAGACATGGAGAATTGTAAAACAATTACCTGAGACTAATTAATTTTTAAATTTTGTTACGCAGAAATAAGTTTTCTTCTTGAAAATTTCAATATTATACTTCTGAATAGTGTTTTACTTCATAATAAAATCTTCCTTTCGCAAAAAAAAATAAAAATAAAAATAAAAAATAAATAAAAAATAAATAAATAAATAATAATAATAATAAATAAATAAATAAATAAATAAATAAAAATAATAAATAAATAAATAGGTTTGTATTTAGTTTTATGTCCCATGGTTTTTCCAGGTAGGCTAAAGAGGACTTGAATTTACTGATTATAGTGGAATCCGAACCACTTTGGTCATTCAATGCTCTCCCACCAGGAATCGAATCTTGAACCTCATACGCCAAAGGCTTGCGTTCTTGCCACTAGACCAGCGAGGAAAGATAAAACAAACATATATGGGAATATGTAAATTAAACTCACAACCAGACGTGGCTAGTGAGGGAAGTCGTAAGCCAAAGCGTTCCAGACAAGTCACACGAACACGAAGTACATACTGCAGCACTTGGGATTGGCGAATTTTTACAGGGAGAATGAGAAAGTCCGATTTCTATGGAATGGTGGACGGATTTATTTTCCTTCTCTCTGACAAGGGTCAGAAGTGATGGATTACTTACAGCAAATCGTACCAGAAGAAACTGAAGAATTCCTAATTTATTTTGATCAACATCACGCATCAGGTAGTCTCTGGAGTATGGGACTTTCATCTTACGGTGATCTTACGATTCAATTTCTTTGCTAGCCTCTTTTGTTTCCTCGCAACATACCCGTTCATATAGCAAAATTACAGAAAGAGACACGAACGAGTGAATTGATAGAAGCTTCGAATTTGAAATTCCAAAAGGTTGAACCTGTCCATCCTTCCTTTTGGATGGACATTACAAAAGGATGAGGCCATGGTTTCAACTGCATCGAACAAGAGCAGTGAGATGAATTTACCGAAGAAGAGGATAAAATGGAAGACGACTAGCCTTCAAAGGCGCTTGTTCAACTTAGTGATGGATTATTCTCAAAGAAACACCATACTCGTTCAATATCTGATTGGAATTGATTACTGCATAAGGCTGTAACTTTAGGGTATAATGTGTACAATAAGGTTCGTAGAGCGATTAACTTATTGGTTCGTAAAGCAACGTTCTTTTTATTATAGAACGTTACGTTGTTTTTCAGTGCTTGTAGTGTATGATATCAATTGCTTAACTATATAGATTTATATTACGCATAAAGTTGTGAAATATGTATCGGACTTAATGCGGCTAGCTTGTTAGATGTTTTTTTTTCTGAAACTGTGCAATACCATATGATAATTTGACTTTTCTTTTTTGGTATCGAAACCGATGTTGTTATATAGTCAGAGTTACCATATATCAGGTTTTTACCGGGACAGTCCCGGTTTGAAAGCTCTTGAAATGAAATGAAACCTTGAGTAGGATAGAGAAGATGGTGATTGTGAGAATGAATGAAATGGTGGAATGAAGAAAGTGAGAGAAAACGAGAGAACTCCGAGTTTATCCATGCACGCAATGTCTGACTACCACAAAGCCCATTTAACGCAAGATGGGATAAAACCAGGGATCACATGAACCAGATGTGAGTGTTTCTACCACTGAACCACCGTGACCTCCATGAAGACTCTTATCCCGGTGTTTCGCCAGTTTACATTTTGTCCCGGTTCTCAGTCGTGAGAATATGTTCACCGTTTTTTGTATGCCTTATCCCAGTGGCGTATTTACGATTTTGTTTCGGGGAGGGCTTTGCTAACTTTCGGGGGGGGGGGGCTTTGCCTGAAAATGTGAAAATTCTGCAAGATATTTAATATACTTTACTATACTAAGTAAGATTTCGGGGGGGGGGCTTAAGCCCGGAAGCCCCCCCTCCTAAATACACCACTGCCTTATCCTCATTGCGGTATTCTAGATTACGTCTGTTTTACATAGTTTTCACGTTAAAAGCTAAATATGTAACTTTAGTTTATAGTACATTTAAATATTGTAGAGCATTGCATACCACGGAGTACAGTTACATACATGCATACATGCATATATATATATATATATATATATATATATATATATATATATATATATATATATATATATATATATATATATATATATGCATATAACTACGTTTCTGCGTTTCACCCTTTCCCCCGGAGGTTATGATTCATTGAAGAGTCATAATCAGTGCTATTGGCTGGTCTCTCTGTCTCTCTCTCGCTCTCTTTCTCTCCCTCTTCATAACAGTTTTACTTAGTGGACGCTAAGTACACGGAATATGGATGTAAGAAAATAACAGGAATTAACTACCTGTGGAAAGAGTGGTAAAATGAACTGGACATCCCTGATTGTGAGATAAAATCAATATAAAATTCCTTCTGTGAGCCAGAAACACTGGGCGCTAAGTCTACGGGCGCTACATGCACGGAGCCCATTTTTATATATTGAGAAAAAAAGTTAGAAATTAACCCAATCCAACCTTACCATTCCTCTCGTTAGCGAAATTTTCGGTAATCCTGTGATAGACGAGTATTCCCACTTGTTTTAAACAAGGAATTCATATACGAAATTTCTTATAACTAATATGTTTCTAATTTTAAAGGATTTCGTGATATGGCCATCTTTTTTATAGCAATTGCAACCTTCAGTTTTTCATCTTTTTTTTTTCTTTCTTACTAATAAGGGAAACATCAAAAAACGCTGAAACACATCTTTAGTTATATTTTAAATGAAAAGTATAAATACCAAATTCCATGTGTCTAACCTTAAGGGATTTCGAGATGTGGTCATCTTATTGTAACAATAGCAACCCCCACCATTTTCTTCTTCCCACTTTCTTCCCTTGTAGGGGAAGTGTTAAAAAAAAATACTGAAAGATGTCTTTAATTATTTTTAATGAAAAATCTAAATACCAAATTTCATGTCTCTAATCTTAAAGGATTTCGAAATATGGTCATCATGTTATAACAATTGGCGGGTGGGTGTGCAAAGTGCGTTGTCGAAAGTTAGTGTTTTAGAGAAGTCGCAATTGAAAGTTCAGATAAAAGTCAAAAAATCTTATTTTGTTTTTCAGACATAAATTTAAAAAAAAAAAGCCTTATTAACATGAAGAACTACAACAGCTAATTATTTTCCCAAAACCGGTTTTTGGATTTATGTCTGAACTTGCAAATGTGATTTCTCTAAAACACTAATTTTTGATTTAACGCACTTTACCCACCCACCCGCCAACTATAACCCCACCTTTTTCTCCCTTCTAGGAGAAATCGTTTAAACTCGTGCCTAATTATTTTAAATGGGAAGTCCATGTACTAAATTTCATGTTTCTACCCATCAGAGATTCGGAGATGTGGACATTTTACGTATATAGTATCTTGGGTAAAGATGCCCCACTGAGTGAAGATGCCTCTTCTAGAATTGCTCAGGGCCTGTGACTCGTGGTCACAGGACTTGCCGTGCGCGTGAAAGGGTACACAGTCATGAGTAAATATATGTGGAAGTTGTATCGGAGAAAGAAGCTGCTTTTGCTCAGGCCTGTTCACAAAGCTAAGTTACTCTTATTTCAATGTCGATAATTTTAGAGAGTGAAACGTAGTAATGTTCTTGATGGTAGTTAAATAGAAGTACATGAATAAAACATAATTGCTTAAGAACTTCAGTCCTTTGCAAACACTAATATGCTTTGTTGTGTTTTTGCGTCCATGAGTATGTCACGTGGTCTTTGCCTCAACATTGGGAAAGTTGTTCCAGTGAAATCGAAGGAAAGATGCCCCACTTTATCATATTAAAAATTGGATTTCTGTTCGGGACAACCTGTTTATGACGTGTTGCAAGGATTTGTAAGTTCGTTATGTTTTAAACAATGTTTGGTTTGAATATGAAACACTAATTGTTCTGCAATAACTTGTAATTAATTGTTCACTGAGAAGCAAACGGGAAATTCCCGTTTGGAGCAAGGGCTTGGTTTTCTGGCCGGATTGCTACTTTCAATGATGTAATATTCTATTTATAAACTTTTTTCTTTTCACTCCTTACGTGATTAATATTGGACTGAATGAGCTTCACATAATGTGTATGAGTTAGCTAGCAAGCTGAATCAAAAGAATGTACATGGATTGAGTTTTAAGCCATTTGTGCGAGCTGAATATGTATGAGGGTTGTTCAAAGTACTAAAAAAAATATCCTTGAGGGAGGGGGTCCTGCGACACAATTGATTTGTCACAACTTCCTTTATCTGGTTGAATTATTTTGAAAAGATAAATCTCTGGGTGAATCAAATATCCCTTCATTGCAAAATAAAGAGCATTTCCACTAATAAATCAGATATTATCATAGATGTACCAGTGTTGTACCTAGCAAGTTGTTATAAGGGGGGGCATTACTTTTACAGGGAGCAGGTTTATACATATTAAAAGAAAGCAGTCCTCCCATCGGGGCGGGGCCCCCCCAAATGGTTTCCTGCCCCCCAAATGACCAGCTTTTAAAACATCATAGTAAAATTATCTCGCTTCATTCATTTAAAAGTAACAAAGTTTATTGACAATTAATAATTTATGGTAAAATAGTAAGGAGAAATATTGTTTTTTTCCATACCGATCGAAAAATAGTATAGTATCTCTTCCTTATACCGATCGAAAAATAGGATACTTTTTTTGTGACAGCAGATTACACACTTTACTGCGATTTATATTTGACAGTTTGAAGACAAACGTTTTAACAAGGCACTACAAATACAGCCATAAAACAAAGGTACTAAACTGATTATACACTGATTTTTTTATAGGTACAGTATATTTTTATATTCTTTAACAAGTGTTTTAAAAGACACAGAGAATGGAAAGTTTGGTGAGAAACAATGTTTTTATTCAATTTGGATTTCATTCGCTCTCTCTCTTATTTCTACTCAGTGTAATAAAATAATTATGTTTGTTTTAGTCACGAATAATAAATATTTTTGTCAGGAAACCGTAAAGAAATTAAGTGAAATTTCAAAGAAAATCAATCTTGTGTAGATAGGTTCTGTATACAAGGTCTTAAATTTAAATATAAAGGTAACCAAGAAAAGTTTTGTTGCTTGTTCACCCACCACCTTCGAACATCGATATGTCACCTAACCTGGAAGATAAAAAATAGTCCCCCTCAGCATCGACGACCTTCTGAAAACGTTCTGGAAGGCCATGGAATCCTTCGCGGTAGAACTTGGTGGGCTGTGAAACGAGGAAAGTATCAGGTACATTTTGGACTTTTACTAGGGATTTGAACTGGTGTCCTTTAAGGTGATTGTCCAAAGAATGGAACAGGTGATAATCGGACGCTGCAATACCCGGGGAATATAGTGGTTGCAATATTGTTTCCCATCCAAGGCGGAGAATGGTGTCCTGAGTCATCTTAGCCACGTGGGACTTAGCGTTGTCCCGTAAACGAGGACCATTTGCAATTCAGAAGCGATGGCTCCAGAGTTTTGAGTTTTTTGTTGAACACAGCTCAACTGCTGACACTACACAGTTGCATTGATACTCTGACCAGCTGGTAGCAGTTCCCGATCCACGATGCACCAAACACACAGAAGGACCTTGAACCGATTTCAAAACAGCCGAAACCAGCACTGTACCAGAATATGGGATGCTAACCAATGATGACGGCGCCGTGGAGCTTCGTATAGGACACACTTTTTATCACATGTCAACGACTCCGAAATCACAGAAATGGCTCCGAAACAGTAAATAAACACAGGCGACTGCTGCGTTGCCTTCTGGCCCGGAGTCAAAATATGTGAGACCCATTGACCCAGCTTGTAGTGCTTCACAAGTTGATGGATGTGCTGCCGAATGGTTTCTCCACACACTGAATTGTAGTCCCAGTTCCTCTTTGTACATGTGTTTGTCTTCTGGCACGTGGTGTTTTCGGGTGTTTCGTCATCGTCCTTAAACTTGTTAAACCATCGCTGCAATGTCCGCGTCGTCACGACACCCTCACCAAAGGCCTGGCATATCTTCTGTCCCGCTACAGCGGCGTTTGACCTCCATTTGAACTCGTTTAGCATACATGCTCTTATGACGCTCTGTAGATGCCCCATGTTCCCTCTGTCTTTACGCAGTTCACGATGTGTCTGAATTGCCACAACCAGGTAGTATGTTGGATATACCCACACCAACAACTGACGTTCGCCTTATCTCCACTCGCATTCAACTCACGGTGTGAGGTCCAATTGAACACAGACCTCCACGAAAAGGGACAGCACTTTCTTGGTTACCTTTATAGTTATGCACAAAAGTATAGCGTTTGGTCCCGGGCAGTAGTTCTTGATTAAGCACAATAAAACTATCTTGAATATAATTTATGGATAATAATAATAATAATAATAATAATAATAATAATAATAATAATAATAATAATAATAATAATAATAATAATAATAATAATAATAATAATATGAAGAAGAAGAAGAAGAAGAAGCTAAAATAGTATTTTTAGTTTTCCAGAAGAAAACCAAAATTTTCCTTTCTTTCAGGCCTCAAAAACACTAGCAGCAACACTTTTTTTTGGCTTTGTACATTGTAGCTGGCCCCCCCTCAAAAACGACGGCCCCCCCTACACAAACCTGCTGGCTACACCCCTGAGTAGCTAGTATGTCCCTTTGTGCACGAAGTTCCGGATTCGATTTCCGGTGTGAACGTCTTGGAGAATTTAAACAATTACGGTGGTTTGGATTTAAACTGTAGGCTCACTGCATGTCACTGCATTAATTGTGATCGCAAGAATCCAAGTTTGAAAAAGTGAACATATGATAATAATATGTAAGGTTCACAATTATTTTTTATTTTATTTTTATTCATTGTTTACGAACGGATTTAGAAAATATACATGGGGAATACTTGTCATTTTGTTGAAAATTTTCTTTATAATTAGATAGATAGATAGATAGTAGAAATTAAAGTTAGTAATATTAGTGGTACAAAAGCGTAGTCGTCTGTTTCTATGATGTTGATGAACACATTTTGAAAAATTATGAAACTGGGACATCTTTCCCCCACATGCATGCCGAGGATGCCCCACTTGAAGGGTTTTATAAATGGTTTATTTTAAGTTCTTAAATTTGTTGAAATAAAATTGTCTTTTGAAGTATTACAAACAAGACATCATTTTTCTAATTGATCATAAATTCAACAACCTCACCTCAATTGCAGGAGTAGAAAATGGATAATAATGAAAGAGTAGGACATCTTTACCCAAGTTACTCTAGTAACTGGCACCTTCATTTCCCCTTTCCCCATCGAATTTCCTAAATTTCTTTCCTAATACCTTGCATCACAAATCCAATACACTGTTTTTTTTTTTTTTTTTAAGTTCCTTCATTTATTTTATTTTACTTACTTTATTCGTGTATGAATCTTATTAATTTTTGTTTTGTCCGTTTAATTAGAACTTTGGTTCTGTAATGAATAAACAAGTAAATAAAATGAAAGAAAATGAGAACCAGAATCAGTTGAATCTTCACATTAACGGATCAACAAGTGATAGATGCCCATAGCAATTAAATTGCCCATCAGGAGATGTATATTTAAAGTATGTTTCTGGCTCCCTGAAATGGACATTTTGTAATTGGGGACCACTCTGGCTCAGGCTCATTAATTATTCTAGCGATGAAGCTCACGCTCACTGATATCAGTAATGCTTACACTATTTTAGGCTCGCGCTCGCTTGAGTTGTTGAGTTTAACGTCCCGTTCAGCAACGAGGCTAAATGAGAGGTGAACACCTATTGATTAACGTGGAATGCGAAACATATGAGCTCCCGCCGGGAATCGAATCCTGGGGCTCCCACGCCAAAGGCGAATGCGCTAACCGCTTAGCCACGAACGAGCTCCACGCTCGGACTCGCTTGAGTTCAGATTCACTACCCTCAGTGAAGTTCTTTCTCTCTCGAGCTCATGCTCGCTCGAACTCAAGCTTAGTATCCTGAAAGGTGTTCAACTCACTAATGTAAATGATGCTTACCGTATTTCAGGCTCACACTCGCTTGAATTCAGGCTCGCTACCTTCAATGGAGGCTCCTTCTCTCTCAATTTCGCGCTCATGATGGTGATTGGACCCAATATCCTCAATAGGGTCCGCACTCACTAACCTCATTGGAGCTCGAACTCGCTATAGGAAGTGCCTAATTTTTGAGCTTGAGAAGAGTTCTCACGACTGACCTGGACAGACCTAGTATGACCCAAAGACAACGAAACATTGTCATACTGTACACATGGCAAACATGTGTGACGCTGTTAATGTAACTCTAATTGAGTTGAGTTTGGGTTTAACGTCCCGTTCAGCAGCGAGGCTATATAAGACGTGGACCTACTGATTAACGTGGAATCCGAACCACATGAGCTCCCGCCGGGAATCGAACCCGGGTCTCCCACGCCAAAGGCGCGTACGCTAACCGCTTAGCCAGGAGGGAGCTCTAATGTAATTCTAACAAACATGATTTTCCTTTCTCGCTCTCTCAGTCATCTCACTAAATCTATAGTTTTTCTCACTTCTGTGCGTCTATTTGTATCATAGCATTACACTGAAAGATAAATACAAGGTTTATTAGAGTATAAACGCATAAGACTCACAGAAAACATAAGCTACATGTTTTTCTTACAAGGGATTGTTAACATTTAAATGAGTGAACTTGTAAAATTTGCCGTATAAAATATAAAAGATTCCGTTGAGCCCAAACAGACTATACAGAAAGATTTAACTAGAACACTATGTTCAAAGACCACTGTATTATTTTTCAGTGTGGAAAGACGAATAAACATCAAATCACATTCAAAACACGGTACGTATTTTGATTAAGAAACGTCACATTGAAAATCGAACAAATCAATGTTCAAAATGAAAAATGAAATGTAATATTTCAGTCTAACATCCCACGATTATGCTCTTTACGCTAAAGGAGACAATGATTAAAACAAATGAATGATGATTGAAAATTTGGTGGAATGATCATGTGGAAGGAAACAGGAGTACCATGAGAAAACCCACAGACACGATGTTGTCCACCACAAACTTACTTGTCCGGGGATCAAACCAGGAACCAGAGGTAATCGCTCTACCACTGAGCCACCGTGCCCCATGAATGGTCGAGCTCGAAAAATGAAATGAAATTTTTGAGTTTTACGTCCCACGGTTATGCCAGTTAGGCTAAACAAGACGGTGATAATGAGAAATGAATGAAATGGTGGAATGAAGAAAGTGGGAGGAAACGGGAGAATCCCGAGAAAACCCACGCACACGGTGTTTGTCCACCACAAAGTTCACTTGGCGGGGGCTGGGATCGAACCCGGGACCCCAAGCACCAGAGGTGAACGCTCTACCACTGAGCCATCGCGGCCCCGGCGAGCTTGAGTAGTGAACATTATTGTTCCACTATAAAATTCTACAGCAATGTTGGAGAGCTGATATTTCATCTGCTCCCGGCAGTAGCGTAAGCAGGAATTTATTTCGGGGGGGTACAAGCTAAATATAAGGGTATTTTATATTAAAATTCCTAAAATTGTCCCTAAAATTAGGCTAAATTTACACAAAAGTCGAAATTTCGGGGGGATCCGAACTCCCTGGACCCACTCCCTGTGTACGTCCCTGGCTCCCGAGTTTGTTCGGGTCACTGAGTCAGTTTGGGTTACTGGGTTTGAGAAACAAAGCCCGGACTAGGAAGACCCGGACAAAACGGGCTCGATAACCGTCAGTGATTGCTGGCTACTTTGCAGTGATTATATTTAGTGATCTGGTAAAATCGAAAATGATGATCCTGAGACTCATACGCATTTAACTAATAGTGATGACATCTTTCTATTCAAAATATTGACTAGTAAAATTAATATTGAGAATAAAAAAAAAAAAAAAAAAAAAAAAGAGGGACAGAAAACATTTGAATTGCTATTACTGCAAGTCAATCCTTTCCCACGATTGCTATAATCACAAAACGTCGTTCAAATATTCATTCCGTAACTAATTTCTTTAATGATATTTAGAATTAAGTTTTCAAAACCAAACGCTAAAGTTCCAATTTAAAATTTATCGCTTGAGGGAAAAGTTAAAAAAAAGTATTAATAAATACATTTCTTATCCCATTGTACCACACTTTTTTTTTAGCTTCTTTCAAAGTAAGTGTTCCCCTCCCAATAGCAGTCTCCCCACCAACGTACAAATTAACAATTAGCCTTTAGTCGACAAAAGCATCAGTAGTGAAGAGACACTATTTAGCAAAGTCATTAACTTGTAAATTAGCAGTTGTTTGGAATTTGTGTGCAACCCTTTTCACACTCACAAAATTCTACGTCGGTGAACCAAATAGAAATCAATTACAAATTCTGAAAAACGCATAAGGAAGGAGAGAAAGGGAGGTAGTCAATACCAACAGCTTCATATTCTAATGGGAGCTCACTCATTTTGTGTGCTGTTGATTTATTCATAAACTGTTGTTAAATGGCGTTTATTCTTCTGAGATCACAAGAAACCCCTTTCCGCGGAAAGGTTATTTCTAAAGATCTTTTGATTTTTTAAAGTTTACCTCGTTCAACAAGTACTATTATAAATTCTAATTTTGAAGATAGGTTTTTGTGTTGTGTTAAAAAAAATAAGTTGGCATTGATTGAATTTAAGACTTCTCTAACTAGATTAAAAAACAGATTTGAAAATATTGAATACATATTCTTTAAACATGCATATTACAGTATCTAATCTCAGCGGCAGGCACGTACGTAGAGGTTTATTTTGGGAAGGGTCTAAATTCAATATGAGAATGAATTATATTGACATTTGTAAAAATATCGCTAACATTAGATTAAATTTACAGAAAAGTCAGGATTTCGGTCGGGAAGGGGACCGGATCTCAGAATCCACCTCCTGTATACTTCTCTGTCATTTCACCATGGTACATCATAATGTACTCCCAAAATTCTTGTACTAATACGTTCTAACCAATAAAACGAGCTTTAAAAAAACACTGACTTAAAAAGCCTAGAAAAGTAGATGATATAAAGGTAACCAAGAAAGTTTGATCGCTTTTTGTGGAGGTATGTGTTCAATTGGTCCTCACACCCTGGGTTGAATGCGAATGGAGATAAAGTGGAATGTGGCAGTTCAGTTATACCGTGAACTTGCGTAAGGAAGAATGAACATGGGACCTCGACAGAGCGTCATAAGGGGTCAAATGCCACTGCATCGGGGCGGAAGATGGCCTTTGGTGAGGGTGTCGTGACTACGCGGGCAGTGCAGCG